>NC_140756.1:7212500-7812500 GCF_051527215.1 Medicago sativa | reverse complement strand
CTAATCTATCCCAAAACTGAGAGATATGACTTCGCCTTCCTTCAATGCTAGTGTTTCTAGTAATAGTAGATGACGATACTGGTGTATCTCTATGGTTTCGACTCATGTATCTCAAAATGTCAGTAAATTGTTGTAATTGGAAAAAAATGGATTGGTATTCTTATGGTATTTTATTGGTGTTGTATCTCGAAATAGTTTATGCATTAATATTTTATTCAAATTTTGTTGCTGGTAGTTTTAGAAGTTGTTGTACATTGTAATCTATGGCCTTACATTTTGAAATTTTAATTATTTCTTCTGTGTGATTCACTAGGTATAAAAACAATTCAGTATAACTAATTTCCCAGTTATTTTTTTAACACATGAAGAAACAGCCACCGTATTTGTGTATCTCCGGAGCAAAGCTCGTGAACATTTCAAATAAGAGAGTTAGTTTCCTTTGCATTGTTGATTTGTCAAACAAATTAAGGAATGCATATAACCTTTGAAATAGTCTCAACCAGTAAATGTTCACATCATAAGTAATTTAATGCAAATAAACCCTTTAACCAGTAAGTACAGATCTGAGAATTGATGTCTAGTGGTCTCTTGCATATTGTTAGGAAATTTAAACAAAGTTTTGTAGCCACATTGTACTAGTCCATAGAATCAAATCACAAAAGGCTATAAATGATTCTTTTGATTTAGATTATAGGTGAAAGAAATACATAAAAGGATCAAAGGAAAATTAAATTTATATCACATTAGCAATGAATGTGTTTGGCTTGCTTATTCTCGAAATTGAGCTAGTATTTATGTTTTATTCATAATGGATTTTACACGTACACAAGTGAGATTAATGTCATTTTGTTATATTGCCATTTTCTAACAATCTGTGGATTTTGTTGTTGCTTTGAGAATTTTAGTTTTACATTGGTATAGAATGCAAATGAATTTTCTGTTATACTTAAATAACAAGTGAGGGATAAATCAGAAGGTGCATATAAATTCCATTATACCTTATGTATACTCTGCATTTGATAGTTCTGTTGAGAAATAATTCACTTTTTCAATGATTTTACTAGATCATCATTTTTAATTTACATAATTTTATTTTGCTAAACAGTCATCAGAATTTGATACCTAAGAAAGTTGCTGGAAAGGGGAAAGGTGACATTGGATGTGTTGGTCAACAGTTTTAGGTTTTTGCTTATGCCTCCTCCACGTCTAATCTAATATATTGTTTGTTGTTTTATTGTATTAAGAAGTCTAAAATTGGGCATAATTTTGTGTATGGCTGAATAATAATTAAATAAAATTGGGAATTTTGTACTGTCATATGATTGAGCCTAGGATGGTCACACAAATGGACAAGTCTAACACCACCAAATGACCATTGATGCCTATTAGGAAGGTCTTCAAAGGGACATTTATTGTTGCTGAAAGTTACACGGTAGAAGTGAAGAAAATGACGCTATAGCATGTGGTGCGGCCGATTTGGTGGCTTATGGACGCCTCTTTTTGGCAAATCCAGATCTCTCTTAATGGAGCTGATTGTCAGCTAGTTCAACCACCCTGATCGAACCACCTTTTATATGCATCAGCATACGCTTGGATATACTGATTATTCATTTCTCCGAAATATTAGTACTATCTAGTTTTACTTTCTAGTTGTAGTTCTAGACAACCACTGATTTTTGTGTGATTCACTTTGAATTTAAGTGTACAAGAGCTCTTATATTGGAATTTCGCTTCCTGAGCGAGCAGTTTGGTCCAAGTCCTAGCTTTATAGGAATAAATGGAGCAAAGCTTATAAACTTTTCACTGCATTGGATCAATAACAGTTTCAAATAAGGGTGTTAGTTTCCTTTGTATCTTTGATTTGTCAATCACATTCAAGAATAAATATCATCTGTAAATCTGAAAATGCTAATGGATTGTATCTGCTCCATGTTCTATAGTGTGTTTGGTACTGCCGTGTGTTAAGAAAAAGTGCGCTAAAGAACCATGTTGACGTGAAAACAAAGCTTCTTTATTTTCACGTCAATATCGCCTTGAGACGTGAAAATAAAGCTCCAGCCGTGGATCCAAACATACCCTAATGTTTTTTCTTATGTTAGTAGGTGATAAAACAAAGGTGTGAAAGAAAATTTTCAATTCTGGAACATTAGCAACATAAATTTTGAAGTGTGATCTTTACTTGAATTGGGTTTTATTAATATAATTAATATTTTCTTAATATAATATTGGTTATTTTGTGGACAATTGTGATGCAACGTGTAGACAAAAAGAGACGACTTGCTTTCCCACTATTGGTCAACTACCATAAACTATAGTTTTTTCCAAGTTGTAATTACTTTTTTGTCCCTTTCCATTGATCTTATGTAGGCACACTTTCCCTACATTCATTATCACTCTCAAACTCTGCATTGTTGTAAACATTCAGATCAATTAATCCATCTGTATGCCTTGTGTTTTCTTTTTGAATTATGGCTGAGAAAATTCCTTATGCTGTTGTTGCAAGTCTCATTAACACATGACTTCATATTTCTACTCCTTCTTATTAACCATGATTTTGTCAATATTATCCCTGGTCATTTATTGTAGAGAGAGATAGAATGAAGAAGTTAAAAAATGAGTAATGGTGTTAAAGGAAAAACATAATAGTAGTATCCAAACTAACAATGGTTTGTGTGTAAAATATTACCAAAAACCAACTAAAAATGATCTTGAAGAGAAGTGTCATCAAGAAAGAGTTGAAATGACGAAAATTTTAATCTGTCAGGTTAGCTTCTGCAGCCTTTTGTGAATTTGGACGGATTTATGGTGTGATCGATGAATTGGAAAGGCTTAAAAACACAATTGAATCTATTAGAGCTGTGCTCTTAGATGCTGAGGAGAAACAAGAAGCACAAAACCATGCTGTACGAAACTGGGTAAGAAGGCTCAACGGCATTCTTCATGCTGCCGATGTTTTGCTAGATGAATTTGTTATTGAAGATATGAGACACAAAATGGAGGAAGCTCATAAGAACAAAGTGACAAAGGTACTTCATACCTTATCTCCAAGTAGACTTGTTTTTCGGCTTAAAACGGCTCATGAAATTGAAACAATACAAAAAACAAATTAATGATGTGGTGAAAGATATGACTGGGTTGAATCTAAATTCAAATGTTGTGGTGGTTGAGCAAACTATCAGTGCGAAGAGAGAAACTTGTTCTTATGTGTTAGACTCAGATATTATTGGAAGAGAAGATGATAAAAAGAATATTATAAGCATGTTAAGGCAACCATATGAAAATCAAAACGTCTCCCTGATTGCAATAGTTGGAATTGGTGGTTTGGGGAAGACAGCTCTTGCTCAATTGGTATACAATGATGGAGAAGTGCAAAATCTTTTCAAAAAGAGGATGTGGGTTTGTGTCTCTGATAACTTTTATGTCAAAATAGTTAAGAAAATTTTGGAGTCATTGACCAATAGCAAAATTGATGATAAGTTATCATTGGAAAACTTGCAAAATATGCTTCGCAACCATTTAATTGGTAAAAAATACTTATTAGTCCTAGATGACATTTGGAACGAGAGTTACGAAAAATGGACTCAATTGAGGACTCATTTGATGTGTGGTGCTCAAGAGAGTAAGGTTATAGTGACAACTCGTACTAAAATTGTAGCACAAACAATGGGTGTAAGTATCCATTATACTTTGAATGGTTTGAATACAGCAGAATCTTGGAGTTTGTTGAAGAACATCATTACATATGGGGATGAAACCAAAAGTGTGAACCAAACTCTGGAATCAATTGGTAAGAAGATAGCAGAGAAGTGCAGTGGTGTTCCACTAGCAATCAGAACACTAGGAGGCCTATTACAGGGTAAAACTGAAGCAAAGGAATGGAGTGATGTCTTACAAGGTGGCCTGTGGAAATCATGTGAAGACGAAGAAAGCATCATGCCAGTGTTGAAACTGAGTTACCAAAACTTGTCGCCTCAACTGCGACAATGTTTTGCTTACTGCTCTTTATATCCCAAGGATTGGAGAATAGAGAAGGATGAGTTGATTCAGCTGTGGGTGGCACAAGGTTATTTTGAATGTTCAGGTGGAAAGTTTATGGAAGATATCGGTAACCAATTTGTAAATATTTTCTTGATTAAGTCATTTTTCCAAGATGCTGAAATTGATGAATGTGGTGACATTTCTAGTTTCAAAATGCACGATTTAATACACGATCTTTCAATGCATGTTGCTGGCAATGATTGTTGTTATGTGGATAATGAGAATAAAACAATTGGCGGTAGTCCGATGCATGTAATGTTGAAAAGTGATGATATTGTTTTGTTAAAGTCTGTGGATGCAATCAGGATGCGAACTTTGATTTTGTTGTCCAATAATTGGGAGACTTGAAATGAGAAGGAGTTGTCTATTATTTCAAAATTCAAATACTTACGCGTCCTGAAGTTGTCTTGTTCTTTAAGTAAGTTGTGCGATTCAATTGGAAAATTGAGGCATTTAAGATATCTTAATTTATGGTACTGCGAAGGAGGGAGAAGTCTTTTGAAATCTGTAAGTAATATTATTTGCCTACAAACACTAATATTGGAAGGGTGTGAAGAAGTTGAATTTTCTACAAAAGATGTCTCAAATTTAATCAATTTGAAACAACTAATTATTCAAAATTTAACAGCCTCCAAAGAGAAGAAAATAACATATGGATTTGGAAAATTAGGCATGAGGGAGCGGCACAAGGATGTTGTTTTTTTCAAATTGGTTTTCTTCACTCACATTTATTGTTGAAATCTCTCTCTATACTTGTCATGATTTGGAGTATCTCCCACCAATGGAACGTCTCCCGTTCCTTAAGTCACTTTATATACATTACCTGCCTGAATTGGAGTACCTATATTATGAAGAACCTCTTCTTCCTGACACATTCTTCCCTTCGTTGGAGAACCTCACATTTATTTCATGTAAAAAGTTGAGGGGATGGGTGAGGATGAGGGATGATGTGAATGATGATGATTCCTCTTCACCATCAAATCATCTCTCCTTCCCTCCATTTTCTTCCCGTCTTTCTCATTTACGAATCAATTTTTGTCCAAAGTTGAGTCGCGTTCCGACGTTTCCAAAACTTGGCAAGACATTGTGTTTAAATCATTCTAGTAGTGTACTGGAAGCAACATTAAACATGGTAGATTCAAAATCTTCGATTGAAGTCCCTCCTCTTTCCTTGATAAAAGACTTGAACCTTGTGCATGTTGATTTGGATGTGAAAAAATTCCCAAAGAATTGGGTGCAAAATCTGACTTCTCTGGAGCATCTAGTTATTGGTAAGCTTCCAAGTCAAACATTCCAGGAAATCAAAATTTCGTTTCAAGACGATCTCAATTATCTTCCTTCCTTGCGAAATATTAAATTTTGCCATTGTTCGTATCTAAAGGCAATGCCCGACTGGGTTTGCAACCTCTCATCACTTGAGCATATCACCATTGAGGACTGTGAAAATTTGGCTTTGTTTCCCGAAGGAATGCCTCACCTTGCCAAATTACAGACCCTAGAAATCATTGACTGTCCCCTTTTGCTTGAAGAATGTGAAACACAAACAAGTGCAACATGGCCCAAAATTGCTCACATCCCAAACATAATCTTAAAAAGGTATTCTTAAATTCAAGGCAGCAATATCATCTTAAAAACACTGTCAAAGTGAGTCTTAAATAGTTAAATTGCTCAGATCCCAAACATAATCTTAAAAAGAATCGAAATATTTTATTTTAAAATTTTCAATTTCTTTTCACTTAATCATGCGTTATCATTTGCTCATTTAAGTGTAGAGTTAAAATCTTAAAAGTGTTATTTTAGCATGCAAAGACTCATTCTTGACTGTTGACAGGAAAAGATAGAAACAAAAACAGAATATCTGCTTTGGCTCATCGAAAATGGGAGTAATTACACTATATATGTAACTTTCAGGTGAGTCTTTAGTTATTCATTGATTACAATTTTAAGAGAAATATAAGTTTTAGTATAGTGGCTATGGATGTTGACATAGATTCAAGTATGCAAAAGTTTATGAATAAGTGAAAGTCCATCAAAGTTCTTTTCCCCTAGTTTATATCAATTTATAAATAAATCAAAAGTTTAACTTCTTTTCACTATTAGTATTTATCTTTCTAACATGTTATTTGCATGTTGCTTGGTGTACTTTTAGTTACTTACTGTTCTGTTCATGCCATGGCTACTATGCAGTTGATAGCATCTACAAGAAGTCTAGCGAATTCTGCTTTCGTATGAATTCTGATGAAAATATTGCTGCAATTGATCTGGTTGTCCTGGACAAAAGTGACTGCTAGTGTTGTGTATGGATTGAAATGTTGTGTCTGCACTTTGTCTCTTAACAGAATTGTTGAAGGATGGCAATTGTTGAGGAAATGTAAAATAGTGATGAATTTTCTAATAAAGTCATGGAAGAATAACTGAAGTGACAATGTTTGATGTGGTTTCAAGACTTAAAATACTATGTCACTTATTTGAAGGATGCTATGATGTTGTTACCTTGCTCAAGTTGTAGTAATAAAGTGTTCAAATACTTGTGAAGTTGTGATCAACTAAGTATTTTCTTGTATTGTGTTGGAGTTGGAGAATTATGAAAAATGCTATTAAAAGCGAAAATAAACGCTATTAAAAGCCAAATTTGTAGTTGTGAGACTTCAAACCCGTGCTACATGCTTAGATTTTCATTCAAAATAAAATAAGCTTAACTGTAGTTTTGATACTCCTATTTTAACCATTTTATAGAATTGATCCCCATATTTTAAAATTTGGTAGTTTTTGGTCCACCCATCAAATATTTGGTTTAAAACATGGTGATATGACATGTTTTAAATGAAATTTTAAGAGAATTTTTTACAATTTCGTTGATGTTGATATTTTCCCATCATCATATCATATAAACGTCATTTAAAATACATCACATGACCAATTTTTTAGTTCAAAAATATGATGAAATGATCAAAACTGTTAGATTTTTAAACTAGTAGAACCAAATCTACAAAATGGTAAAAATAGATGACCAAAATTGCAATTAAGCTTAAAAATTATGCTACACCTTTTGCTTTAATTTTGAGTTCATATTTTATTTGGAATAATGCAATGTTACGTGACGGTGTGACCAATGTATGTACTAGTTTTTATATAAAGTACTATTGAATGTTGTTTCTATATAGTGGAAGTATCACATGTATTGTGTTGGAGTTGGAGCAGTGTGTAAAATCATAACTAGACTTCAAACCCAAAAATGAAAACCATCTCATGCTGCACACTGCTTTCGAGTTCATATTTTATTCAATGTCATGTGACATATGTCTATATATATATGTTCTTTTCTTCAAGAAAAATACTATAATACTAGTACTGTAGTAATATTTCTTGTCTAGATATTAGGAAACTGTGATGGAGCGTAGACAGGGCCATGTGATCTTACCCACTATTGGTCAATTAACTTAATCATTTTTCTAAGACGTAATTACATTTTAGTCCTATCCAATGGTTAATATGTATGTATACTACCAAGAGAATACTATGCTTTTCCTACACTCAAACTGATCAGTCTCTAACTTTCAATCTTCTTTTCAATCTCCTTGCTTGCTTTGTGTTCTCATTTTGAAGAATGGCTGAACAAATCCCATATGCTGTTGCTGCTAGCCTCATTAACAGGTTTTACTTCATTTTTAACACTTTGTCTGTTCCTTCCTTTAAAATCTTCACACCATCAATATATATCATACACACTTAGTTGGTATGCTGAATATTTTCTTTTGACAGGTTGGCTTCTGCAGCCTTTCGTGAATTTGGACGAATTCATGGTGTTATGGATGAGCTGGAAAAGCTTAAGAATACTTTTGAATCGGTCAGAGCTGTGCTACTTGATGCCGAGGAGAAACAACACCAAAATCATGGTGTGCAAAATTGGATAATAAGACTCAAAGATGATGTACTTCATCCTGCTGATGACTTGCTTGATGAATTTCTTATTGAAGATTTGCAACACAAACGAGATGAAGCTCATAAGAAGAAAGTGAGACAGGTACTTCATTCTTTATCTCCAAACAGAATTGCTTTTCGCCTTAAAATGGCTCACGAGATTGAAAAAATACAAAAAAAATTTAATGATGTGGTAAAAGATATGTCTGTGTTGAATCTAAACCCAAATGTTGTGGTGGTTGAGAGTGATATTGTAAGAAGGGAAACAAGTTCTTTTGTGTTAGAATCAGATATCATCGGAAGAGAAGATGATAAAAAGGAGATTTTAAGATTGTTGAGGCAATCACATGAAGATCAGCATGTCTCCGTGGTTGCTATTGTTGGGATTGGCGGTTTGGGAAAGACAGCTCTTGCTCAATTGGTATACAATGATGGTGAAGTAACGACGTCTTTTGAAAAGAGGATGTGGGTATGTGTCTCTGATAACTTTGATGTCAAAACTATTGTGAAGAACATGTTGGAGTCATTAACCAAAAAAAAGTCGATGATAAGTTATCATTGGAAAACTTACAAAGCAAGCTACGTGACACCTTAACTGCTATGAGATACCTGTTAGTCCTAGATGATATTTGGAATGACAGTTTTGAAAAGTGGGCTCAATTAAAGACTTATTTGATGTGTGGTGCTCAAGGTAGTAAGGTTGTAGTGACAACTCGTAGTAAAGTTGTAGCACAAACAATGGGTGTAAGTGTCCCCTATAGTTTGAATGGTTTGACTCCAGAGAAATCTTGGAGTTTGTTGAAGAACATCATTACAGATGGGGATGAGACCAAAGGAGTTTTGAACCAAACTCTTGAATCAATTGGTAAGAAGATAGCTGAAAAGTGCAGTGGTGTTCCACTAGCAATCAGAACACTAGGAGGCCTTTTACATGGTAAAAGTGAAGAAACGGAATGGGTTGGTGTTTTACAAGATGACTTCTGGAAATTATGTGAAGACGAAGAAAGTATCATGCCAGTGTTGAAACTGAGTTACCAAAACTTATCGCCTCAACTAAGACAATGTTTTTCTTACTGCTGTCTATATCCTAAGGATTGGGAAATAGAAAAGGATGAGTTGATTCAACTGTGGATGGCACAAGGTTATCTTGAATGTTCAACTCAAAAACAGTGTCTGGAAGATATTGGTAACCAATTCGTAAAAATTTTCTTGATGAAGTCATTCTTCCAAGATGCTAAAATTGATGATTGTGGTGATATATGTAGTTTCAAAATGCATGATTTAATACATGATCTTGCAATGCAAATAGCCGGCAATGATTGTTGTTACATAGGTAGTGAAACAAAAAGACTTGCAGGAAATCCCATTCATGTAATGTTGAAATTGGATTTTATTGGTTGGTTAGAGTCGTTGGATGCAAGCAGGTTGCGGACTTTGATTTTGTTGCATGGTGATTTGCCTAATCGTGGGTGTGACAAATTGTCTGTTATTTCAAAATTCAAACGATTGCGTGTCTTGAGGGTGGAACCTTTATGTAACATTAAGTTGTGTGATTTCCTTGTAAAATTGAAGCATTTAAGATATCTTAAATTCTGGCAAATGAAAAGTCATGGAAGTGATATAAAAGCCTTCACTAATGCTGTTTGCCTACAAACACTAATATTGATGCTGAGCGACGAAAGATTTTCTCAAAACTTTGTCTCAAATTTAATCAATTTGAGACATCTTAATATTGTGGTTCTACCCCCTCCACCTCCCCTGCCAAAGGAGGCAAAATCTAGCAGATTTGGAGAACCGTGTGTGGGGAAGGTTCTTCCCATCTTTCGAGAACTGTGTGTGGGGAAGGTTCACAAGTGTGCAATTTTTTCCAAAGGGTATTCTTTACTCTCAAATATTGTTGAAATCTCTCTCACAGATTATAATGATTTGCCATATCTCCCACCAATGGAACGTCTACCATTTCTTAAATCACTTAAAATTCGCTATCTTCATAAATTGGAGTATATATTTTATGAAGAGCCTCTTTTGCGTGGATCATTCTTCCCATCTTTGGAGAAGCTAATTATTATTGGTTGTTCGGAACTGAGAGGATGGAGGAGGATGGGGGATGATGTCAATGATGATGATAACGCCTCACAATCTCATCATCTCTCTTTACCTTCTTTTTCTTCTCGTCTTTCACTAATAGAAATCACTGACTGTCTAATGTTGACATGCATGCCTACTTTTCCAAACCTTGATAAGAAATTGGAATTAGTAAGCTCTTGTGTGGAGCCATTAGAAGCAACATTAAACATGGTAGGTTCAAGATGTTTAATTGAATTCCCTCCTCTTTCCATGCTAAAACGCTTGATCTTTAAAGGGAAAAAATTGGATCTGAAAAAACTTCAAAAGGATTGGGTGCAAAATTTGACTTCTCTTGATCATATTGGTTTGTACTCGCTTCCAAATCAATCATTTCTGGAAATTGAAAATTGGTTTGTGGAAGACCCCAACTATCTCCCTTCCTTGCGAAGTATTACTTTCAGTGGAGCAGATTTCATGGCATTGCCAGATTGGATTTGCAAACTCTCCTCAATTCAGCATGTCAAAATTGAGTATTGTCGTGATTTGTCTTCGCTGCCCGAAGGAATGCCTTGCCTTTCCAAATTACAGACCCTAGAAATTATTAAATGTCGCTTCTTATTTGCAGAGTGTGAGACACAAACAAGTGCAACATGGCCCAAAATTTCTCACATTCCAAACATAATCCTAACACCTGTTAATAAGGAGGAGGAGGAGCGGGAGGACAAGTATGTACATGTCATCCTCTTAAACTACTGTTAATTTTATTTGATTTCTATTGTTTGATTTTTTGTATCTCCGAAATTAAATGGATTTCATTATCTGTAAATGGCTTCGTTTGAAATGTACCAATGTTCCAGTAGATTGATTTTCTTTCTAACCACAAAAATGCATCATGACTCTCCGATTTTGTTCGTACTTATAAATGTATTATATGTTATTGCTTTTATTTTCTTGACTAATAAAATAAACTATTATTATGTTATTTTATTATATTCTAAACCATGTACAATAAAATAAGGCTTCTTTGTTTTTGATCCATAAGTTGTAGCTTACAATCTTCATGTCAAATTTATAAATTCTTCCCTGTATTGTATTTGGGATGGTTTTTGAATCAGTTAATAGCATGTCATACTTTGTCATATACTTGCAGAATTCCACAAACTTACCTCTGAATGGATTTTGAAAAATTGCTTTGAAAGTTTGTTGTTAAAACAATCTTATTATTCTGACTGTTGGTGTTAACTTGAGCAAATTTATTGTCATTGCCACTTTTTGTTACTTATTCTTTTGTTTGTTTCATGTGGAAACTATCTAGTTTTCGAATGTGGAAACAACAGTACGATGCCAATTTTTCCGTCAATTGATTTAAATGGGTTCCAATAAGAGACTGCTAGTGTTGTGCTATGTGTGGATGGATGGTTTAGCACATGGCTTTGGGTGAGATGAATAATAGCACCTCCTTTTCAGATTGATGGGGTGCAATGGTGGAATTCAATTCCTTCTAGCTGGAGAGCCGCCTTCCTGAATTTACATTATGTTAGTTCTTAAAATTTGTTCCTTTTGTTGCGTTGCATTGTACTCTTTTTTCCTTCAATATGGTTTTATCCTAATGGGGTTTTCCCGATAAGGTTTTTAACGAGGCAATTGATGTATAATATTTTGATTGTTATAATAAATTTTTTAGGATGCTGCAAATAATATTTTATGGTTTAGAGTGCTCAACAGTTGCTATTGTATCTCAATAAAAATTAGTTGTTGTAATGTTAGTAATTGGGAAATAAAGCATCCGTGCACTTATGGTATTTTATCGGTGTTGTATCTCAAAATAGTTTTTGTGACAGTATTTGTGTTGTATATCGGAATAGTTTATGCACCTTGGTATTTCATTCAAAAGGAAATACTAACAAGTATTTTTGGCACATTGTTTAAGCAACTAAAAATGATAATTTTTGCATATAAACTTTTGTAACTATTATTACTTTTACATGTATTTGACTTATGTTTTTAAGATAACATTTCTTATAATGGATTCCTTAAACAATGCCTTTAGGGCACTTGCTAGTATAACACTTATTCAAATTTTGTTGCTGTTAGTTTGAAGAAGTTCTTGTACACTGTTACCTATGGCCCTTCATTTTTAATGGTTTCTGTGTGATACACTTTGTTTAAAACAGCCACAGGTTTTTTGTATCTCCTTACCGAAAGAAAGGTGTACATTTTTATCTTTCAGGAATAGATGTAGCAAAGTTTATGAACATTTAACTGTTTTTGGATCAATACAGTTTCAATTAAAAGAGTTTCCTTTGTATCTTTTAAATACTGTAAACCAGTAAATACTCACACCAATAAGTGTGTGTTTAGTTTCCCGTTTGCAACAAACAAAAGCACGTTTGCACGCTTTTCAATGCATTTTTGCCGTGATCTCATCTAGTCTTACCACACATCCAACGCAACATAGAGAAGGATGAGTTGATTCACTTGTGGATGGCACAATATTATCTTGAATGTTCGGATAGCACACAACTCATGGAAGATATTGGTAACCAATTCGACAATATTTTCTTGATGAAGGCATTTATCCAACATTTTGAATTTGATGATTGTGATGATATATGCAGTTTAAAAATGCATGATTTAATACACGATCTTGCAATGAAAGTAGCTGATAATGATTGTTGTTACTTGGATAGTAAGAGGAAAAGAATTGTAGAAAGTTCCATGAAATGTTGAGATGTGATGCTATTGGTTTTTGGAGTCGGTGGATGCAAGCAGGATACGCAGGGCCGTCTATGATACACTCCAGTTATCTCAGAGTGAAGAAAAGAGCACTTTTCGAGTGAGTGTCAACTCCTAGAGAGAAAAAAATATGAGAAATTAGGGAAGAAAACCTTGCTATTATTCATCATATCCAAATTGGTTCACTGTTACATCATATATAACCAACCTTCAGCATATCACCATTGAAGACTGTGAAAATTTGGCTTCGCTGTCCGAAGGAATGCCTCACCTTGCCAAATTACAGACCCTAGAAATCATTGATTGTCCCCTTTTACTTGAAGAATGTGAGACGCAAACAAGCGCAACATGGCCCAAAATTGCTCACATTCAAAACATAATCTTAAAAAGGTATTCTTAAATTTAAGGCACCAATATTCTCTTAAAAACACTGTCAGAGTGAGTCTTAAATTGCTCAGATCCCAAACATAATCTTAGAAAGGATTGAAAAATTTTATTTTAAAACTTGCAACTTCTTTTCATTTATCCATGTGTTATCATTTGCTCATTTAAGTGTAGAGTTAGAATCTTAAAGTGTTATTTTAGCATGCAAAGACTCATTGTTGACTGTTGACAGGAAAAGATAGAAAGAGAAAACAGAATTTGAATATCTGTTTCAGCTCATTGAAAATGGGAGTAATTACACTATGTAACTTTCAAGGTGAGTCTTTAGTTATTCATTGATTACAATTTTAACAGATATATAAGTTTTAACTACTATAGTGGCTATGGATGTTGACAAAGATTAAAGTTTGCAAAAGTTTATGAATAAGTGAAAGTCCATCAGAGTTCTTTTCCCCTAGTTTATATCAATTAATAAATAAATCAAAAGTTTAACTTCTTTTCACTATTAGTATTTATCTTTCTAACATGTTATTTGAATGTTGCTTGGTGTACTTTTAGTTACTTACTAATCTGTTCATGCCATGACAACTATGCAGTTGACGGCATCTACAAGAAGCCTAGCAAATTCTGCATTCGCATGAACACTGATGAAAATGTTGCTGCAATTGATCTGGTTGTCCTGGCCAAAAGTGAATGCTAGTGTTGTGATGTGTATGGATTGAAATGTTGTATTAATTGGCTCATTGAGTTAAGGATAAGGAGAGATGAGAGATTTTTCTTCGGGTAAGCTGAGATGGGGGCAGTGGTTCATCAATTGCTGTTACAATTTGGGAAGTGTAAATATTTTGTGCAAAAGTGGATGAAGTGACAATTGTTTGATGTGGTTTCAAGACTTAACAATATTATGTCACTTATTTGAAGGATGCTATGATGTTATTACCTTAATGAATTGGAGTACATATATTATGATGAGCCTCTTCATCCTGATACATTCTTCCTTTCTTTGGAGAACCTCAAATTTAATACATTTGGAAAGTTGAGGGGATGGGCGAGGATGAGGGATGATGACAACAATGTTGCTACCTCTTCACAATCAAGGCATCCATCCTTCCCTCCCTTTTCTCATTTAATAATCAGTGATTGTCCGTTGTTGACTCACGTGCCTGCTTTTCCAAAACTTGACAAGACACTGAATTTAACCCACTCTAGTGTGAAAACATTGAAAGAAACATTAAACATGGTAGGTTCAAAATCTTTGATCGAAGTCCAACCTCTTTTGTTGCTAAAATACTTGAAACTTGTCCATGTCGATTTGGATGTGAAAAATTTCCCAAAGAATTGGGTGCAAAATCTGACTTCTCTCGAGCATCTAGTTTTTGGTAAGCTCCCACGTCAAACATTTCAGAAAATCGAAATTTGGTTTAAGGATGATCTCAACTATCTTCCGTCATTGCGAAATTTAGAAGTTTCACATTGTTCAGATGTAAAGGCATTGCCAGATTGGATTTGCAAACTCTCCTACTTCAAAATCTCAACATTCAGAGATGTCCAAATTTGGCTTTGCTGCCTGAAGGAATGTGTTCTCTTGCCAAATTACAGACCCTAGAAATCATTCATTGTCCCCTCTTAATTGACGAATGCGATACACAAACAAGTGCAACATGGCCCAGAATTGCTCACATCCCAAACATAATCTTAAAGAGAATTTCTTAGTAAAGGTATGTACATGTCATCCTCTTAAACTACTCTCAACTTTATTTGATTTCTGCTGTTTGATTTTTTGAATTTTCTAAAGTATATTTTCTTTCAAACCTCCAAAAATGCCTTATCACTCTTCGATTATGTTCTTTCTAAAGTATATTTTAGCCTATTTTATAAACCTAATCTATAATAGAAGAAAATATAATTTAAATTTGCAATTTCTTTTCTGCACTTATCCATACTTTCTCATTTGCAGTTATAAGGTTTTTTTAAAAGTTGAAACCTATAATTTGAATTGTTCTTATATCATGCAATGAGAAGGAAAAATAGAACCTCTGTTTAGAGAAACAACTTATACCATATGCACTTACCATATAAGTATCTATGTATAAGCTGTTTCTATAACAAACGATAAAATAAAGTCAAACTCTTTTTATAAGCTTTCCTCCTCAGCTTATTTATGTAGTTTATATGCAAAATATAATAAGGCTTCTATGTTTTTGATCAATATTATAAATTCTTTCCTCTGTTCTGCTTGGAAGGTTTTTGAATCAGTTAATAGCATGCCTGTACTTTGTGATCATTCCACAAACTTTGTTGTTGAAATGATTTACCACACCTGATTTAGTCCTGTTTGAAGCAAAATTATTGTCTTCACCATTTTAGATAATTATTCTCTTCTAACATTAATTACTTACTCTTCTGCTATGATGCCCAGTTTTCCAGTAGAAGCTAAGCCGTTTTACATGCACAACAGCACTGATGGAAATGTAGCTGCAATTGATCTGGTTGTTCCAATAGGCGTGGCTAAAATAGGATTGGTGCTCTTATGGTATATTATTGGTGTTGCATCTCAAAATAGTTTATGTAATAGTATTGGTACTGTATTTTGAAATAGTTTGTGTAATGTAATTGTTGTTGTGCAAGAGCTCTTTCATTGGAGTTTCACTTCCTGATTGAGCAGCTTGGTCCAAGTCCATGCTGCATAGGAAATTTTACTTGCATTTGATTTTGTATTTGTTTTTTATATCTCCTTGGTGACACTGATACATGAATGCACACTCAAATGTTCATGATTGGAGCAAAGATTATGGACATTTCACAGCGTTAAGATCGATATAAGATTGTTAGTTTCTTTTGTATCTATGAATGACTTCACAAAATAAATATAACATGTGAATGAAGCACATATCCTGTGAATGCTGTCTAAATATTATTATGAAGCATATTTGAGCGTGAATGTGTCCAAATAAAGTGTTTAAATACTTCTGACCCACTACCCCTCAAAAAGGAAAAAAAACTTGTGACCAAACTAAGTATTTTCTTGTATTGTGTTGGAGTTGGAGAATTTATAACTACACGCTTAGATCTTCTTTCTAAATAAAATAGGCTTAATTGATGTTTTGATACCCCTATTTTAACCATTTTATGGAATTGGTCCCTATATTTTAAAATTTTGTAGTTTTGGTCCGTCCATCAAATATTTAGTTTAAAATATGGTGATACGACATGTTTTAAATGAAATTTTAAGAGAATTTTCTTACAATTTCATCGATGTTGATATTTTCCCATCATCATATCATATACAACGACATTTAAAATACATCACATGATCAATTTTTTAGTTCAAAAATATGATGAAATGATCAAAACTGTTAGATTTTTAAACTAGTAGAACCAAATCTACAAAATGGTAAAAATAGATGACCAAAATTGCAATTAAACTTAAACATTATGCTACACCTTGCTTTTGAGCATATTTTACTTGGTATAATGCAATGTCACGTGACGGTGCGACCTATGTATGTACTAGTTTTTATAAAGTACTATTGAATGTTGTTTTTATATAATGAAAGTATCAAATGAATTGTGTTGGAGTTGGAGCAGTGTGTACATTCATAACTAGACTTCAAACCCAAAAACGTATACCATCATCTGCTACACACTGCTTTTGAGTTCATATTTTATTCAATGTCATGTGACCTATGTCTATATGTTCTTTTCTTTAGGAAATATATAATAATAGTACTGTAGTAATATATCTAGTCTTTTTTTTTTTTTTTTTTTGAGAGAATATCTAGTCTAGATATGGCCAAATTTCTCTTTGGAAAACTGTGATGGAGCGTAGACAGGGCCATGTGATCTTACCCACTATTGGTCAATTAACTTAATCATTTTTCTAAGACGTAATTACATTTTAGTCCTATCCAATGGTTAATATGTATGTATACTACCAAGAGTATACCATGCTTTTCCTACTCTCAAACTGATCACTCTGCAACTTTCAATCTTCAAGTAAATTTTTGAAAGATGGCCGAGCAAATTCCATATGCTGTTGCTGCTAGCCTCATTAACAGGTTACTTCATTTTCAACACTTTATATCATACCCACTTAGTTGTATGCTGAATATTTTCTTTTGACAGGTTGGCTTCTGCGGCCTTTCGTGAATTTGGACGGATTCATGGTGTTATGCACGAGTTGGAAAGGCTTAAGAATACTGTTGAATCTGTCAGAGCTGTGCTCCTTGATGCTGAGGACAAACAACAACAGAATCATGGTGTGCAAAACTGGATAAGAAGACTCAAAGATGATGTACTTCATCCCACTGATGACTTGCTAGATGAATTTCTTATTGAAGATATGAGATGCAAAATGGATGAAACTCCAAAAACAAAGCAACCCAGGTACTTCATTCCTTATCTCCAAACAAAATAGCTTTTCGCCTTAAAATGGCTCGTAAGATTGAAAAAATACAACAAAAGTATAATGATGTGGTGAAAGATATGTCTGGATTGAATCTAAATCCAAATGTTGTGGTGCTTGAGCAAAGTAACAAATTAAGTAGGGAAACTAGTTCTTTTGTTTTAGAATCACATGTCATTGGAAGAGAAGATGACAAAAATGAGATTATAAGTTTGTTGAGGCAATCACATGAAAATCAACATGTCTCCGTGGTTGCTATTGTTGGGATTGGTGGTTTGGGAAAGACAGCTCTTGCACAATTGGTATACAATGATGGTGAAGTAAAACAGGTTTTTGAAAAGTGTATGTGGATATGTGTTTCTGATAACTTTGATGTCAAAACTATTGTTAAGAAAATGTTGGAATCATTGACCGAGTGCAAAATTGATGATACATTATCATTGGACAATTTGCAAAATATGCTTTCTGCAAATCTAGCTGGTAAGAGATACATATTAGTCCTAGATGACATTTGGAACGAGAGTTTTGAAAAATGGGCTCAATTGAGGACTTATTTGCTGTGTGGGGCTCAAGGCAGTAAGGTTGTAGTGACAACTCGTTCTAAAATTGTTGCAGAAAGAATGGGTGTAAGTGTTCCCCATACTTTGAATGGTTTGACTCAAGAGAAATCTTGGAGTTTGTTGAAGAACATCATTACATATGGGGATGAGACCAAAGGAGTAAGCCAAACTCTTGAAACAATTGGTAAAAAGATAGCAGAAAAGTGCAGTGGTGTTCCACTAGCACTTAGAACACTAGGAGGCCTATTACAGGGTAAAAGTGAAGAAAAGGAATGGATTGGTGTTTTACAAGGTGACTTTTGGAGATTATGTGAAGACGAAGAAAGCATCATGTCTGTGTTGAAATGGAGCTACCAAGACTTATCGCCTCAACTTCGACAATGTTTTGCTTACTGCTCTTTGTACCCCAAGGATTGGAAAATAAGCAAGGATGAGTTGATTCAATTGTGGATGGCACAAGGTTATCTTGAATGTTCAGATAAAAATCAGTTCATGGAAGATATTGGTAACCATTTTGTGAAAATTTTCTTGATGAAGTCATTTTTACAAGATGTTGAAATTGATGATTGTGGGGATATATGTAGTTTCAAAATGCATGATTTAATACATGATCTTGCAATGCAAGTAGCCGGTAATGATTGTTGTTTCTTGGATAGTGATACAAAAAGAACTGTAGGAAGTCCCATGCATGTAATGTTATACATAAATGATATTGGTTTGTTAGAGTCATTGGATGCAAGTAGGGTTCGAACTTTGATTTTGCTGGGAGACTCTTATGTTATAGTGAATGTGAAGGAATCGTTTGTTATTTCAAAATTCAAATATTTGCGTGTCTTGTCGATGACAAGTTGTTGTTTAGCTAAAGTTGGTGTTACAATAAGAACATTGAAGCATTTAAGATATTTTAAGTCTTGGAACTGCTTTGAACAGAGATATTTTTTGAAATCCATAGTTTTTAATAGTGTTTGCCTACAAACACTGAAATTGCTGGAGTATAATGAAGCTGCATTTTCTAAAAAGATCTCTTAAATTTGAATTTAATCAATTTGAGACATCTTGAAATTAGTGGTTTACAGTTCGCTAAAGATAAGAAGATAACATCTAGCTTTGGAAAATTTTATGCAGGGAAGATTCACAAGAGTGTAAATTTTTCCAAATGGCATTCTTTACTCACAAATATTGTTGAAATTTCTCTCAGCTTTATTTCAAGTTTGCAGTATCTCCCACCAATGGAGCGTCTCCCATTCCTTAAATCACTTAATTTAAGTCATCTATCTGGATTGGAGTACATACATTTTGTAGAGCCTCTTTTGCCTGAACAATTTTTCCCATCTTTAGAGAAGCTCATTATTGAAGGTTGTGGCGATCTGAGAGGATGGAGGATGAGGGGTGATGTCAATGATGATGATAACTCTTCACAATCTCACTGTCTCTCTTTTCCTCCTTTTTCTTCTCGTCTTTCTCAATTAGAAATCAGTAACAGTCCAATGTTGACGTGCATGCCTACTTTTCCAAACCTTGATAAGAAATTGTTTTTAATACGCTCTGGTATGGAGGCATTGGAAGCAACGTTAAACATGGTAGGTTCAAAACTTGCAATTGAACTCCCCCTCTTTCCATGCTAAAGTACTTGAGCCTCTGTGATACTAAATTGGATCTAAAAAACTTCCAAAGGGTTGGGTGCAAAATTTGACTTCTCTCGATCATCTTGAATTGTCATTGCTTCCAATTCAAACATTTCAGGAAATTGAAAATTTGTTTAAGGAAGACCGCAACTACCTCCCTTCCTTGCAAAAAATTAAATTTTGGAATTGTTCAGATATCAAGGCATTGCCAGACTGGATTTTCAAACTCTCCTCACTTCAGCATGTCACCATTGAGCACTGTAGCGGTTTGGATTCGCTGCCCGAAGGAATGCCTCGTCTTGCCAAATTAAAGACCCTGGAAATCTATGGATGTAACCGCTTAATTGAAGAATGTGAGACAAAAACAAGTGCAATATGGCCCAGAATAGCTAACATCCCAAACATAATCCTAAAGAGATATCCTTAATTAAAGGTATCCCATGACATCCTCTTAAACTACTGTCAATTTTATTTGATTTCTGTGTTGATTTTCTGGATTTTCAAAAGTAAATGATTCCATTATCTGTAAATGGATTTGTTTGAAAGATACAAATGTTCCATTAGATTGATTTTCTTTCTAACCTCAAGAAATGCATTATGGCTTTGTGATTTTGTTCGTACTATTAACATCTTGAACCTTTGTGTGTTATTGCTTTTATTTACTTGACTAATAAAATAAATTGTAACTATCATTTTATTATATTCTAGAACATGTAAAATAGAATAAGGCTTTTTGAATTTGACCCATAAATTGTCGCTTACAATCTTCATGTCAAATTTGTAAATTCTTTCCTCTATTCTGTTTGGATGGTATTGAATCAGTTAATGACTTATTCAAGTAGTCTTTGAATGGATATTAAAAAATTGCTGTGAAAATTGAAGTTTGTTGTTAAAACGATTTACATCACCTGCAACAATCCTTTTTGGTTGTGATGATTGTTAACTTGAGTACAATTATTGTCTTCGTGTTAGGTGGAAACTGTCTAGCTGATGCCATCTACAAGAAGCTAGTTATGATGGAAATGTAGCCGCAGTCAATCCCAAAGGTGTGGCAAAAAGTGACTGCTAGTGTTGTGCTGTGTGTGGATGGATTAGTACATGTCTTTGGGTGAGCTGAATAATAGCACCTTCCTTCTAGTGTTTGAGACACCTTTATTAAGAATAGGCTCGGCCTTTCAGAGTTTAATTTTATTAGTCATAAGAGTCGGTGCTTTTGTTATTTTGAATTGCACTCTTTTTTTCTTTATCATGGTTTTATCCCACGAGATTAGGTTTTTAATGAGGCAGCCCTTGTTGTATTATCTTTTGATTGTTATCTTGGGTTATGGCCTAGACTACCCAAATGCTTGTTTCATCATTTTCTTTTATTTTAATTGTTTTTAGGAAGCTTCAAATGATATTTGGTAGTTTTGGCATGCCAACATAGTTGGGATCTTAAAGTTGTTATGTGATGTATTTTCACTCCAATTTTTGACTTAAATAAAAGTATCTCTTTTGTGATAGAACCTGTGCTGTATCTCCAAATAGTTTATGCATTGGCACAATTTTATTGCTGGTGGTTAGAAGTTTTTGTGCATTGTTATCTATTGGTCTTACATTTTAAAATTTTAATGGTTTCTTCTGTGTGATTCACTTTGTTTAAAAACAGTTCAATATAACTATTTTCCCATGTATTTTGTTGAACACAAATGGAAAAACAGCCACTGGTTTATTTCTTTTCTATCTCCTTACTGAAAGAAGAGTGCACATTTTACAGTTTCAAATAATAGGATTAGTTTCCTTTGCATCTTTCAATTGTTAAACAGACCAATGAATACATATAACCTTTTAAATATTCTCAATCAGTAAATGCTCACACCATAAGTAAGTATATGCAAATAAACCTTTTAACCAATAAGTAGAAATCTGAGAATTGAAGTCTAGTGGTTTCTTGCATATTATTAGATAAGTTAAACAAACTTTTGTAGCCACATCGTACTGGTCCAAAGAATCAAATCACAAAAGGAAAATTTAAATTATATCACGTTGACAACATATAATCACTCATTTATTATGGTAAATCCTTGAGGTTGTTCTTAGTTAATTAGACTCGATAGTAAATCACCAGAAAAAGAAAGAATATACTCGGATAGTGGACAAGGTGCATGTTGTAACACCCCGTTTTCCCAACGTAAAAATTTCATAATTAAAAATCAGAGTAATTCAACTTTAAACGGAATGCTACACTTCTTAAAAATTCATAAACTGAATAAATAACAATTTATTCTTCAAAATCATTTAACATATAATTCAAAACTTCGCAGCGGAAATTAGTTCAACAATAAAAATAATCTTTGGCACGCAGGCCTCAACATAAAAATCTCATAAGTCTTGTTCAACATTTATTCATAAAAATCCATAAGTAATACGTAAGGAATAGAAATAGAAGACATAATCCCATCCCGTTACGTATCGAGCACCTAAGACACACTTGTGAGGAGTCCACTCACGACCGCAACTAATCCCGGTTACCTTAGATTAATTCCCGAATCGGCAGCAGCCGTTCTTCTTTCCTAAGGTCTTCTCCTCTTCTCTTGACTTTTCACTTCTCTTCTCTTCTTTCTTGTTCTCCTCTTTTCCAAAAAGCGGTTTAGGGTAAACTATTTCCAACCTAAGGTTCTCTATCTATAATACTAAAATATTCTTTCCAAATCTATTTAGGCTCAACAATTTATTCTTCTTTATATTCTAACCCCCAAATCCACTCACACTAATAATCCTCATATTCTAATAAATAATATTTCTCTACTAAATATATAATAATACACCAAATAACAAATATATATCTATAACAATTAACAAATATATTATGCTAGTAAATACCAACATATAACATAACAAAATATCACTCAACAAAATATATTAACTAAATTATAAAAAGACATCTAATCTCAACAAATCATATATCCCTCATATACATCATATAAATATATAAATATATTCTAAAACTAATTAAAATAATTAAATAAAAAGGAGGGCGTTACAACTCTCCCCAACTTAAAAGAATTTCGTCCTCGAAATTCAAGCACAATAGAAAATAAATTTAGTCATTACTTCTTCAAACAAAACACAAAAACCACATCAAGTTAGTCGGTTAAACATGATCACATAAAAAACATAACTACTAACTAGAAAACATGACGACACGACACAACGACTCATCTACTTGGCCGGACGGACCGACCTGCTCGATACCAATTGTAACACCCCGTTTTCCCAACGTAAAAATTTCATAATTAAAAATCGAGTAATTCAACTTTAAACGGAATGCTACACTTCTTAAAAATTCATAAACTGAATAAATAACAATTTATTCTTCAAAATCATTTAACATAAGTAATTCAAAACTTCGCAGCGGAAATTAGTTCAACAATAAAAATAATCTTTGGCACGCAGCCTCAACATAAAAATCTCATAAGTCTTGTTCAACATTTATTCATAAAAATCCACAAGTAATACGTAAGGAATAGAAATAGAAGACATAATCCCATCCCGTTACGTATCGAGCACCTAAGACACACTTGTGAGGAGTCCACTCACGACCGCAACTAATCCCGGTTACCTTAGATTAATTCTCGCATCGGCAGCAGCCGTTCTTCTTTCCTAGTGTCTTCTCCTCTTCTCTTGACTTTTCTCTTCTCTTCTCTTCTCTTCTCTTCTTTCTTGTTCTCCTCTTTTCCAAAAAGCGGTTTAGGGTCAACTATTTCCAACCTAAGCTTCTCTATTTATAATACTAAAATATTATTCCCAAATCTATTTAGGCCCAACAACTTATTCTTCTTTCTATTCTAACCCCCAAATCCACTCACACTAATAATCCTCATATTCTAATAAATAATATTTCTCTACTAAATATATAATAATACACCAAATAACAAATATATATCTATAACAATTAACAAATATATTATGCTAGTAAATACCAACATATAACATAACAAAATATCACTCAACAAAATATATTAACTAAATTATAAAAAGACATCTAATCTCAACAAATCATATATCCCTCATATACATCATATAAATATATAAATATATTCTAAAACTAATTAAAATAATTAAATAAAAAGGAGGGCGTTACAGCTCTCCCTAACTTAAAAGAATTTCGTCCTCGAAATTCAAGCACAATAGAAAATAAATTTAGTCATTACTTCTTCAAACAAAACACAAAAACCACATCAAGTTAGTCAGTTAAACATGATCACATAAAAAACATAACTACTAGCTAGAAAACATGACAACGCGACACAACGACTCATCTACTTGGCTGGACGGACCGACCTCGCTCGATACCAATTGTAACACCCCGTTTTCCCAACGTAAAAATTTCATAATTAAAAATCGAGTAATTCAACTTTAAACGGAATGCTACACTTCTTAAAAATTCATAAATTGAATAAATAACAATTTATTCTTCAAAATCATTTAACATAAGTAATTCAAAACTTCGCGGCGGAAATTAGTTCAACAATAAAAATAATCTTTGGCACGCAGCCTCAACATAAAAATCTCATAAGTCTTGTTCAACATTTATTCATAAAAATCCATAAGTAATACGTAAGGAATAGAAATAGAAGACATAATCCCATCCCGTTACGTATCGAGCACCTAAGACACACTTGTGAGGAGTACACTCACGACCGCAACTAATCCCGGTTACCTTAGATTAATTCCTGAATCGGCCAGCTAGCCGTTCTTCTTTCCTAAGGTCTTCTCCCTCTTCTCTTGACTTTTCTCTTCTCTTCTCTTCTCTTCTCTTCTTTCTTGTTCTCCTCTTTTCCAAAAAGCGGTTTAGGGTAAACTATTTCCAACCTAAGCTTCTCTATTTATAATACTAAAATATTCTTCCCAAATCTATTTAGGCCCAACAACTTATTCTTCTTTCTATTTTAACCCCCAAATCCACTCACACTAATAATCCTCATATTCTAATAAATAATATTTCTCTACTAAATATATAATAATACACCAAATAACAAATATATATATATCTATAGCAGTTAACAAATATATTATGCTAGTAAATACCAACATATAACATAACAAAATATCACTCAACAAAATATATTAACTAAATTATAAAAAGACATCTAATCTCAACATATCATATATCCCTCATATACATCATATAAATATATAAATATATTCTAAAACTAATTAAAATAATTAAATAAAAAGGAGGGCGTTACAACTCTCCCCAACTTAAAAGAATTTCGTCCTCGAAATTCAAGCACAATAGAAAATAAATTTAGTCATTACTTCTTCAAACAAAACACAAAAACCACATCAAGTTAATCAGTTAAACATGATCACATAAAAAACATAACTACTAACTAGAAAACATGACGACACGACACAACGACTCATCTATTTGGCCGGACGGACCGACTGCTACGATTCCAATTGTAACACCCCGTTTTCCCAACGTAAAAATTTCATAATTAAAAATCGAGTAATTCAACTTTAAACGGAATGCTACACTTCTTAAAAATTCATAAACTGAATAAATTCTTCAAAATCATTTAACATAAGTAATTCAAAACTTCGCAGCGGAAATTAGTTCAACAATAAAAATAATCTTTGGCACGCAGGCCTCAACATAAAAATCTCATAAGTCTTGTTCAACATTTATTCATAAAAATCCATAAGTAATACGTAAGGAATAGAAATAGAAGACATAATCCCATCCCGTTACGTATCGCAGCACCTAAGACACACTTGTGAGGAGTCCACTCACGACCGCAACTAATCCCGGTTACCTTAGATTAATTCCCGAATCGCCAGCTAGCCGTTCTTCTTTCCTAAGGTCTTCTCCTCTTCTCTTGACTTTTCTCTTCTCTTCTCTTCTTTCTTGTTCTCCTCTTTTCCAAAAAGCGGTTTAGGGTAAACTATTTCCAACCTAAGCTTCTCTATTTATAATACTAAAATATTCTTCCCAAATCTATTTAGGCCCAACAACTTATTCTTCTTTCTATTCTAACCCCCAAATCCACTCACACTAATAATCCTCATATTCTAATAAATAATATTTCTCTACTAAATATATAATAATACATCAAATAACAAATATATATCTATAACAATTAACAAATATATTTTGCTAGTAAATACCAACATATAACATAACAAAATATCACTCAACAAAATATAGTAACTAAATTATAAAAAGACATCTAATCTCAACAAATCATATATCCCTCATATACATCATATAAATATATAAATATATTCTAAAACTAATTAAAATAATTAAATAAAAAGGATGGCGTTACAACTCTCCCCAACTTAAAAGAATTTCGTCCTCGAAATTCAAGCATAATAGAAAATAAATTTAGTCATTACTTCTTCAAACAAAACACAAAAACCACATCAAGTTAGTCAGCTAAACATGATCACATAAAAAACATAACTACTAACTAGAAAACATGACGACACGACACAACGACTCATCTACTTGGCCGGACAGACCGACCTGCTTCGATACCAATTGTAACACCCCGTTTTCCCAACGTAAAAATTTCATAATTAAAAATCAGAGTAATTCAACTTTAAACGGAATGCTACACTTCTTAAAAATTCATAAACTGAATAAATAACAATTTATTCTTCAAAATCATTTAACATAAGTAATTCAAAACTTCGCAGCGGAAATTAGTTCAACAATAAAAATAATTTTTGGCACGAAGGCCTCAACATAAAAATCTCATAAGTCTTGTTCAACATTTATTCATAAAAATCCATAAGTAATACGTAAGGAATAGAAATAGAAGACATAATCCCATCCCGTTACGTATCATAGCACCTAAGACACACTTGTGAGGAGTCCACTCACGACCGCAACTAATCCCGGTTACCTTAGATTAATTCCCGAATCGGCGGCGGCGTTCTTCTTTCCTAAGGTCTTCTCCTCTTCTCTTGATTTTTCTCTTCTCTTCTCTTCTCTTCTTTCTTGTTCTCCTCTTTTCCAAAAAGCGGTTTAGGGTAAACTATTTCCAACGTAAGCTTCTCTATTTATAATACTAAAATATTCTTCCCAAATCTATTTAGGCCCAACAACTTATTCTTCTTTCTATTCTAACCCCCAAATCCACTCACACTAATAATCCTCATATTCTAATAAATAATATTTCTCTACTAAATATATAATAATACACCAAATAACAAATATATATCTATAACAATTAACAAATATATTATGCTAGTAAATACCAACATATAACATAACAAAATATCACCCAACAAAATATATTAACTAAATTATAAAAAGACATCTAATCTCAACAAATCATATATCCCTCATATACATCATATAAATATATAAATATATTCTAAAACTAATTAAAATAATTAAATAAAAAGGAGGGCGTTACACATGTTCTCGTATCGCAAAGTGGCTTAGCCGGACTCACGGTGAGCCATCACGATTTAGGAAAAGCTACTCGATCATTACATGGATTTCTTTTCATGTAAAAAAACTTGAAACTATTATCCACATAAAACTGGATGCAGGATACCAGCCTAAAGGTAAACCCCCAATATCATGCACAAAGAAAAGAAGCCCCTTTGGGAAGATATCCCCAATAATGCTGCCGCAGTGCTTATTGAGAACAAATGAAATCTCCATGCTTGTCAAGGACTTTAAAACTGCATCAAAAAATGATATGGAAGCAGGTTTTGATGGAGTAGAGATACAGAGCCAATGGCTACTTGCTTGATCAGTTCTGGAGGGCAATGTGAATGATATATATGATGAGTATGGTGGTAACTTAGAGAACCGTTGGTGCTTCCGACTTCAAGTGGTGAAGCCAATAGCTGATGAGATCGGGGCTGACAAAGTTGGTGTGAGGTTGTCCCCTTTAGGTGGATGAATCAATTGGGCATTATGTACTTGTTACACCATGAGCTAAAAGAGCATATTGGATAGCTTAGTTTGATAACTTGTAGTACAAGTTATCTTAGAGTAGTACAATAGTGTAGTACAATCTATCTTGCTAGTACTTGTATGATTACTATATAAGTTCATTTGCACCCCATTTCCATTCACAATGTATAATACTAGTCTTTTACATCAATTCATAATTGTACTGTCATAGGATTGAGCCTAGGATGGTCACACAATTTAACAAGTGTGACACCACCAAATGGTCATCGATGCCTATTAGGAAGGTCTTCAAAGGGACATTTATTGTTGCTGGAGGTTACGACAGGAGTGAAGGAAATGGCGCTGAAGAATGTGGTGCTTCCGATTTGGTGGATTATGGACGACTCTTTTTGGCAAATCCAGATGTATCAAAAATATGTTTAATTTTATACGCACGACACTGTGCTTGGATATAAAGATCAAATGGTTTTACTTTCTAGTTGTAGTTCTAGTCTAGCACATACAAATAAGTTTAATTTAACAAAGCTATGGGTTGAGGAATGCTTTGAAGTTCACTAAAGATGGAATGATTCCGATTGTTGTGTTAGAATCTGATTCCAAGATGTTAATATATTATTCCTTTTTATATTCTAGAAAATTATGTAAAATAGGATAAGGCTTATTATTTTTTCTTATCATTATAAATTGTTAGCTTACACTCTTCATGCCAAACATTTTATTTCTTTCAATTATACTGTTTGGAAGGTTTTTGAATCAGTTAATAGAATGGTGTACTATGTGATATATCTACTTGCAAGATTCCATAAACTTATGACATATTCAAGTACCTCTGTAAGTGAAGTTTGAAAAATTTCTCTGAAGTATGAAGTTTGTTGTTAAAAGGATTTACAAAACATGCATCAATCCTGTGCATGAAGTATGTCATGTACCATGTTCTTATTTCTAACCACTCATATACTATTGATGAAGGGAAAACTTTGTCTCATAGCTTGCTTGGATATTCTTATGATTGTTCTACCTTCAGATGTATTTTATAGAAGAAAAACTGTTTCTTGTCTTTTAACTTTTTTATACTGTCTGAAAATTGAAAAATGGATTGTCAACTAATAGTTTATCTTTCAATTTAGAATGTGTTTCCCACCCCCAAAAGTTTCAACAAAAACACACAAACTTTAGCATTCAATTTTCAAAAGTTCCCTCTTTTGGTCTCATGAGATTACAGAACAAAAGAACGAAAAACTTCTTAAATATGCTCCAAAACATGAGACAGGCGCCTCACGCCCTGATTCATCCGCCTCGCGGAATGGACAAAATATGGGATGTGAAAAATAAACTTCCTAGGCACCTCACTTGAGGAGATTCACACCACAACAATATATATCATCAAACAAACTCATAAACCAAAAGAGTCAATCTATATATAGCTCAAATTCATCACATTTATTTAACAAACTTAATTTTCAATTAATTTTAATTTATGAAGCAAATTCAAAGAATTAACCGTCGAGTTCTAGTTGATTGGTTCATTGTTACCCCTAAAAATGATCAATGGAAAATTAAAAATTTGTCACATTTGAAACATATAGTTACTCATCAATTTACTCCTTCCATCTCATAATTTTTTTTTTATATTTGAGCTGTGTGTTGTTCTTAAGAAATTGATTAGTTATGATGATTGTGATTATAAAATGAAGTTCATTAAAAATATTTTTATTAATTGTAGTTAGTGGAATAACTAGTTATGTTAAAATACGATGAGTAACAGGATATTAGTAGAAAAATATAAGTTATCTTATTAATATCTTGTGGTTACAATTATTTTTAGACAATGAGATATTGCAAATGAGATATATTATGATAAATCTTAAAGGAAGTCACTAGGAAAATCAACACCGTGGAAAATGGAAAATGATAGCCTCAGCCTTTTTTGAAAAGTATGTATATAAAGAAAGATCATGAAAGGAAGAATTAACAACGACAGCAAAAGGAAAAGTAAACTAACTAAGCTGCTTGGAAAATAAACACAAATATCAATCACTAAGCAACATAGCCATCAAATAAATTAATTCACCAAAAAAATAATAACTAACCATCAAATACCCCTGAAAAAAAAACCTTCATATAATAATAATACTCCCTCCGTTTCAAAATGAGTGTCGCTTTAGCCAAAAAAAATTGTTTCAAAATGAGTGTCGCTTTCAGTTTTCAATGCAATAATAACTTTTTTCTTTTCAATTGTACCCTCCAATTAATACTATGTACACTACTTCCAAAGTATTACTTTTAAAACTAACCAATAGTTAATAAGGATAATTTGGTAAAATAACCATTATCTTTCTCCTAATCATTGCATTTCTTAATATGTGTGTAAACACCTAAAACGACACTCATTTTGAAACGGAGGGAGTACTAATTAAAAATATTGACAAAAAAATACTAATTAAAAAAAACGGTTCACATAAAATTGAGTGAAAATTGACTGAAAATCTTAGATATACAATTTTGAATAAACTTTTGGAGTTTTTTGACAAAACACTTTTGGAGTTAAAAATCACATTTTACACACTAAAATAATATTTTATTGTTATTATTATTATTATTATTATTATTATTATTATTATTATTATTATTATTATTTGTTTTTTTAAGAAATCAAAATGGTATATATTTAACAACGGCGATGGAAACCCCTCGGTACAAGGTGTACTAGAGGGTCCAACTCGGCAAACAAACAGTCACAAAGTATAATTACAAAATAAAATCAGTCGATACCCGTACAATAAAAAGGGTTCGACCACCAACTCGAGTTATTATTATTATTATTATTATTATTATTATTATTATTATTATTATTATTATTATTATTATTTGTTACTTGGTATTATTGGTCATATGGACGAGAGTGAAGCAACGTGTAGATAAAGGGAGGACTTATAAGGACTTGATTTGCTCACTATTCCTCCCTTCCTGTTATTCATTTCCACTTTCAATCTCTCAAACTTTTTTCAATCTTCAAACTTTTTGAAGGATGGCTGAACAAATTCCATATGCTGTTGCTGCAAGCCTTGTTAACAGGTTACTTCATTTTCAACCTTTCTCTATTTTTTCCCCTTAAATTGTCACTCTTACCATTGATATCATACACTGTTGTTTATTATTTATTACTACTAGAGAGGAAGTATTAATTCTCATAAAAAAAAAAACGGAAGTATTTGTAGTCATAGTATCAAAGAGATGAAGATTCATGTCATATGCTTAAGAGATTGATTGAGAGAAAAACTCCTTAAAATATTTAAAAAAATAGTAAATTGTGTACATAAATATCATATTTATAGATCACAATTGCACCAACTAATTGAATAACTAACTCCTAATTAAACTCGCATCAACCAATTCATACTATCAGAAATAATATATATACTCTAACAGGAAGTATCAAAATGAAACATTTAGTCGGTATATATGCTGAAAATTTCTTTTGTCAGGTTGGCTTCTGTAGCTTTTCAGGAATTTGGACGGATTTATGGTGTTATGACTGAATTGGAAAGGCTAAAGCGAACGATTGAGTCTGTCAGAGCTGTGCTCCTTGATGCCGAGGAGAAACAACAACAAAGTCTTGGTGTGCAAAACTGGATAAGAAGACTCAAAGATGATGTGCTTCATCCTGCTGATGATTTGCTAGATGAATTTTTTATTGAAGATATGAGACACAAAATTATTGAATCTCATAAGAACAAAGTGAGACAGGTAGTTCATTCTTTATCTCCCAACAAAATTGTATTTCGCAGAAAAATGGCCTATAAGATTGAAAAAATACAGAAAGTATTTAATGATGTCGTGAGAGATATGTCTGCGCTGAATTTAAACTCAAATGTTGTGGTGGTTGAACAAGGTAACAATGTAAAAAGGGAAACTAGTTCTTTTGTGTTAGAATCAGATATCATCGGAAGAGAATATGATAAAATTGAGATTATAAGCTTGTTGAGGCAATCTCATGAAAATCAGCATGTCTCTGTGGTTGCTATTGTTGGGATTGGCGGTTTGGGAAAGACAGCTCTTGCTCAATTGGTATATAACGATGGTGAAGTAAAAAAGATTTTCGAAAAGTGCATGTGGGTATGTGTATCTCATAACTTTGAAGTCAAAACTATTGTGAAGAAAATGTTGGAATCATTGACTGAGAGCAAAATTGATGATACATTATCATTGGACAACTTGCAAAATATGCTTCGTGAAGAACTAACTGGTAAGAGATACTTGTTAGTCCTAGACGACATTTGGAACGAGAGTTTTGAAAAATGGACTCAATTGAGGAATTATTTAATGTGTGGTGCTAAAGGTAGTAAGGTTGTAGTGACAACTCGTTCTAAAGTTGTGGCACAAACAATGGCTGTAAGTGTCCCCTATACTTTGAATGGTTTGATTTTAAAAGAATCTTGGGATTTGATGAAGAAAATAATTTCAAATGGGGATGAGACCAAAGGAATGAATCAAACTCTTGAGTCAATTGGTAAGAAGATAGCAGAAAAGTGCAGTGGGGTTCCACTAGCAATCAGAACGCTAGGAGGCCTATTACAGGGTAAAAGGGAAGAAAAGGAATGGTTTGATGTTTTACAAGGTGACTTTTGGAAATTATGTGAAGACGAAGATAGCATCATGCCAGTGTTGCAACTGAGTTACCAAAACATGTCACCTCAATTGAGACAGTGTTTTGCTTATTGTTCTTTATATCCTAAAGACTGGGATATACAAAAGGATGAGCTGATTCAATTGTGGATGGCACAAGGTTATCTTGAATGTTCAGCTGAAAAACAGCTCATGGAAGATATCGGTAACCAGTTCGTAAATATTTTTTTGATGAAGTCATTTTTCCAAGATGTTGAAGTTGACGATTATGGTGATATATGTAGTTTCAAAATGCATGATTTAATACATGATCTTGCAATGCAAGTAGCCGGTAATGACTGTTGTTACTTGGATAGTGAGAAAAGAGTACTTGTAGGAAGCCCCATGCATGTAGTGTTGAAAAGGGATGCTATTGGTTTGTTAGAGTCAATGGATGCAAACAGGATACGAACTTTGATTTTGTTATCCGACCATCCGGATAGTTTGAATGAAAATGAATTATTTGTTATTTCAAAATTCAAATACCTACGTGTCTTGAAGTTGTCATATTGTTCATTAAGTAAGTTGTGTTATTCAATTGGAAAATTGAAGCATTTAAGATATGTTAACTTACGGTGGTGCAATGGAGTAACAAGTCTTTCGAAATCCATACGTAATATTGTTTGCCTACAAACAGTATTATTGGAGGGGTGTAAAGAAGTTGAATTTTCCACAAAAGATGTCTCTAATTTAATCAATTTAAGACAACTTGATATTGGAAATGTAAAAGCCTATAAAGAGAAGAATAAAATGTCCGAATTCGGAAAGTTGAGTGTGGGGGTGCGGAATCTCACAAATATTGTAGGAATATCTCTGTGATTGTCCAGGTTTGCAGTATCTACCACCGATGGAACGTCTCCCTTTCCTAAAGTCACTTGTTATAACCGGCCTTCGTGAATTGGAGTACATATATTATGAAGAACCTCTTGTTCTCAAAACATTCTTCCCGTCTTTGGAGATCCTCAGAATTTATGGATGTGCAAAGTTGAGGGGATGGTGGAAGATGAAGGATGATATCATTGGTGATGATAGCTCTTCACAAATACATAATCTCTTCTTTTCTCGTCTCTCTCAATTAGAAATGAATCAATGTTCAAGGCTAACTCACATGCCTACTTTTCCAAAACTTGACAAGGCATTGAGTTTAACATTTTCAAGAGTGGAGGCATTGGAAGCAACATTAAAAACTGTAGGTTCAACGTGTTTGATTGATTTCTCTCCTCTTTCAATGCTAAAATACTTGCAAATTGGAGGATATGATCTGAATATGAAAAAACTACCGGATGATTGGGTGCAAAATCTGACATCTCTCAAGCATCTTGGTTTTCGTAAGCTTTCAAATCAAAAATTTCAAGAAATTGAAATTTGGTTTAAGAACGACCACAACTATCTTCCTTTCTTGGAAAGTATTACATTTTTGGATTGTAATGATCTAGAGGTATTGCCAGATTGGATTTGCAACCTCTCGTCACTTCATCGTATCAAACTTGCAAACTGCAAATGTTTGGCTTCTCTGCCCAAAGGAATGCCTCGCCTTGCCAAATTGCAGACCCTACAGATCGTTGATTGTCCTGACTTAATTCATGAATGCGTCAAACAAAGAAGTGCAACATGGCGCAAAATTGCTCACATCCCAAACATAATCTTAAATAGATATTGAAGGTACCTCATATGACATTCTCTTAGAACCACTTGTTAATTGATTTGGTTTATGTTGTTTAATTTTCTGCATTTTCAAAAGTAAATGGGATTCCATTTTTTGTTAATTGATTTCTGTTTAACCTCGTAAATTGTCTTCATCGCTTTTAGTTTCTTACTGTTCTGTTTGTGTCATGGTAACTATGTAGCTGATGCCATCTACAAGAAGCCAGTTATGAGTATTGATGGAAATGTAGCTGCAATTGATCTTGTTTTACCAAAAGGTGTGGCCAAAAATGACTGCTGGTGATATGAATTGAGTGGATGGATTACTACATACCTGTGTGTGATGAAAGTGTTTTATTGGATCCCACATTTCAGTATTTCAGTTTCTTTTTTATTTTTTATATAAATTTTAGTTCTTTATGGTATCAATTTGTATCATAATACTGTTAAATAATGGTGCACATTTTCTTGGTAAAATATGGAATAAACTTTCTTCTGGCTCTGTGCTGTATGACAGAAGAATTGCAATTGGGTTTGTCTTGAGAGATCGATTAATTATTTTGGATCTTCGATGAATTGGATGTAATAAAAAATTGATTAGTAAAGTTTAGTAGTTCTGCATTTGAATAAGAATCTTCTATATATCTTTGTAAAGGAAATTTGACATGTAGCACATCTAAAAAGCTTCTCACACTATTAACAACTTGACATTCCTATTATCTTTGAAGAATTAAAGAAGTAATTAAATATCAAATTGAATTAGTTTCCTCCACTATTGAATAAACGGCAGAATGAAAGGAAAAACAAAAGTTGCTTGAAAGTTACTATAATACCTCAAAGAAAAATATGATGTATGCTACAATTAAATAATTAAATCTATATGTCCACATGAAAACGTATACACTAATCAAAATTGTCAAAATTAATGGAAAATAAGTCCTAACATTATGAGAACATTAAAAGGATTATGCTATCAAAATAAATTCCATTCATTTGATTGGAAACTCTAAAAATGAATGTTTTAATTTTTTCAATAAAATCTTGTCCCAGCTTATCTTATATATGCATGATTGCCCAACTCTACTACCATGATCATTTATGCTTTTATGCTTTGTTAAGGTGATGTGGTTCTCCTTTTCCTTTCCTTTCCTTTACTTTATTTTTTGTGTTTGGGTTTGCATTTTCGATCCATGAATTGGTTGATATGTTTCTCCAAAAGAAGTTCATATATGCCACACATATAGCATAAAAGATTATATATAGAGAGCGTATTATTTTCTTAGACTAATGCAGTTTTATTTTCAGGTTTTATCCATAACAATAGTGAGAGGTGTAATTCCTAAGATGTACTTTTATATCTATTAATTTATTTTAATAGTTTTCTTCCTTTTCAAAACTATTTGTTGATGGCCTTTTTGATAGTTGAGTCAAAGTATTTTTTTCTAAATGATTTATTATTGAAAATCCGTTAAAAATAGTTGACTTTTTTTTTCTTCGGAAGTGTGATATATTACGTAATTAGTTTGTTCATCGTCTTTACATGAAAGTTGTTCTCTCAAATTTAGTTTTGTATTTAGTTTCTTTTGAAATATTTTTATACATTGATTTGGATTGGTCATCTAATTACATTTTCATAGAACGTATTTTAGTTAGGTTTGTTTGTTATGTGACTCATGATGACATTTTTTAGGAATTATGATTAACATTTTTTCATAAGCTCAAACCAAACGGAGCCCCATTTCATAAATAACTTATTAACTTAGTTTGAGTTACGCAAATTCCCATTTTTATCTCAAACTTAGATAAATTGAAGTTTTGTTGAACCTCAAAAGCTATGTCTATTCATGTGCAAAAGTTGCATTGTACTTATACTATATACTACGAGGGTTATGGAGTTTGAGCAATTGTTTGTTAGAAGTAAATTATCAATTTGGCCTTTGAAATTGTCATATTCAGTCAATTCAATTCAAAAATAGTTGGTCAATTTCCCCCTAATTTTTCATCATAACGTTAATGATTCAATATTTGTTTTGATAAGAAAAAAATTGTGCATATTTTAATAATTAGTTGAGAATAAAGCCAAATTCATGATATGATAGATAAATAATTTTTATTTTTGGAGTAAACTAAATATTATAAAATAAATGTTTGATTATAGTTTTGGTCTCTTTATTTTCACTCACAAAATTTGTCCACTCTATTAAAATTCAACAATATTGGTCCCACATTAATTGGTCCCACATTAATATAATAGACTTGAGTTATTATAGTAGTAGTATTTTCCAACAATATTATATTTTTCTTAACAAAGTATAATAGACTTGAGCATTTATAGAATTAAAAGAAAAAAGAAAATGAAAAAATATATTAATTTGATTCTTTGCTATTATTTTTTAATGAAATGTTACTAAAAAAGATTCATTTAAGTTAGTGTCTTAGGTTGAACACGTATCTATGATATTTTTTAAGGAATGTATCTATGATCTTTAAAGCATATTAATATTGGAATGTATCGTTGGAATTTTGAAAGCTTGGATGTTTTATTAAGCTAGAACCGTGATGATGTGCAACTCTTAGAAAAAATTTCCACTATTATTCCATCTAATAATCACTAATATTAATGTAATTAAGCATAGGTTACACAAAAATATCACCCTTTATTATTTCATAATGTCTATATATGATTAAATAAAAAATAAATGACTTAATAACAGTTTTGGCCCCCTATGTTTCAAGAAATTGCGATTTTGACCCCCTAACAAAATAAAATACAAAACCGCCTCCCGTGCCAATTTTGACCAAGTCAATCCACATCGCTTTAATATAGTTAAATGAACTGTTTCTATATAGTTAAATCAATGACCTTATTGACCGTTGCAATATACCGATGCACATCTTTCATCTTTAATATATTTAATTATGTATTAGCAAAAATTAAAAAATTTGACATTTAGTTAATGAACTCAAGAACCTAACGGGTCGATTTATATATAGCTCATGTTCATCACATTTAGTTAATGAACTTAATTTTTAGCACATTTTGATTCATGAATCAAATTTAAAGAATTAACTATCGAGTTTTGAACTACGTTTGAGTTGATTGGGTTCATTGTCACCTCTGAAATTGATCAAAGAAAAATTAAAAATTTGTTACATTTGAAACATATAGTTACTCATTTACTCCCCCATCTCATGAAGTTTTCATTTGAATTGTGTGTTGTTCTTAAGAAATTGATTAGTTATATCGATGATGATGATAAAATGAAGTTCATTTACTAAAACATTTTTATTAATCGTAGTTAATGGAATAATTAGTTGTGTTGAAATAATAGATAGATAGATAGATAGATAGATAGATAGATAGATAGATAGATAGATAGATAAGATTGCATTAGGGTTGCATCACTATCCTCCATTTTATTATAATAATAGATAGATAGATAAATATATAGTTAAAGTCATGGTGCATGCAAAAAGTCCACACGTAATGATATGTGGATAGGAATTAATGTATGTCGTAGCACATTGCATTCAACCAAGTAAACAATATAAAACACATGATGATTTTGAGTTCATCAAGAACTATATAACGAACATATCTTCATTAGCAATATTGAAACAATTATTTGTGTAGTTCTTTAGAGATACATTGAAATTGAATTTTTCCTGAATTAATGGATAATAATATTAATATTTTTAAGTTTTTCAAGAACCAGACAATATATCTAATTAATTTTTTTTGTGCAATCCATCAGATATGCATGATCGTTGAATTCTAACAAAATTCGTAGAGAATAAAAATTTGAGTTTTTTAAGTTCATCGGAAACTATACGTTATATCCAAACAATAAAATCAATTCATCATGCAACATTCAAGAATGCATTATTATTGAATTATTCTGGAATTCATAAAGAAAAAATTGAGTTTTTTTTTTTAAGTTCTTCGTAAACTATATAATAAATCTTTATAATATGAGAATGGGTAACTCACCCGATTGAGCTAATGAGTTAAAGATTCAGGGTTCAAATCCTAAAAATATTGGTTCGAATCCTAAAAATAGTGAAAATACTAACATAAGAATTAACACACTAACATTTGACATTAAAAAACAATCTTTATAATATAAGGTCAATCCATTATGCAATCCTTCAAGGAAGTATTAATGTGTTCCTCTTAAAAAAAGATGCATGAATGTTGATTTCTTCCAGAATTCACATGGAATAAATAAACATGAATGAAATACAATTTGTACAACAGCGATAATATGCATCTATAAGACTCGATTGAAATTGGTTGATCTGGTGGCGTTGGCTTGAGATCTTGGATGGAGTATGCTCCCTCTCAACGTCTCGGGTTCAATTCTTTTCGATGTCAATTTGGAAGAAGTAGTTTACCTTCAAAAGGAAAAAAAAACAACCTCTATTCCAATTGATGAAATTTTAACGGTATAACCAATCAATAAAAAAGAAAATAGGGATGAAAGAGAGAAGTCGCAAATAGGGATCAAAAAGAGAGAAGTCGCAATATTCTGATATTCTCTGTATATATTATTTTGTAACAAGTGAGTCATATTTTTAGAGAAATACAAGATATGACATAGTAGTATAACCTAATAACTAATAGGCATATGTATAATAGTGATAGTGATAACAAATCCAAATTGATTCACCATTCGTTACTTTTCTTTTTGGACAACTTAAGGGGAAGTAGACATTGCTGGATTGCGTGCGGTCGTGCCCGCAAATAGTATTTTCTTTTTTTGACAAGTGGTATTAGTCAACTATCATAAACACCAAGGGAAAAAAATGTCAACTATCATAAACTTATTATTTTTTCAAAGACGCAATTACATTTTTGTCCATCCATTGGTCAATATATGTACTGATGATGCTCTTCCTAGAGTTCATTTCATTGCCATTCTCAAACTCTTCAACTTTTCGAATTTTCTACTTGATCGATTTGATTCTTCTTTGCTACTATTTGTGAAGGATGGCTGAGCAAATTCCATATGCTGTTGCTGCAAGTCTCATTAACAGGTGAATTAATTTTCAGCTCTTCACATATTCCTTTCATTAAAATTGTCACACCCTATGTATATCATGTATACATGTTTATAATTACTATTACTAGAAGAGAAGTATCAAGAATGAAATAAGTTAGTTGGTATGCTGAAAATTCTCTTTTTACAGGTTGACTTCTGCAGCCTTTCATGAATTTGGACGGATCTATGGTGTTATGGGTGAATTGGAAAGACTTAAAAATACAGTTGAGTCCATCAGAGCTGTTCTCCTTGATGCCGAGGACAAACAACAACAAAATCGTGCTGTACAAAATTGGATTAGAAGACTCAAAGATGATGTGCTTCATCCTGCTGATGACCTACTAGATGAATTTGTTATTGAAGATATGAGACACATAACAGATGAAACTCATAAGAACAAAGCGCCAAAGGTACTTCGTCCCTTATCTCCAAACAAAATTGCTTTTCGCCGTAAAATGGCTCACGAGATTGAAAAATTACAAAAGAATTTTAATGATGTTGTGAAAGATATGTCTGGGTTGAATCTAAACCCGAACGTTGTAGTGGTTCAACAAACTAACAATGTAAGGAGGGAAACTAGTTCTTTTGTGTTGGAATCAGACATCATCGGAAGAGAAGATGATAAAAATGCGATTATAAGCTTGTTGAGGCAGTCACATGAAAATCAACATGTCTCCGTGGTTGCTATTGTTGGGATTGGTGGTTTGGGAAAGACAGCTCTTGCCCAATTGGTATATAATGATGGTGAAGTGCAAAATTTGTTTGAAAAGAGTATGTGGGTATGTGTCTCTGATAACTTTGAAGTCAAAACTATTTTGAAGAACATTTTGGAGTCATTAACCAAAAACAAAATTGATGATACGTTATCACTGGACAACTTGCAAAACAAGCTTCGTACAAATCTAACTGGTAAAAAGTACTTGTTAGTCCTAGATGACATTTGGAACGAGAGTTTTGAAAAATGGGCTCAATTGAGGACTTATTTGATGTGTGGTGCTAAAGGCAGTAAGGTTGCAGTGACAACTCGTTCTGAAATTGTTGCAGAAAGAATGGGTGTCAGCGTCTCCTATAATTTGAATGGTTTGACTCTAGAGAAATCTTGGAGTTTGTTGAAGAACATCATTACATATGGGGATGCGACCAAAGGAGTAAACAAAACTCTTGAAACAATTGGTAAGAAGATAGCACAAAAGTGCAGTGGTGTTCCACTTGCAATCAGAACACTAGGAGGTCTATTGCAGGGCAAAAATGAAGAAAGGAATGGATTGATGTTTTCCAAGGCGACGTTTGGAAGTTATGTGAAGACGAAGAGAGCATCATGCCGGTGTTGAAACTGAGTTACCAAAACTTGTCTCCTCAACTACGACAATGTTTTGCTTACTGCTCTTTATATCCTAAGGATTGGAGAATAGAGAAGAATGAGTTGATTCAATTATGGATGGCACAAGGTTATCTCGAATGTTCTGGTTAAAAGCAGCGCATGGAAGACATCGGTAACCAATTTGTGACGATTTTGTTGATGAAGTCTTTTTTCCAAGATGCTCAAATTGGTGATGGTGATGTATGTAGTTTCAAAATACATGATTTAATACATGATCTTGCAATGAAAGTAGCCGGTGATGATTGTTGTTACTTGGACAATGAGACAAACAGACTTGTAGGAAGTCCTGTGCATGTAATGTTGGAAAGTGATGCTTTTGGTTTCTTGGAGTCATTGGATGCAAGCAGGGTGCGGACTTTAATTTTGCTGAACCCCTCTTCAAAATTGAGGGAGAAGGAATTAGTTGTCATTTCAAAATTCAAATACTTACGCGTCTTGAAGCTATCAAATTGTTCTTTAAGTAAGTTGTGTGATTCAATTGAAAAGTTGAAACACTTACGATATCTTAACTTATATTACTGCAAAGAAATTGAAAGTCTTTCCAAATCCATAAGTAATCTTGTTTGCTTACAAACACTATTATGGAACCACTGTGAAAAAGTTGAATTTTCTACAAAAGATATCTCAATATTAATCAATTTGAGATATTTTTGTATTGAAAATATAAAAACCTCTGAACAGAAGAAGACAACATCTCTATTTGGAAAAATGGGTGTGGGTAAGAGTGTCATTTTTTCAAATTGGTTTTCATCATTCTCAAATATTGTTCAAATCTCTCTCGGTTCTTGTCAAAATGTGCAGTATCTCCCATCAATGGAACGTCTCCAGTTTCTTAAGTCACTTAGAATAGATAATCTTCGTGAATTGGAATTTATATATTATGAGGAGCGTATTTTATCTGAATCCTTCTTCCCATCTTTGGAGGAAATTATATTTCTCCAATGTGGAAAGCTGAAGGGATGGAGGATGAGGGATGATGTCAATGATAATGGTAACTCTTCACAGTTATGCCATCTCTCATTTCCTCGTCTTTCTAAATTAGACTTTAATCTATGTTATGAGTTGACTCACATGCCTACTTTTCAAAAACTTGACACGGTATTGAGTTTAACATTCTCTAGTGTGGAGGCATTGGCAGCGACATTAAACATGGCAGGTTCAAAGTGTTCAATTGAATTCCCTCCTCTTTCCATGTTAAAATACTTGCGCCTTGGCGGATATGGTCTGGATGTGAAAAAACTCCCAAAGGATTGGGTGCAAAATCTGACTTCTCTCAAGTGTCTTGATTTTTATAAGCTTTCACATAAAAAATTTCAGGAAATTGGAATTTGGTTTAAGAACGACCCCAACAATCTTCCTCTCCTGGAAAATATTACATTTAAGGATTGTAATGATCTAGATGCATTGCCAGATTGGATTTGCAACCTCTTATCACTTCACCAAATCACCATCATGTGCTGCGAAGATTTGGCTTCGCTGCCCGAAGGAATGCCTCGCCTTGCCAAATTACAGACCCTAGAAATCATTGATTGCCCCCTTTTACTTGAAGAATGTGAGACACAATCTAGTGCAACATGGTGCAAAATTGCTCACATCCCAAACATAATCTTAAATTAATATTAAAGGTACCCCATCTGACATATATCCTCTTTAGAACCACTGCTAATTTTTTTTTTTTGGTTTATGTTGATGTTGTATGATTTTCTGGATTTTCAAAAGTAAACGGATTCCATTATTTGTAGATTGATTTCTTTCTAACCTCATAAACTACCTTTTTACTCTTTGTTTTTGTTCATACTCTAAATTTCAGGGGTCTTAATTTGTTATTGCATTTATTCTAGAATATGCAAAATATAACAAGACTTTTTTGTTTTTGATCCATAAGTTGTTCCTTTGCATATGATTCTCTTTGGCTATATATGCTTATTGTTAACTATAGCAAAATTATTGCCTTCACCACTTTTAGTTACTTACTGTTCTGTTTGTGTCATGGTAACTATGTAGCTGGTGAAATGTAGCTGCAGTTGATCTTGTTTTCCCAGAAGGTGCTGCCAAAAGTGACTGCTAGGATTATGAATTGAGTGGATGGATTAGCGCATACCTGTGTGTGATGAAAGTGTTTTATTGGATCCCACATTTCAGTATTTCAGTTTCTTTTTTATTTTTTTAGATAAATTTTACTTCTTTGTGGTATCAATTTGTATGATATTTCTAATAAATAATGGTGCACATTAATATTTCCTTGGTAAAATATGGAATAAACTTTCTTCTGGTTCTGTACTCTATGACAGAAGAATTGCAGTTGGATTTGGCTTGAGAGATGATGAATTACTTGAATCTTCGTTGAATTTTATGTAATAGAAGATTGATTAGTAAAGTGTTTTGTAATTATTCACTTACCTTTAGTTTTATTCTTTAGTTTTATTCACTTACCTTTGCTCAAAAAAAGTTTTATTCACTTACTTCCAACTTACAAATATTGTGTCATATATGTAACGCCCTCCTTTTATTTATATATTTTTATTAAGTTAGAATCTATTTATGTGATTTATTTACATATATGAAGTTTTAGTATTTGATTATATGACATTATTCTATAATTTATTAGAATATGAGAATTATTAGTGTAAGTAGAATTGGAGGTTAGAATAGAAAAAAAAAGAATAAGTTATTGGGCCTAAATAGATTTAGGAAGAGTGATTAGTATTATAAATAAGGAAGCTTAGATTAGAAAGAGTTTTTACGTTAAACCGCTTTTTGGAGAAAGAGGAGAAAAGGAGAACTCAGCAGAAAGAGAGAACCCTAGGAACGAAGGGTGGGACTATCTTTCACTAATATTAAGTCCGTGAATCATTAGATTGCATCTAACTTGTTTTAGGATGAATTTTTGTAAGATTATGAGAATAAGGGTTTGAGTAAGAATTGATGATTAGGTAATGAAAAACCGTTGAATTGATGTAAGGGGGAGTCTCTATTCACCATAAGGGTTGTATAAACATATGGGTAGTGAAAGGTTTTTGTGTTTCCGTTGATTATCGTGATCTTCTAATAAATTGATGTTAAATTTGTGCTCTAATTTGCTGCCATAATTTTGGGTATGTTCGTGTCTCTAAATTCATTACTTGTATGAGATAAATTCGTGATTGATATTTGGCTATGCTGTGTTTTGAAATATATTTAAACTTCAGTGTTATTATATTTGGACTAGTTTGTGATTTGTGAAAATCTTTATTCTCTTGTTTGTGTTATGTGCTATGATGCGTGTGTTGTTTATACATCCTGGTTATGATGCCGTATCTGCGATAGTTGTAACATTTATGAGATCGCGGTTGTGCGTATATGTATACTGTACACTCATGTCTGTTAAGCATAAATAAACCTTGTAGATGCATCATAGTATATCCACTTACTCACATTCCACGTGATGCACATGTTTCTGTGCTAAGTTCACAATGAACATATAAGTTGCAATATTAAAGCAAATACTAGAAAAGAAATATTTTTTTTAGAATTACCTCATTCAATGATAGTAAGATGACATAACTTCATATTGCTATACGCTAATTGACATTTGTTTTTATATCTAATTGGAATTTTTGGTTTCATTTTATAAATAAATTTTAGGTTCTGCTCATGTTTAATTTGATGCCTTCATGTTAAATTCATATTCTAATTAATTTGTGAATGATGTCTATCCTATCTGATTATTGTGTTCGCATACTTTGACCTTTATAATCGCTGATATCTAATCTGAAATATTGCTTCATATGATTAAGCCGTAATGTTATGTATATATGCACATGATAATGGTTTGGCAAGTTTCAAGCAAGCAAGTCCTTGCAATTTCGTACGGTTTCTTTATAAATCTAATATTATAACTAAAAGACAAACAATAGGCCAGATGTGTTCTTGTTATTAATACTGAGGGATATTTACTAATTGCTCTCAAACTATTGTAGAATTATATATTAGATCTTATTTCCATGGTGAGTGTAGAATGTACAAAATCTTATTTTTGCTGAAGGAATATTCGTAAGTTCTAATTCCATTTATCTAGATGATAGAAATTTTTATAGATGCATATGCTAGTAACTATGCAACAACTTGTGTTCCTACTGGTGACACGCTAACTATACTAATAAGTGATTTCTACTTTTTTTTAGAGAAGTGATTTCTACTTGTTGCTAGTTTTTTTATTATAAGTTTATACATGTATATGTGCACTTATATCTTGCTCGGTTTGTATTGATTTGTCTCGCAAATTTGAATTAAAATTGATGTGTTAATTAATGATGCATAATTGGAGTGCTATTCAATGATGTTTTATTTGACGATGGTGCTATTTAAAGATGTGTAATTAAAAGATGTGTTATATAAAGATGTGTGATTTAAGGATGTGTTATATTATGATGTTGATATGCTATGAATTAAAAGTCTGTCTAAGTTGTTATGATTTAAGAAGTTGTCCATTTTAATGGAATTGTATAAGATGTTCACGTTGTTGTCCAAGCTGCATTTAGAGTTGTGTTGTTGCATAGTCGGCGATGGAGGCTTAATGCGACAGGTCCTTTATGACCTTAGCGATGGGGGCTTAATGCACGACAGTCCTTTATGACCTTAGCGATGGGGGCTTAATGCCCGACAGTCCAAATATGACCTTAGCGAAGGGGGCTTAATGCCCCGGTGGTACCACATGCATATTGAAGTTGTCTAAGTTGTTGTTGAAGTTGTCTAAGATGATTTGAGAAGTAGAAGTTGCATAGTCGAGTCGAGTTGTTAAGAGGTTAAGATGTCGAGTTGTTAAGAGGTTAAGATGTTGAGTTGTTAAGAATGATTTATAAGTTGAATACGAAGTTGATGTTGATGATTGATTATGAAGCCGACCATGAATTTGATTATGAAGTTGTTATGATAATGCCGTGTTTAGATAATCCTATGATGTTACATGATTATTGTTAAGATATGTGATGATATTTAAGTTGTTAAATGTAATTTATGATTTATAAGCTTAATATTATTGTTTGATAAATCTCACCCCTTTGCTTGAAAATGTTGCTCTTCGTATGGGTAACTTGCGGGTAACCAAGATTAGTTGCGGTCGTGAGTGGACTCCTCACAAGTGTGTGTCTTAGGTGCTCGATACGTAACGGGATGGGAATTTAGTTGTTGTTTTCTATTCCTTACGTATTATTTTTGAAGTTTTCAAGAATTATTGTTGAACTAAGATTTTATGTTGAGGCCCTTGTGCCAAAGATTATTTAAGATGTTGAAATAATTTCCGCCGCGAAGTTTTAGATATTACATTGTTGGATTTTGACGGATAAATTATTATTTATTCCATTTATGATTTTTTAAGAAATGTAACATTCCGTTTAAGTTTTTAAACTCTGATTTTTATTAAGAAATTTTTACGATGGGAAAACGGGGTGTTATAATATAGACAGATATGATTCATCTTACATTGTAAAAGACTATTGAAAAGAATAATACAAAAGCTCTGTTATTCTATGTTCTTCATCTTGCACTTTTTAGTTCATTTCATTATAATACCCTTTTAGTTGATGTCCTTTAATTTTTGTTATTATTTTTGTATTAAAATTATGGCGGCATATTAAAATATAATGACGGTTTAATTTTTTTTCTTCCAAAGTTAACACCCATATTCAAATCTGTAAAAGAATATTTAATATATTTTTTTGAGGGATTGATATATTTTTTTTATTAAATGAATATTTGATATATTTAGTTTCAGACGGAGTGATTTATTTAAAATTAATTTTCAGAATTTTATTTTATAATAATACATGATTCAAAAGAAACAAATATTTCATTAATAGAATATATTCACTGATTTAGTGTAAGTATAGTCAGTTGATACCTACAACTGCATACTATATAGAGTTTGAAGTTTAAACTATAGATTTCTCACTTTTTCACATTTAAAATGTGCGAATCTTGCCACTAAACTATTTGATTAAAAAAAGAATATATACATTGATGATAGATACTAATAGCTATCAAAGGATGTGGTTCAAGTCATAAGGAAAAAAAGGATGTGATTCAACTTGATTCATTAGAGACCGTGGATCTTTCATTATTCTTGATCATCTCTCATATGTGAAAGAATTTAGTTTGGTTGTTAGAATTAAGAGTTTGATTTGTTGATATTCTTTTAACTTTTGAGATTAGTATGTGTATTGATAGCATGTATTTTGCTTCAACATATGGATGAGAAATATTCCAATTCATAGCCAATTTAATTGTTCTCTAGTTATTCCAAAATTAAGATTATTTTTTTGTAAAAAAACAACACTTTGTGGTGGAAATCTTAAGCTGCAACCAAAACCTCTGAATAAAAATTAAGTTCGTAGTTTAAATAAATTATGAAAACTTGTAAGTAAAGATACTTCATCAAATCAGTAAATTGCAAAAGCCAATTAGTGTGGTTTCTATCAAAATTGATGGATTAACTAAAAGATCATCAACGTGGAGTTCATTAATTTAATATTAATTTATACATTACTTTCATGATATTCATATATCATATGATAAGAGCAACATGGTTGGGTTTCTTAGTACGTAGGTGAACCATTTTGGTCCAACATGAACAACAAAGCTAGGCAAACACAAATACAACAGAAGCAAGTAATAATTACCTAAAACCAAAGAATACCAAACCCAACACAATACCTCTTAATTATCATTATTTCTCTTCTCTTTATTAATCCAAAAAAATCAAAATCCAAAAGAAACTTCCAAACAATCCCTTACCTTCTCCTTCAATCTTCATTTTGTCATTCCAAGCAAAGAATCTTTCTCATATCTTCTTGTCTTCACTGTTGTATATATTACACGGACACAAACATGTTCCTCTTCAATTCTCTTCCAACACAAAAACAAACACAAACACAAACACAAACACAAAAGTGTTTTTTTCTCTCTCTCTCTCTCACTTTTACTTATAATATTCGGTTCAAAACATGGCAAAAGAAAACCAAACCAAAATGCAAACCCAAGAACCCGGTTCAGTAGAACCCAATTCTCAACACTCGAGTCTTTTGACTCCTTTTAAATACTCAAACCGGGTTCAATTAAAAACACTTTTTCTAGACCGAACCGACGGCGGTTCGGAGTTTATAGGACAAAGAGTGGTGGTGGGCGGATGGGTGAAGTCATCCAAGGAAGTCGAGAAATCTTCTCCACCTCCGCCGCCATTGACGGCCGACGATGATATAACGCCGGTGAAAGACGTGTCATGTGTGGAGATTCTTCAGTCCAGGATTCCTTTGATTCGTAATATAATGGAAGTTTTAGGTGGAAGCAGTTACGTGTCTCGCAAGAAATTGCGTGATTCTCCTATTCCTAGAACTTTACCTCCCAAATCTTCCACCGTTTATCTACTTATCACCGATGGTTCATCTGTTGCCACGCTTCAGGTTCGTGTTTTCTTTACTTTGCTTATGTCAAATTGTTGTTTTCCTATAAGTTATAAGTTGTTTTCAAAATCTATTCTGGGGAGCTTATAAAATAAGCTTAAAACAACTTACTAAGATGTCTTAACTCTTTTTCATAAGCTCTACCAACAGTCTTGCAAATGTTTATGATAGAAGACAAACTCAAATAAGTCAATCCAGATAGGTCCATAAGTTATTTTGACAAGCTTATGGAAATAATAAGCTGAAAATTGTTTATTGTCATGTCATGGGTTGCTTTCATAATCTTTCCCAAACATTCTTAAATAATTAGTAACTTGGCCATCAAGTAATTTTATATTTTAGTTTTTGTAAATTTGAATATTCTTTATAAAATGAAGAGATATATTAGATTAGACATATCATATATGAGATTAGAAAAACCTGTAATGATTATTAACTTTGTCAAATTATCATTTTTTTCTTAAAATGACTAGAATTTATAAATGATGTGATATATTGCAACAAAGTTGACAAATTTGCCAATATATATTAAAGTATGACATAAATTTAAATGTGTAATATGATATTTCTTGAAGAATTTTTTTAGTTTATGATTTTTATTTTAAATGTAATATGATATTTTGTAGGTTGTGGTGGATTCTTCAATAACTACACCTAGCCTTCTTTTGCCTACCGGAACCTGTATATTAGTTGAAGGTCTGCTAGAACGACCAGCAACTGAAGGGAAACACGCTATTCAGTTAAAGGCTGACAAAGTTCTTCACATTGGGACAGTAGACATTGGCAAGTATCCATTATCGAAGAAACGGGTTCCACTGGATGCATTAAGAGATTTTTCCCATTTTCGGCCTCGAACAACTACGGTGAAATTATATATCAATTTGATATTTCCTCATTCGCTATATCTTATTATCTTTTGCTGTAGCCAGAACCTGAATGCTTTCATGGTTTACATTACACATTAGATTTTCTGATACACCACGTTTTCATGTTTCTGTTCTTCTTGACCTCTAACCTTACCCCCATATTTTTATTTATAGCCATTCGTAGCATTCTAGAGGATTTGAATATGTCATCTAAAAATTTCAATGCTTAAAAAATGATTCTGAATATCGGTAAAATTTGGAGTAATTGCAGTAACATAGCACCTTGTTCTTCATATATAAATATTATGAGTTGATACAAATTCATTTCATATTACTGCTTTAACTTCTAGAGGAAGGGTTGAGATAGGTCCTATTTATTTTCCTATCATATTTCTCAATAATATGGCTTCCATGTGATCCAATAGCATGCTTGTCATTTATTTTTTGACAGGTTTTTTCTGATGAAATTAGAAAAGTTTAGCCTTGCTATGTTATTATTTTTATTAAGTGATGCTTGGCTCATATATTAGGTGGCAACTGTCATGCGAGTTCGCAGTGCTCTATCTTTTGCAACCCACTCATTTTTCAAGGAACATGCATTTTTCGACGTGCAAGTACCCACTATAACAACCACAGACTGCGAAGGATTAGGCAACATGTTCCAGGTTACAACTACAGTGAATCAGAAAGCTGTCAAGGAGAAGCTGAGTACAATTTATGAGAATGAAGGTGTTAGCCTTGAAATTGTGAAGGAAGCTGCCAAAGAGAAAAGCAAACTAGTTGAAACTTTGAAAAGAAGCGAAAGCAATAGGGAAGCGCTGGCTGCAGCAATTCAAGATCTGAAGAAAACTAATGAACTGGCATCACAATTGGAAGTGAGAGAAAAGAAAAAATTGGGAACTTCATTAAAGGATGAAAAATTAGACACCTCCGAAGATTTTTTCTCTTCCCAAACTTATTTGACTGTCTCTGGTCGCTTACATCTGGAGAGTTATGCATGTGCTCTTGGAAATGTGTATTCGTTTGGACCTAGATTTCACGCAGATAAAACAGATTCTGCTAAACATGTTGCAGAAATGTGGATGGTTGAGGCTGAAATGGCTTTTGCTGAATTAAAGGTATCACTTGTTTTGCAAAGTTACTTTACATAAGTTACTCAAACTATCATCACATAACAACCATCTCTATTTAGTCAAGACTTGTAACATTTGTTTCAGTTTCATGACAAATTCTTTCTTCTATTCGGTTTGGGTGGTTTTTCTATCAGTTAACTGCATGTTGTATGTACATTGTTATACTTACAGGACTCCATGAACTGTGCTAATGACTTGTTCAAGTACCTCTGTGAGCGGGTTTTGGAAAATTGCTCTGAAGATATGAAGTTTGTTGCCAAAAGAATTGACCATACTTGCATTGATCGTCTTCAGCAGATTATATCAAGTTCCCCTGAAATAATTTCCTACAATGAAGCTTTAGATGTTCTTAGAAAGGTATGTATATTTATCACCAAATGTTGTGGAATATATCCGTTTTGATTTTTGCCACCTCATTTACTTTTCATCTCAAAGCTAAACATATATTTGTTTGTTCATGTTACTGGTTCTCCTCATAGGCTGAAGATAAGAAATCTGAAACAAAGTTTGATTCAGGTCTTAGACTCACTTCAGATCACCTAAGGTATGTCGATATTATCCTCATGTTCTGGATTTGTTGATTTTCAACACAGTAGAAGTATTGCCTTCGCCACTTTTATTACTTATTGTTATGTATGTGTCATTGCAGCTATCTAGTTGATGCCATCTACAAAAAACCAGTTATAATTCACAGTTATCCGAAAGAAGCTAAACCATTCTATGTTCGAGTTAATGATGATAAAACTGTAGCTGCATTTGATCTTGTTGTCCCAAAGGTATGGCCAAAAGTGACTGCCATTGTAGTACTATGTGTAAGAATCGATTAATATTTCTTATAATCGTTTCAGGTTGGAACTATAATTTCTGGCAGCCAAAATGAGGAGCGGCTTACTGTGATAAACTCGAGGTACTGCTAGTTTACTATCCCTTAGTTCATTATTTTCTTCTTACTGCGCTTGCAACCCTCTGATTTATATAAACAAATAATTGGTGAACCTTTAAAAGCAAACACATGATTAAAACTGTATTTCTTGTTATATGTATCAATTTGTATCCGAACTGTTAAATATGCCTGTTTCCTTGGTAAAATATCAATAAATCTGATTTTGTTTATGTACTGTATGGCAGAATTACTGAGTTGGGTTTGCCGCGAGAGAAGTATGAATGGTACTTAGATCTTTGTCTAAATGGAACGGTTAAGCGATCAGGGTTCACTCTAAGGTTTGACCTTATGGTCCTTTTTACAACTGGACTTAGCAATGTTAGGGATGTTATTCCTTTTCCAAGAAGCTATGACAAGGCCAACAATTAATTATATTTTGGCTGACATTCAAGTTGTTCTCGGAGGCTATATATTGCCATTCCAATCTTTATGGCAAGATGTAAACATCTGATTCTATAACATAAGCATATCAATTGATTACATGTATGCACAATGTATAACTGTATATAAGGAAATTGAAGATTGAAATCAAATTAATACACCTCATCCTAAGTTCTTTCTAGTTCAAATTGATTTCAGCTTTAAAATTCGATTAAGTATTCATGTTTCAACTTCAAACAACACTACATTATTAAAATTGCGAGCAAACAACGGATTTTTGAGGAATGTAACTTAGTATGTAGGCACATACATTATTGGAAGTTCGTTCCTATATAAACTCTAGGTTTCTTGTCAGTGTACATGGAATTATAAAATAAAATAAACTGATTTGGTTTATAAACTAAATTAGTATTTGAAAGATTTAAAAAGTCAAAATCACAAAACTGTTAAGCAAAATCTTTTTGGTTCGTACCATAAACGGGACAGCTTCAGCTTTGGACCTCTTTATATGTTTGATGTGCTCTGTTTCATTCTAGTTTTGCCACCAAGTGAGCATGTGAAATTCAAATAAATTACCTTTGTGATCTTTTGGTTGTTCATATGTAGTATAACCTCCTTCAAAATCAATGCTTTTAACTACTTATACACATGTAAGAAGAAAAAAATACTTGTATAATTGTGTGCAAAAGTAGCACTAAGTTATTTGTGCTTAAAAGTCTACACTCTTTCACCAATTTTACAAAAATGCCAAATAAAAAACAAAAACGGTTTTTGTGGTCCAAACATTATTGTTCAGCTCCACCCTTGCCACATGCATGCCTCTGCAGCTCAAGCCTTACATTTTTGTCATGTTCTTCATCTAACAATGACCTTAAACCTAATTTGGGGCTATAAATAACAAGAAGAAAGGGCATAGAAGGATGAGAATTTGGAGAGACCATGAAACCGATCATTCCATGAATCATACAACTAATGTTCAGCTCCTCTTTTTGCTCCTCATTTACTCTTCCTTCATGTAGTATGATCCTCTCTAGCAAAATGAAAGAGAAGTAATAGAGAGTAAGAAAGACAAACTCACCATCACCATATCCTTCACACAACCATTTCTCATTTATCTTCCCATTTTGCTATACTATCAACCCCACAAACCATTCTTTCTCCAGCAAAAGAAAACCATGACTCATCTTCAACTTCAATAAACATCAATGAACTTTCATCTCTCTGTGTTTGTTTTTTTGCATTACATGTTTTGATTTAAGTTTTAAAAGTCTCACTCTTTTTTTGTTTCATTGATTTATAATTTATTAATGCTCCAAGAACTTTCTTAATACTCGAGAATTTTGTTAGAGGTTCCAAGAATAAAAGATGAAGAGAGTATTATTATTCTTACTATTGAAAAGTTCAAAACATGTTAGTTTTAAAATATATTCTATTGTGTTTTCATTTAATTTTCTTCTTTTAGTTTTAAAATATCCATGGCATCTAAATTCCACTTTAAATTTTATTCCGTATATGTTTTTGAATTAAATTTATGAGAAGTTATGAGGTCAAGGATAGTAAAATATCCAACTAAAAATTGGTAGTTACAAATATTACATAATTTTTTTAACGAAGTTTTCTTGAATTGTAAGGCAGATTTTTTCAGTTTTTCTAATATGATGTAAGTTTGTGTATCTTGTACGTATAACTCGGTTGGTAGATTTAATATGTTGTGGCAATGATTTGAACATGCGATTCTCCACTTCTCCATACTTTAGTTATGCAATTTTTACCACTAGGATATTTAGCAACAAACAAAAAGGATAAGTTTGTGTAGAGAAAGCAATTTTTTTCTTAAGTAATTGTATCTAAATAAGTATCGATATGGATGTATAAATATCTAAGACAAATTCACCTATTTTATTTTTCATTGGATCCATGTACCGAAGATAATCATATTCAAAGCATATTAGATATTAAATGTGGGTAATCGACATTCAAATATTTATTTTTTACATTGTGGGAGTCTAATATCTTCTAAAAAAAACTACAAAAAACTAATTATATTTATGTTGGGTAATGGTAATACACACCCACCTTAATTCTAGTAGCTGCATTAACATCATACACATATGTGACAAAAATATCCCTTTTTTTCTTCTTCAATTGTTATTATATCTATGCCTCATGAAAGTAATTTTCTCATCTATTTCTCTCTCTTTCCCTCAAGCAATCCTTCATGCAGCCAACCGCTCAGACGAGACTCTTGCTTGTGTTGCCATCTCCTTCTCTGACTTACCTCTTAATGTACATGAATATAATTAAAAAACATCGCCTCTTAATGTAGTACATGAATATAATTAAAAAACACCAATGCATATGGTCAACAAAATTTTGAGATGAGAAAAATCTAGAATGAGATTGGGTCACCAAAATTCCAATTTCAAGATGACGAATAGAACATATATTCAAATTATTAATAATTCTTCCAAGTTAAAAATAATATGAGGTTGGGTGAACAAAATTCCAAAAATTAGTTCCTATCAAATTCCTTTGTTAAAAAATTATGGAAAGTTTCTTCAACAAAAAACGCAAAAATTAAAAAAAAAGGGTTGTTTCAATGAAAGAGCTCAATGAAAAGTCTAAAAGATGGTTGAATGATAGATCTTGGTTATAAAAAAAGTAAAGATTTTCTTTTTTTATTTCCTTGTTTGAGAGGGAGAAGATGATGGGTGTGGGTGAGAAAATTATTTTATGAGCAATGCTTTTAATGAGAATTGAATAAAGTGAAAGGGGGTATATTTGTCCAAAGCAAATAGGTGTATGATGGATGTAATTGTCTTGATAGTGACATAATTCTTAAAGAGAAATGATATTTTGACAACCACTTTTCGACAACTTTTGGACTTTCTCTCTCATACTCACATGATGTTGTTATCCTCTCTCTTCCTTTTTCTCTCTCCATTGTTTTTGACCAATAAGAAGTGAGAAAAACAAGGTTATCAACAAAGTTGTCATCAAATGGATGTCAAAATATCATTACTCATTGTTAAAATTGGTTTTGTTGTTCAAGCTTAGAGGTATCACAGTGGTCTATATTTTGGAGGTCATGATAGAAATATTTTTGTCGTACCAATCACCAACATTATCAGTTATATACCTCAACTATTATTCAATATAACCGGTGTTGTAGGTGGCCGATACGACTAAGAGGAGTCCACCGTGACCACTGAAGTATACGACTAGACATCTTCATGCTTTAACTAATTTTAACAGTTATGTGGTTATGATAAAGGAAGTAGGCAATGAACATGTTGAAATGGTTTCTAACATTATATTGCTATTATATTGATGTTTGTAAAACAATTTCATAGCGATGGACTAAACATGTTATCATTAGTTTTATTTTAACCTAATTAATAGATATTTCTTGTCACCCCAACAAACTTTCAAGATTATGGAAAATGTATGGTGCTTCAAAAAAGTTGTATTTAACAATACGAGGACACAAAAGTGGAATCAAAAGGTTGAGCTAACAATACAAGATGAAAACGAAGAATAATAAGGTGGAGAGAACAATATGAAGATGCAAGAGAAGCCATAATGAGGAGTGTCTTAATTAGATTGCTTACAAATACCATAATGTCTTCTTACTGTTCCATAAGCTTGTGGTACTGTTTGTTTACAACTTCCTTAGTTTGTTGATATCTTCTACTGCTTCTATCACTCCTATGAGTTCTAATCAACCAATTGACGAACCTTTAAAAGCAAATCCATACCAAAAAAATGATTTTTCGCTATGCATCAGTTTGTAGTTTTTTGGTATCAATTTTCTTAAACAATGTTGCCTTTTTTTCCGAAAGGAAAAAATCATGTCAATTTCCTTGTTTTGTTCAAAAAATGTCTATTTCCTTGTTAAAATAAAATTTAAAATAAACCGTGTGTTGTTTCTATATACTGTATGGCAGAAAACTAAGTTGAATTTTCCATGAGAAGTCTGAATGATATTTGGATATGTGTCAAAATGGAACGGTCAAGCGCTTTGGGTTCATGAAGTTCGACCTTATGGTTCTTAGAAATGTCAGGATACTATCCCTTTTCTAACAAGTTGTGGCAAGGGAAATAACTAATTATGTTTTGGCCAAGATTCTAGTTGTGTTATCAGGCTATTCCCGTTCAAACTTAGAATATCTATGGCAGGAGGAAAACACGACACAAATGTATAATTGTATGTAAGTAAAATTATGATTGAAATTAAATAAATACAAGTCATGTGTAGTTGTTCCTAGTTCAATTTTTTTATAAAAAAAAAAAAAAATTGAGTGTAAAACAATCGTATGATATAGCAAACCATCTCAACTATGTTGGTAACTCAAGCATATCACCCATCATTTCATTTGCAGCACCCTATATCATTTGTCCCGAGAGCATCACGAATAGGGGTGGAAATAGGCTAGGCCGGGCCGGGCTTTGTAAGGCCTAAGCCTGGCCTACTTCAAAAATTATAGGCCCGAGCTCGGCCTATTACCCGTCATAGGCTCATTTTCGAGGCTGGCCCGGCCTATTTAAAGGCCCGATAAAGCCTCGAAAGCCTATTTAAAAGCCTATTTTACACCAAAGCCTAGCAACACATGTAAGCCTACTACTAAATAGGCCAAAATTTACGAAGACCTAAAGCACATGAATATATCCGCAACTAAATAATGAAATCCTATGAAGGTATAATCACAACAATATATGTGCTACTAAATAACTAATCTTATGAAGGCTTGAGTTTATGAGAAAAAAACTTCAACGATATCAATAATGGAAGATATATTATACATAAAAAGCTTAATAGGCCGGCCCGACGGGCTTAATAGGCTTTTTTGTAAGCCTTAGCCTGGCCTATTTAATTAAATAGGCTTTATAAAAAGCTTGAGCCTCGACCTTGTTAATAAACGAGCCGGGCCGAGCTAGGCTTTAAATAGGCTAGGCCATAGGCCCCCGTCGGACGGCTGGCCTGTTCCCACCCCTAATCACGAACGTGCATTTTCTATTTCTCTCTCTTCCGTGTATTGTGGGAACTCATTGTTTTAATTGGTCAATCACTTGTTCCTGATGAATTCGGGACAAATCTTTCCCTTTAAATAGCATTGTTGTTTACTAAATAATAAGAAAAGATATAAAAGAGATACAAATTTGGAAGGTCTAGGACAATTCTCAAGATAAACAATAGGAATAAACTCTCTCATTAAAAATCTTATCAGAAAAATCTCATAAGATAAAACCTAGTGAAGGTAAATGAGACCACAGGGCAAAAACAACAATCCAAATGGAATCTCCCTCAAAAAAAAAAAAAAACGATCCAAATGGAATCAACAAATTCTAAATTCCGGTAAACATGTTTTGTTCTTTTTTTATGAAAGATGTTTTGTTCTTGTTAAAAGCATCTAAAAATGCTATTTAAAATATCATTCCACCATTGCATATAGGAAACCCGAACACTAAGATAAGAGCAACCATTCTATCAACACAATAATTGCCCTCTCAGTATATGTGAGAAATGAAAAATTGCATAGTCGTGAGTTTCGAATAATTCCTCCAACAATTTCTAATGTTCCAAGGAGTCAAACTGTGGACTTTAAAAGTAAAGTTAATAATCATTGAATTAAATTGCGTTAAATGAGTTTTTTATCCCTAAAAAATTAGCGAATTATGATTTTCGTTCTTAATGAAAAAAATCAGATCTTTTCATCCCTCAAAAAAAAAAAAAAAAATTTTTGGTTCTAGTCCCTAAAGTTAAGTCAACTAACATGAGTCTACTTGACAGCGCCACATAATATCCTTTATTTCAATAAACTTTATTTCATAAAAGTTATTAAGTAAGAAAAACAATAAAGAGTTTGTAAAACAAAACAAAAAACAGAAAAGAGAAGAAATTAGAGAAAAGGATGTATTCCCAATTCCCAAATCACTTCACAACCTTCAATCCCTATCTCACAACAACACTCTCTACAATCTCATATCTAGAGACTTCCTTCATCACCTATCAGCAAACCCATAAATTATCCTCATAGAAACCAAGAGAGAGATAAGGAGAAAAAGAGAAACTTTAAGCATGCTTTCATAAAGATGTGTTTACAAAAGTAGCACTAAATTATTTATGCTTGTGCTTGTTACATAGTCATTTCTTAAAGCATTTCAAATGAGTTGAAACTTTTAAACAGTTGAAAGCAAGAGAAAAAAAAATTGAGTTGAAATTTAAAAGCACTAGCCTTATTTTCTCCATAGTTTCACATTTTTAGGAAGAGGTAACAAAGATAAAAGAAAATATTACAAACAAATATAAATAAATAAATACAATTACAGAAGTAAAATTACTAAAAGAAACATATATAAAAAAAAATACAATTACAAGAAAGGACAAAATTGACACTCTATGCTATGCCCTCTATTACACTCTTTCCCTATTTTACACAAATGCCAAAGGAAAAACAAAAAACTGTTTTTTGTTGTCCTTATATTCTACATTCATATATACCTCTCACAAGCCTTACATTTTTGTCATCTTCCTCAACTAACAATGATATCAAACCTAAATTGTGATTATAAATATGAACAACAAAACAGAGAAAAGCAAAATAGGAGACATTAAACCTATCACTTCATGGATCATACAACTAGTGTTGAGTTCCTCTTCTTTTCTGTCTACTACCTATTTCATGTAGTATTTTCCTCTCTAGCACAATGAAACAAAAGTCCAGAGTAAGAAAGAGATCTCACCAACACCATTTTTTCTATACCCAATAAACCTCAAACAACATGAATCATTTTCAACATAGAGCAAAAACACCAGGAATCATCTTCAACAAACCTCAAACAACTTTCATCGCCGCCCTTCTATTCAAACACCAACACGAACCATCTCTTGCTTCCAATATGGTACAAAGGGGTTGGAACCCACTTCTTCTTACCTCTATTCCATTATTTTATTTTTTGCATTACATGTTTTGATTTAAGTTATAAGACTCTCATTTTTATTTTCTTTTTATAACAGCACCGTTCCCTTTCCTTTATAATTTATCACCTAATATTAGACTCATTATAAAATTCTACATGCATTAAAGATTATTTTTTATAAAAATACCATATTTTATTTACTGTTGAAAAGCGTAAATATATTTTCTCACTTATTTTATTAATGATTACAGAGGTAAACATGAAAACTAACACACAATATACGGTGTGTGTGCACGCGCACACTATCGTGTTTTGATTCAACTTTCTTCCTATGCACGTTATCTAAATTTCAGTTTAAATATTTATATCGTATATGCATTTAAATTTGAATTTATGTAAAGTTGTGAGATCCTCTTAAAAAAAGAAGTTGTGAGGTCAAGGACAATTTTATCGAGTGATACATCCAACTGAAAAATGATAGTTATTGAGTTCTCTTGTGTTTGGATTGAGGGTTTAGGAGGGGAAGTGAGGGGAGGGCTCACTTTTATTTTTTAAATTACGAACAATGTAAAATGTTTTTTTAAAATAAATAAAGTGTTTTTGAAGTATTATATGATCATTTATCATGTTGTTAATTCAATTTTCAAAAAATCATTTTATAATATCCGTAATTTAAAAAAGAAAAGTAAACCCTCCCCTCTCTTCCCCTCCAAAACCCTCCATCCAAACACATAATGCATATTTAAATTTAATAAACGATAAACTTGTGTGTCAACATGCTGCGGTGCGAATTTGAACTTGCAATTTTTGACTTCTTCACGACTTAGGTTTGCAATTTCACCACTAAGTTATTTATAAAAAAAGGATAAATTTGTATAGAAAAGCAAAAGAAGTTCTTTCTTAAAATATTGTAATAAATAGATATTCATGTATAGATATATTAAACAAATTCACTTATTTTATTTTTCAAAGCATCCCTCCACCGTAGATAATCATGTTTGAAGCGTATTAGACATTAAATATGGGTACTCTTGGTCAACATTCAAATACTGATTTTGATTTTATACGTTCTGAAGACAAATACCTTCCACTACAAAAAATAAAACTAAAAATCAAATAGTTTTAATTAAGGGTAATTTTGAAGAAAAAATTACATCAAAACTTATATTTCTTTTTTATATAGGTATATCGTTCAATAAAATTTGTTGTTCCTTTTAAATCCTTCCATGGACCAGTGACTCTATCTCACAACACTATTTTAGGTTTATCAATCATTAGTTAGATCATCAATATATGTTACTTCTTTCGTCCTAAAATGAGTGATCTAGTTGATCGTTTCAAATATGTGAATGTACAATTTTGATCTTTAGTATATCAAATTATCTTTTTTAGTAAAGTATATTAAATTATCTATTAGCAAATATTATTAAAAAAATGATATTTTAAAATTATTCAACAATTCAAATTCAATAACATCTTATATGTTTTAAGGATATATGTGTTTACACAGATTTTTGGTAGTGTAAACTTCATTATCCATCAACGCTTTAGGACCGGATAAATGTCTTTTTATAGTATTCGTTCAAGTCTTGCGATTTATGATATCACTTCATGCGTTTTTTAAGAACAAAATTATTGTTCTTATATGTTAGAATTACATCCAACAACTTTTAATAATTTTAACATATAAGAACAATTCTAACATATAAGAATTGTTCTTAAAAGAAAGGAAAATAAAGAAAGATGAAAAGAAATGCAAATTGCAAAGAAAAAGGAAAATAAAGCAAGGACAAAGTAATATCAAATTGCAGGAAATGTAAAGGGTGATTGGAACTCATCTCTATCCGCCCCTGAACCCGTTTGCCAACGCGGTGTGGGTGTTACAAGACTTTCGTAAAAAAGGTCTTGCTAACTAGTGCCCTCGGGGCAAATGGTTAAGGAAACCAAAAGTAGTATATTTACATTGAATTCAACAATGTTTTGACTTTTAAAAAGTTAAATTCTTCACTTTTTCACCATTTTCCAATACAATGTTTCTATTTTTATCCTCTTAACCAATGCCCCAAGGGCACTCTTTAGCATTTCCCTTCTAAAATAGGATCCAACCTCTAATACATCAAAATTGCAACTATTTATAGAGAAAAGAAAATAACTTCCTACATCTAAGATATTGACACATGTTCCTTTGAATAATGTCCAATAACTTCTATGTAGGAGTTGCTTGCTTGATCTACGAACTATGTCAATATTCGACTCTTTGAATGACTTCTTTCCATGTCTTATAACATATGTCACTTCTTGTTGAAAATGAAGCCTTCGACAACAAAATAGTTTAGTCGAATTCCACTTAATATAGCTAACTTCGACAAATCATGTTCCATGGCTAGTCGAAATGAGTTTTCTTCTTCTATTCAAATTCAAACACTATGACTTTCTCAATGCCATAAATTTTATAACTTTGGTATCAACAATATGCTACCACTTGTCTTTATATATTCGTAAAAATATTGTCAAAGTATGTTATATGAATAATACACATAGTCAAATTAGATAACTCATTTTGGAATAGAGGGTGTAGTAAATACTATTCTATCTTTATAGATTAATTATATCGTCAACCTATGATAATACCACAACAATTTCTTTAGATATTAAGCGTCGGGTGGGTCGTAAAAAGAGAGTGGAACCATGATTTTTTTTAGGGTGGGCCAAATGGTTATAAAATATATTTTAAATTAATTATGCATAATTTATTGTTGATTAAATGGTTGCAGTTCAAAATGTGCGAACAACAAATGTGCAATGTTGTGTGTAAGCTTAAACTTGATGCCAAAAGCTGCAAAAGCATTCAAAAAGAAGATTGATGATGAGTATCGGGTGAACATGTACGGCGTGCCGATAAATTGTCTTATATTTCCATGCATGTTTTCTGCCACTATCTTGATATTGAGGATCTTACAATGCCTCTACCTTCTATGTGCAGGATTGGATAACCTTCCTTTGGTTGTTCCCGTAAAGTGTGTGGATCGAATTCTACCGTTAATCGGCTTGGTTTCCATGTTGGACTCAAAGGACAATATGATGGGGTATGCTCATTATACTATAGATCAATATCTATTGTGCTTGATTTTCGGTTCGAATGATGTTTGTGCTTGATTAGTTCTACGGATATAGTAACTCGACAACATCCTTGCAAACACACTTATATTCTCACATGTATTGAGTCATTGATTATGAATGTAGTAAATATAAAAATGCAATTCAAATAATAAAAAGAAACTCATTCAAAATTGTGTAACTATGAAGTACTAACAAGAATGCAAATGAGTTTTAGTGCATCTAAGAGGTCGATTTTCCATCCAAACGACTACAAATACGGTAACTCGACAACATCCGCGCAAACACACTTATATTCTCACATGTATTGAATCATTGATTATGAAAGTAGTAAATATAAAAATGCAATTCAAATAATAAAAAGAAACTCATTCAAAATTGTGTAATTATGAAGTACTAGCAAGAATGCAAATGAGTTTTAGTGCATCTAAGAGGTCGATTTACCATCCAGCCACGACTACGTATACAAGAACCCGACAACATCCTCGCAAACACACTTACATTCTCACATGTATTACTCGCAAATACACTTATATTCTCACATGTATTGAATCATTCATTATGAATGTAGTAAATTTAAAAATGCAATTCAAATAATAAAAAGAAACTCATTCAAAATTGTGTAACTATGAAGTACTAACAAGAATGCAAATGGTTTTAGTGAATCTAAGAGGTCGATTTTAAATCCAGCCACGACTACGAGATACGGTAACGACAACGTCCTCGCAAACACACTTATATTCTCACATGTATTGAATCATTGATTATAAATGTAGTAAATATAAAAATGCAATTCAAATAATAAAAAGAAACTCATTCAAAATTGAGTAACTATGAAGTACTAACAAGAATGCAAATGAGTTTTAGTGCATCTAAGAGGTCGATTTTAAATCCAGCCACGACTACAAGCCACGACTACGGATTCGGTAACTCGACAACATCCTCGCAAACACACTTATATTCTCACATGTATTGAATCATTGATTATGAATGTAGTAAATATAAAAATGCAATTCGAATAATAAAAAGAAACTCATTCAAAATTGTGTAACTATGAAGTACTAACAAGAATGCAAATGAGTTTTAGTGCATCTAAGAGGTCGATTTTAAATCCAGCCACGACTACAAGCCACGACTACGGATACGGTAACTCGACAACATCATCACAAACACACTTATATTCTCACATGTATTGAATCATTGATTATGAATGTAGTAAATATAGAAATGCAATTTAAATAATAAAAAGAAACTCATTCAAAATTGTGTAACTATGAAGTACTAACATTGATGCAAATGAGTTTTAGTGCATCTAAGACGTCGATTTTAAATCCAGCCACAACTACGTATACAAGAACTCGACAACATCCTCGCAAATACACTTATATTCTCACATGTATTGAATCATTGATTATGAATGTAGTAAATATAAAAATGAAATTCAAAAAATAAAAAGAAACTCATTCAAAATTGTGTAATTATGAAGTACTAACAAGAATGCAAATGAGTTTTAGTGCATCTAAGAGGTCGATTTTCCATCCAGGCACGACTACGGATACAAGAACTTGACAACATCCTCGCAAACACACTTATATTCTCACATGTATTGCTCGCAAACACACTTATATTCTCACATGTATTGAATCATTGATTATGAATGTGGTAAATATAAAAATGCAATTCAAATAATAAAAAGAAACTCATTCAAAATTGTGTAACTATGAAGTACTAACAAGAATGCAAATGAGTTTTAGTACATCTAAGAGGTCGATTTTAAATCCAGCCACGGCTACAGAATACGATAACTGACAACATCCTCGCAAACACACTTATATTCTCGCCCGTATTGAATCATTGATTATGAGTATAGTAATATAAAAATGCAATTCAAATAATAAAAAGAAACTCATTCAGAAATTGTGTAACTATGAAGTACTAACAAGAATTTAAATGAGTTTTAGTGCATCTAAGAGGTCGATTTTCCATCCGGCCACGACTACGGATACAAGAACCCGACAACATCCTCGCAAACACACTAATATTCTCACATGTATTGAATCATTGATTATGAATGTAGTAAATATAAAAATGCAATTCAAATAATAAAAAGAAACTCATTCAAAATTGTGTAACTATGAAGTACTAAAAAGAATGCAAATGAGTTTTAGTGCATGTAAGAGGTTGATTTTCCATCCAGCCACGACTACGGATATATACGGTAACTCGACAACTTCCTCGCAAACACACTTATATTCTCACATGTATTGCTCGCAAACACACTTATATTCTCACATGTATTGAGTCATTGATTATGAATGTAGTAAATATAAAAATGCAATTCAAATAATAAAATGAAACTCATTCAAAATTGTTTAACTATGAAGTACTAACAAGAATGCAAATGAGTTTTAGTGCATCTAAGAGGTCGATTTTAAATCTACCCACGACTACGAAACAAGAACCCGACAACATCGTCGCAAACACACTTATATTCTCACATGTATTACATCATTGATTATGAATGTAGTAAATATAAAAATGCAATTCAAATAATTAAAAGAAACTCATTCAAAATTGTGTAACAAGTACTAACAAGAATGCAAAGGAGTTTTAACGCATCTAAGAGGTCGATTTTCCATCCGATACGACTACGGATACGGTAACTCGACAACATCCTCGCAAACACACTTATATTCTCACATGTATTGAATCATTGATTATGAATGTAGTAAATATAAAAATGCAATTCAAATAATAAAATGAAACTCATTCAAAATTGTTTAACTATTAAGTACTAACAAGAATGCAAATGAGTTTTAGTGCATCTAAGAGGTCGATTTTAAATCTACCCACGACTACGAAACAAGAACGACAACATCGTCGCAAACACACTTATATTCTCACATGTATTACATCATTGATTATGAATGTAGTAAATATAAAAATGCAATTCAAATAATTAAAAGAAACTCATTCAAAATTGTGTAACAAGTACTAACAAGAATGCAAATGAGTTTTAACGCATCTAAGAGGTCGATTTTCCATCCAGCCACGACTATAGATACAAGAACCCGACAACATCCTCGTAAACACACTTATATTCTCACATGTATTGCTCGCAAACACACTTATATTCTCACATGTAATGAATCATTCATTATGAATATAGTAAATATAAAAATGCAATTCAAATAATAAAAAGAAACTCATTCAAAATTGTGTAAATATGAAGTACTAACAAGAATGCAAATGAGTTTTAGTGCATCTAAGAGGTCGATTTTAAATCCCGCCACGACTACGAATACAAGAACTCGACAACATTCTCGCAAACACACTTATATTCTCACATGTATTGAATCATTGATTATGAATGTAGTAAATATAAAAATGCAATTCAAATAATAAAAAGAAACTCATTCAAAATTGTGTAACTATGAAGTACTAACAAGAATGCAAATGAGTTTTAGTGCATCTAAGAGGTCAATTTTCCATCCAGCCACGACTACGTATACAATCACTCGACAACATCCTCGCAAACACACTTATATTCTCACATGTATTGCTCGCAAACACACTTATATTCTCACATGTATTGAATCATTCATTATGAATGTAGTAAATATAAAAATGCAATTCAAATAATAAAAAGAAACTCATTCAAAATTGTGTAACTATGAAGTACTAACAAGAATGCAAATGAGTTTTAGTACATCTAAGAGGTCGATTTTAAATCCAAACACGACTACGGATATAGTAACCCGACAACATCCTCGCAAACACACTTATATTCTCACATGTATTGAATCATTGATTATGAATGTAGTAAATATAAAAATGCAATTTAAATAATAAAAAGAAACTCATTCATAATTGTGTTACTATAAAACCTGTAAATAGTTGTAAATAGAACCAACTTTGTAATTGATGAAGTCGATTGAGCCAATTAGGAGTTATACTCCTAAGCGTGTCAAGGTTGGTACAATCGTATGTGATTACCACGACATCGGCGCATCTCAGCTGTTGATTCACAATCTCCACCTCTTCAACACCGCAACAACGTCAAAATTAAATTCAGTGATGATGAAGAAGAAGAAGAGAGAGAAAAAAAAGACGGACATTTTGTATTTGTACCTTGAAGAAGTATCAACCATGGTGAATCCGAAGTTTCCACGTACGAGCGTGAAGGAGGCATATATAGCGATGGCAAAGTGGAATGTTCAAATTTGATAACATCCTATCACGATTTTGGGTGTTGTAAGCGAGAGCGGATCAATGTCGACTTATTGGAACCCTCATCCCCTACGATAACACTACGGACATATGTTTTCGCACCAAAAGGGTAAATCGTATGATCTTCCACTCTCGACATCGATGATGAAGAAATGACGTGAGTTGAGAATCCCAAAATAAACCCTAATTTCGGGTGCGGGTGAAACCGAGAGGGAATGAGTATTGTAAACAACGGCGCAAATAGTAGTAATACTTTTATTTTGATATGTGGCCCATTAAGTAAGTCCATGAGTTAGGCCCCATATTTTTACATGGTATCACCTTACAAGGGAATTTGTTGTTCACACTTCACACACTTAATAAGGCTGAAACACATCGGTAAATGACCAAAATACCTCTTGATAGTTAAGCTGTCATCGGCTACCTATTCAACTACCGCCGGTTCCGTCGACAGTTAATTGTCTCCGGTTCCATCGGCGGTTAAATACCGAGGAAAACAATTATGCGGACAATGAGTTCTCGCATAATTCAACCAAGCCATTTTTCGGCATGTTTTTACCTGTAATTCAACCAAAGCATTTCCAAAGGTAATACAACTCATACAACATTTATACTCGGTCATAAACAAGAAAAATACATTATCTTTTATAGTTGTTCATAATTAAATCAATCCGACATTTCGTTAAAATTACTTTAATGTTTGAAATTCATCAAAACATTAAACATTGTCCTTAATTAAACAACACACTACATATCATTACATAAAATATATATCGGCATTCTACGCATGTGCGGATGGAACGAACACATATATCATTTATTATCTTCAACCATATTTCTAAACATAAATTTGACGTCGCTATCGTCGCGAATAAACCAAGGCACATAGATTGTAACACCCCGTTTTTCCAACATAAAAATTTCATAATAAAAATCGAGTAATTCAACTTAAACGGAATGTCACATTCTTTTTCTAAAAACATAAACTGAATAAATAAATATTTATCCTTCAAAATCCAATATCATATTATTTTAAACTTCGCAGCGGAATAATTTCAACAACTTAAATAAATCTTTGGCACAAGGGCCTCAACATAAAATCTCATAAGTCTTGTTCAACATTTATTCATAAAAATCCATAAGTAATACGTAAGGAATAGAAATAGAAGACATAATCTCATCCCGTTACGTATCGGAGAACTTAAGACACACTTGTGAGGAGTCCACTCACGACCGCAACTAATCTGGTTACCCGCAAGTTACCCATACGAAGAGCAATATTTCCAAGCGAGGGGTGACATTTCTCAAACAATAATATTAAGCATATAAATCATATAAAGTACATTCAACAACTTAAACATCATTAACTTATACTTCATTAACTAGCATCATTAATCTCCTACATTAGTTATACACTTCATCTTATATCATCTTAATTATAGACGTAAACATCATCATATAACATCAATTACTAATTCATAAACATCAAGCATACATCATCAAATATTAATTACAAACATCAACACATATATTAATCACAAACATCAACACATATAATGATCATAAGCATCAACATCTAACACCAAATATAATCATAAGCATCATCATGTATTTCACATAAGTATCATTATCAAAGCATATCATTTATCGAAAACAACTTCATAATTAAGTTCGTAATCAACTTCTTAAACAAACATCATCAAATATAAGTTATGACGACTCTACAATGCAACAACATCTTCAACAACAACTTAGACAACTTCAATATGCATGTGGTACCACCAGGGCATTAAGCCCCCTTCGCTAAGGTCATATTTGGACTGTCGGGCATTAAGCCCTCATCGCTAAGGTCATAAAGAACTGTCGGGCATTAAGCCCCCATCGCTAAGGTCATAAAAAACCGGCCGAGCATTAAGCCCCCATCACCGACTATGCAACGACACAATCTTCCTACAACTTGGACAACAACGTGAACATCTTATACAATTCCATTAAAATGGACAAATTCTTAAATCATGACAACTTAGACCGACTTATACATCTTCACTAAGATTCAAGCGGCAACAAACGGCTACGGTTGCGGCATATAACGGTGCTAGAATATCATATCATCAATAAGAAATGAATCATATCAACTTAACATCATAGAACATCATAATATTATGTATCATACAATACTCACATAATGTATTCCAACATATCAACAACAATAACCACATATACATTAATCAATTACATTCATATCAAAGTCCAAAACATTCTTCAAAAGCAAATCAAGTTTGATCAATGAGACATAAGCCAAATACTCATAAAACACCTCAACTAAATCCCTAATACTTAAGTTGAAGTTGGGAAACCAACCATAAGTTTTTGGACTAACTTGGGATTAGTTATGCTAAGTTTTCTTAAAGTTTTCTGAAGACCCACTTGGACTATTTTCATCAAAACTCAAAATCTACACATAATTTTCTAGTCACTCCAAAGCCATTAGAAAGCTAACTCAATTATCTACAACTTTCATGTTTACACCGAGAGCTAATTCAACACGAAAACGGGTGAAAAAGACACGAGAACGCAACAATCGAAGTTCTGACAGCACGCAACGAAAGCACAACAAGCGGTCACCCATGAGGGGCTGCCTTGCTGCGCTCAGGCGTGGAAAACTGCGCCCAGGTGTGGGAAGGCAGTAGCCCACCTGCGACGCAGCTCTGTGCAGTCCCATTTTTTTTCGGTTTCACCGTTTCGTCCGTAAAAACCTAGCCGTTACTCCGAATCCGATTCCGTTTTCGCCTACGCATTCTATTCGACAAATCCTTTCATGTTTTACTGAAAAATCACATTTTTAAATCTCCAAAACAGCTTATCCTAGAATCACTTATTTCTCAAAAACACTTAAAATCACTTTTTCTCGTAATCTCAACTTTTCATCCATTCTCATGTTTCTAACCATCAAACTACTTCTAATAACATTCCTATAGGATATCTAAGGTTTGTTCATGATTCTCTCATCAATTCTACGGTTCTTCATCATCTAATCATCAAAATCACTCATAAACCCTAATTCTTAAACTCACCGACTTCTCATCTAATCATATGTTTTAAACCTCAAAACTATTCCAATAATCATTCTACGGATTATCTAAGGACCGTTCACAGCTTCTACATCAATCTAACAATTTTCATCCATTAATCCTCAATTCTTCACTCAAAACCCTAATCCTCTTAATCGCACAAACTCTCCCCAACTTTGTTAGATGTAATCTAATGATTTACAACTTAATATTAAAGCAAGATAGTCTCACCCTCACCTTAGATTAATTCCTGAATCGGCGGCGGCGTTCTTCTTTCCTAAGGTCTTCTCCTCTTCTCTTGACTTTTCTCTCCTCTTCTCTTCTTTCTTGTTCTCCTCTTTTCCAAAAAGCGGTTTCCGATAAACTCTTTCTAACCTAAGCTTCTCTATTTATAATACTAAAATATTCTTCCCAAATCTATTTAGGCCCAACAACTTATTCTTCTTTCTATTCTAACCCCCAAATCCACTCACACTAATAATCCTCATATTCTAATAAATAATATTTCTCTACTAAATATATAATTATACACCAAATAACAAATATATTTCCACATAAAATAACAAATATATTTCTGCACCAAATAACATATATATTTCTACACAAAATAACAAATATATTTCTACACCAAATAACATATATATTATGCTAGTAAATACCAACATATAACATAACAAAATATCACTCAACAAAATATATTAACTAAATTATAAAAAGACATCTAATCTCAATAAATCATATATCCCTCATATAAATCATATAAATACATAAATATATTCTAAAACTAAGTAAAATAATTAAATAAAAAGGAGGGCGTTACATAGATCGTCGTTTTCCACATGTCTTCATCTTTATCTCGCTCCTAGGTCCATGCAAGGCATCTGTGCAAATAAGTGACGTGTATATTGATTTTAACCAAGATACTCAAAATATGTGTTAAGTTGTGCATTCAAATCATGAAGAGAGTCGGTCGGCGTTATCATAACCTTAATTGTCTTTTTGATAGAAGAGTACCTAACACGACCTTCAATTTTTGCAACCTCGTACATGTTCACTTGACAAAAGCTTTATGAAAAAATAATACATTAGAATGAAATTAAATGAAACATAATAACCAATAAAAAAGTATATCAAATGCGTAAACATTAATAACGAATAAAAAAGTATTGCACTAGTTCCGCCACATAAAAGTCATATTTTCATATATTTATATAAATTACATAATGTTAGTTATATATTAGACACAAAAAAATTGGCATTACAATATCGACCCTAAAAATTATGTCGGTGTAATTTCTACAAAAAAAAAAAAAAGGATTAACACCGACAAAAAATACTCATATCGCATCAAGTGAAATTGAATCTTCTTCATCTTCCCCCAATAACTTCAAATTATTTCTTTGCTTTTTCGGGAGTGTCGCACAAAATAGGTTTCGCTTCATTTGACTCCTTTTTTGGTTGGGGCGGTTTCTCTCCCTTTTCAATAATCATGAGATCTCGTAACCTATCATGTTGATCCAAATACCCATCTACCCAAGTCATTGCCTCTTCATTCTTATGATTCTTCCACTCCGTAAATGATGGAGGTAGTGGACAACCATCCTTCAAAAAAATAAGCACAAAATGATTGGAAATTAAGTCAAGGCACATGATGGGGGTTTTTGCTTTTCCGGCAATACCCCTCTTAGTGGGAAAAAAGATTCCGAAGTTCTAATTTCATGATTTGTCAACAAGACCGCACACATATTGTAATAATTAGCAACAATGTGTCCCATGTTCGGAAACGTCAACCACTTATTAACAAGTGCAATACCTCCACTAATCATTTACAACTGATATAGAGTAGATATACATCTAGGTGATGTAACAAAACCATAACAAACATGCTAACAAACTCATTACTTCCTATACAAGTAACCTAAGTTTGTTACTTTATGTGCAAACTATTTAACAAGCTATCAAACAAATATTAAAACTAACTGCTAACTAAATGAATTATCATTCCAATAGGGAGCATTATGAAAGAATGTAAAAATTATTGTAATTTACATTTACAAAACACTCGAGTCAAGTTTAGTCGAAAACTAACAAATGAGACCGTTCATGCTTTAACACGAGTAACCAGGTTATCAAATGTCTCCCACACTATAATGATGTTCCACCATTTGTTTATACTTTAATTTCTAATGACGTGCTATATGCTTGTTCTCCTAGAAAGAAACATTCCCATGTCATTCACCAAGCATAAACACTATAAAGTTAGTTCTAAAAGCCCTTATTTAGGGTGTATTTGGAGAGAGAATTTTGGAGAGGAATGAAAAAGATGACTTATCTTTTCTAAATTAAAGAAACTATAAAATGATTTTTAAAAATAAAGTTTAAATACACTTTTAGTCTTCATATTCATATTTTAACCGAGTCACAATTTTAGTCCCCCCATTTATAAGTCCAAAAATTTAGTCTCCATTTTCACAAGTTTTAGAATATTTCCCACCACATATTATTGGGCTCAAATTTATTGATATGTCATATTTTTTTGTGTGGTGTAGTCTGATGATTATAAATTCATTTGTTAATGTAAACAAGTGAACAACTTATGATTCAAACCTAAGTAAGCGATTTGGTCAAAAAAAAAAAAACCTAAGTAAGCGAACATTAATATGTCCTTTTAATTTTAGGGGAGGGACATTGATATGTCCCATTTATTATTAATAACGCGAATGATGAAGTAACAATATTATTCTCTAGTTATCATGCATCATCCAAAAAACAACCTCTCCAGTCTCCACTGCCTATATTTGCCTATCTTTGCCTAGACCAAATTGTTGCAATTGGAAAACCAAAAACTTGACCTCATTCATCAAGTATGGATCCATCAACCATGAAAACTCATTCTCACAACACAAATTTGATCAGTCGAGACCACAAGCGCATTGCCAACAAAAAAGATTAAATAATTGATGCACATAAGAGGAGGACTGGCCGACCGCCAGACGCAAACTAAGGTTTAAAAGCTATGTATTTTTTATATATATAGTTTTTCAATAAAAATTAAATTATATACATGAATGGTAATATTTGAATGCTTGATAATGAACCTAATTGGGGAGGCACAAAAATTTAATTACTTATTAACATCTCTACCACTACCTCCCAAATGAAAATATGAATATGTAACTCAAGTGCCCTTTTGAACAAAAATCAGCTTCTTAGCTTCTGCCACTGCTATCTGCTTTTGTATTTTATCTTACCATTTATTTCTGTACAGCAAAGTCATGAATTCTCATCCTTCGGATAAGTTGATATAGGTCAGGAGACATTAGGACTAGTCTCAAACATAAAGCAATTGACCATGAGTAACCCAATTTTCAAAGCTATCAGTATATTTTCCATTTTTGTTGAGTTCTTCTTCACTTTGCCTCTCCTGAAATACATTGAAAGCAAAATTGTGTTTACCAATTGGTTGCAGCTTAGAAAAGAATGTTTGAATGAATAACTTAATTAAGCATTTATGGCATACGAGCTTTATCGTATAAGTGCTTATATATAAAGCTATTTCTATACTAAAGCATAAAATAAAGTAAAACTATTTTTATAAAAGTTATAAGCTGTTTTCATAAGCAATCCTAGAGAGCTAATGGAAATAAGCTGAAAACAACTTATGAACTTGCCTCCTTCAAAAAAAAAAACTTATGAACTTGCCATAAGTTGTTTTCATAAGCTCTCGTTTCAAAGTGTTTATGTCAATAGATATGCTCAAATAAGTCAATCCAAACAAACACCAAGATCTTTTGAAAATCTACCTTATGAGAGATTATCAGCTACAATAATTTTGCGGATTTTTACTTGCAATAAAGTTATTCTAAGCTTGTGGATGTTTATAAAGAAGCTAAATAAGAGAGCTTCTGAAGAAAGAAAAAAAAATCAAAAGATCTAGAAGCTAATTTCTGTACACCATCATTCACCACGTATTGTCATACCATCAGATTACTGGTTTCTATACAAAACTTGGAAAATATGAAATGAAATAAAATGAAAATAAGTTGATATTTTTATAATCAAAACAGAAAACAAAAAATGTTTTTTGAGCCCAAACAACCTTAAGGTTCTCAACTGCTAAACCTAGTCTTAAAATTTGGTACGGGCCTAACTTAATTCTACAAAAGCAGAAAACCAGCTTGTAAGGTGAGATATGGAGTGTGACCCATGTAGCCATATAGGCTTTGGCCCAATGAATCTTAGACTCTAAATTCTAATACCATCTTATAATTTGTGTTAGTCCTAACTCAGCCCTACAAAATCGACTTGTAAGATTAGAGATGTCTCCCACTTTATAAATTCAATTTCAGGTCATACCTCATACAATGTGCGACTCTTAACACCTAGGACAACAAAATAAAGATCGACAATGTTTTCAAATATTTTGCCAATAAGTTTGCATTGTGAAGTAGATGTTCCAACTTCAAGTTTACAAAGAATACATCAATAAGTCTTACTAACAGGCCTTGAAATCCAGAAAGAGACAAATGTTTCTTAAATGGAATGCTTTAAATATTTTTTGTTTTCTTCTTAATTAACTATAACTCATTAATATTTCCTAACTGAAAGGGAAGTTATGTTGTTCCATAATGATTCTAGAACTAACAATAAATACTGACCTTCAAGATAGGTCCCCAGATTCACTTCCGGCACCTCAGTTATTAGCTCATTCACAATATTTTCTGAGGAGATGCTGATTGACCTGTATCATCAACAATATTGGCATCAATTTCCAACAAAATTTTGAAAATTGTAAACCAAACCCTAACCAAATATTTAGGGTTTTTACACCATAGTATTAACATTAAGCAACTTCAATTACTCAAGCGTGCCATTTAAATGCAAGATCACAATATAGACACCTCAACCAAATAGTTATATTGGATCAAACAAACAAAAAGTCTATTAGTCCCTTTCCACATTTAATTCCATGCTCAAAAAATGAAATCCATTCCTTCCTAATTTCACTTGAGAATTCACTTCAGTATAAAAAAACCCTTGACTAACATGTTATGACAGTTCACAAAAAAATTGTCAAAATGGATTAGGTCGTATTTGGATAAGCAACTTAATTAAGCGCTTATTCTATAAGCGTTTATAATAGAAGTGCTTATGTATACGCCATTTCCATAACATAAGCAACTTAATTAAGCGCTTATACCATAAGCGTTTATCATAGAAGTGCTTATGTATATGCCATTTCTACAACAAATGATAAAAATGATAAAATAAAGTCAAATTATGATAACATACGCCATTTCATATGAGCTATAAGCTGTTTTCATAAGCTATCTTAGAGAGATTATGGAAATAAGCTGAAAACATCTCATGGACACGTCGTAAACTGTTTCCATAAACTCTTGATTACGCACTTATAGCATAAGCATTTATCATATAAGTGCTTATCTATAAGCTATTTCAATAACCAATGATAAAATTAAGTCAAATTGTTTCCATATAAGCTATAAGATGTTCTCATAAGCTACTTAGAGAGTTTATGAAAATAAGCTGGAAATAGCTTATGGACGCGTCGGACGCTATTTCCATAAACTCCCCAAAACAGCATCACAAGTGCTTATGTCAATGGATAAGCTCATATAAGTCGATCAAAGCAGCCCCCTAAATCCTTTCAATATGCTAATTGAAGGAACTGAGTGAAGGCTTCCCGATATATTGCTGGCTAGGCAACTAAAGGTGTTTGCTAAGTTCTGGTTAAAATCCTTCCTCACTCTCTTTTTCATGTCTTTCAAATACAAAATTCAAGCTATTGTTTCACAAAATTGCATGAGCGGACTATAACATAAACATAAAGGTAACATAACTTTAGTCTTCAATCATTTTCCGTGTTCTAAATCATGGATGAACCTCCCTAAATAATTGAAATAGACTGATGTTGTGATTGAAACATTCTTATCATCACAGCCAGCACAAGCATTGGGTGACCTAAGAAGTTGCTTTAGGCCTTCGAAAAATATTAGGTGAAACAATAAAACAATATTTGTAGTGGTTGAGAGCGCAATACGAAATCTATGGATCATGAGTTCGAGTTCAATCAGCCGCACAACTAATGTAATTACTTTAACTCGCAACAGAAAATACTAAAAGCACAGCAAAAAAAAATATCATCCAACGAATTTGAACGCAACTTTTGAGGTTCGGGTATATTTTTTTCCCACCAAAACAACCAGCAAAACCAACTTTGTTCTATAAATAAAGTATAAAATACTTGGTCTTAAAATCCTCTATACCAAGTATTCCATTTTGGTATTTTACATTTAAAAAGCCTCACTTAGAAGTTTGTTTTGACCGGAACCGCTTCTCATTTAGGAAGAAAGTAACATGACAGCATACATGTAAGTTTACCAAACAAAGTCTCGGAACTGCACCTGTCAAGTAGTTCTTCTTCACAAGAATTTTCAGAAGAAGAAAGCCAGTCCACATCAAGGAAATTGGAGCAGTCATTTGCATCTTCCTGTTCATCATAACAAATGTGATCGTTTTCACAGTATTGGTCCTTGCCCGTTCCTCCATAAACTTGCCTGTATAATATTTCTAAACACGTAAGTTTCTAAACATGTGGATGTCTTAAGTAATAAATCATATAAAGTCAAACTATGAATCCAATTACACAAGTTTGCGTCATGCAAAGTGTGAGCTAAGCATACCTGCATTGACAAATAGAAGTTCCACAAGCAGGCTTCAGCAGAGGCTCCAAAAGAGATTGCTTATCAGGATTTTCAGATGAGTACGGACAGTCTGGAGCATGCAAGTTCCTATTTGTAGAGTCGCTTTCACCGAGAATATTGCCATCAGATTGTGATCTTCTAATGAATGACCTACCAAACAAAGAAATAACATTTTTCAATATTCATACAACGTTAAGAACAGATGATTCTCATTTTCTTTCGTCGACAAAAAAGGAGGATGAATTTGAGTTCTCTTTTCCTATGTGATATTTGTCCTTCGATGGATAAGTCAAAGCTAGCAACATTTCGATTTTATGAACAATACCATCTAAAAAAAAGTACTCAGAATTTTGAGGAAATACAAGACAAGCTTTCAATGCTTTATAATTTAATATCTTCAAATGTGGAGCAACACAATAACAATGGCATTTGGTACTACTCAAATCATCAAGTTATACGGTTGGAAAATATTTTCAATCTGAGAATTAAATTCAAAGCTGCGGACAGATCGAAATAGTAAAATATATAACTGAATTTAGTACCTCTAATGATGTAAAGGTTCATATATCAGTTATCTTGAAAATAAAATATTCACAGATCATAAAAATTTTCTTTTCTATATATTATCCTCCCTCCAAAACAATTTCTTAAATGAAAATGACAAAAAAGTTGTGCAACTGAAAAATCCAATCATACCCATAAATTCCATCTGCTAAATTTGGACCATGACTTCCAAGAAGGTAATGTTGATCTGAATCAAGCTTCCACACTACTGGTTTTCCCTGTTGTGGCTGGAAATGCCCCAAGAATCTGAACAAAAAATATATCAAACAAGAGAGGAACTAATTCATTCTAATGCAACTACCATAAATATATAACTTTTGTATACTTTCAGATTACCTATGGAAGCAACTATGCATGTAATATTACACAAAAGGTCTTAGTCGACTTACATGTTAATTGCTTTTTGTTTAAACCCGTCCGTATATGTATTGTTGTAATAACACTGTAGGGTTCGAATAAGCTCTTGGCATTGTACCGCAGCCTTCCATTGACCTCTACTTCTAGAAAATATCTGAACACGCAATACCCAAAAGAATGAACCGTAATGAGATCAAATTTTTACCCAAGTAAAATGAGAAAATGTAAATTTCCACTTCAAAATTAAGGGAAAATTATGATGGTATCTCTAGTCACCTGTTGAATATATTATAGAAACGGAGAATTCTAGTATTTCAGTAAAAGAGTGCTCCTTTTACAAGAGGAGTTCATAACGAAAACTCCTCAAATCAAGAAGTGATGATGTAATAAAAATAAATAAAATTGATATCGATAAATAAAGGCCAAGAACATTCTAATACTATTATAATATTCTTCGACATCAATGAATCAAGAAAACAGTAGGATATTGAATGTCTAGTCTCTAAAAAAACTGCATAAAACCTACGTGTAACAAAACGAAGGTGTGTGAGCTTCTATTATTGGCATGTGAAGTGGTTAGTGTACAATAAATGATGATCTTCAACTCACAAGGGGGATACTATAAATATTTGAAAATAAGCATCCCTTTCAAATACCAAATGAACTTTGTTACCTAAAATAGATCGTTAAAATAAGCACTATCGTTGAAACAGTTATTGTATAGCATTGGATTTCTGATTGCATATTACATTTCATAATCCAAGTCCAACATTTGCACTACATACACTAACATTTGCCATTCCAAAATAAAAAATAAAAAAAATCAAACCCTGAAAGGTAGCAAGGTTACCTTGTTGTGCGCTGCAGAACCCCCATATTGAAAGGCTAATGTGTCGCCCATGGACTCATAAACTTTCATTAAATCCTTTGCCAAAGGGTTACCAAGTTTAATATGCGGGGATTCAATAAACCCAAATGCATGTAGCTGACGTCCTAGTGCGACTAGTCCATAAGCATACTGTGCAACATTGGTGCGGTCTAAACAATCTATGCAATTTGTCCTCAAGACGCCTGATTGAACCGTCTTGGCTTTGACACTGTAATCTTTGTTCTCACCATCATCACTATAATAACCATTTCCGGCTTCTGTTTCCTTATCAGCATTATACTTTTTTACAATATCTTGTTCAACAAGAAATTCATCAAAGACATTGTTATTGCTGCATTACATTTTAAAAAAAAAAAAACTTATCAGAAAATGTTAGGTATAAAAAAAGCACTCACATTCCAATTGTGGTTGGCACAGATGGTTTGATCTTCAATAGTAAAATAATCAATTAAAATCTAAACTTGCAATAGAACAACAGCAAAGAGGGTCAAAATGTGTTGTTATGGTACTTACTCAGAGTAGGAATATCGGAATAATCCCTCTGGACTCATGTTTGGTGTCACTGGACAGTAGAAAATGCCAGTCAGATTCAACGCGAACGTAGCCACTTTTCCCAGTTGTGATAGCACGTTGGTGGCCTTGCTGCTAAAAGATGTTGATCTAGTAATGTCAAAATAACACCCGGGAAAAAAATCTATAGAGCATGGACCAAAAAAGAAGAGAAATTTACCGTCTCGAATGCCAAGTCAGATCCCAATGAAGATACCTCAGACAATCCTCCTTACTCAAAGTTTTATTAATAGACTTAACAGCATTGGCGAACTCGGTTCGCAGAATAGTTTCACACGGCTTCTTTTCATGAGTCTAAAATACAAAAGATAAAAGAATATAAAAGGTAGAAAATCTTTTAGTTTAGACACGAGATGGAAAAATAAAACCTCGTCAATGATTTCCTTACACATGTAGAAATGCCTACCTTGATCAAGTTCAGTATAATAATTGGGTTTCCATATCTCATGACAGGATTCTCAAAATGAAGTCTTGTAGCTTCAAACATTGCATCCTTCTTAAATACTAGAGAAAAAGAACCAAAATGAGCAGTCAGTGTAAATAACATAATATGGGCCTGTTTGGAAATTGGATTGGCTTATTTCAACTTATCTACTGGCATAAGCACTTGGGAGACTATTTGGGAGAGCTTATGAAAATCACTGATGACATGCCCATAAGTTTTTTTCAGCTTATTTTCATATACTCTACAATATAGCTCATTATGAAAATAAGTTGTTTTCAGCTTATGAACAACAGATGATAACTTATATAAAGCCAGTTTGACTTTATTTTATCTTTTGTTATCTAAACAGCTTATCTTAGGTGCCTAAGTTGTTTATCCAAACATAAGTGAGAAACAAAGGAAAGATCGTTATATATCGTACATATAATGTCAGGTTTCATATTCAACGAAGAGGCTTCCTGAGACCAAAAGAGAGGGATTGAACCCCGGATCTGCACCACAGAACTGATATGCATTGGGGATCCATCACTAGCATCTGCAAAGACTATCTGCTCAGTCTCAACATCATTTGCTACTCTACCCCTTTCATTGACTCCTCGCTTCAAATACCTGCACCACAAAATAAAGAAACCTTGAATATGTGTAGAAACATAACATAATCAATGACAAGAGATACATAAGAGAAGATATTATGGTGACAAATTAACATAAAAATACCAGTAAGGGATGGCAGCCAAATCTTGTCTAGAAACTCGTGAAATTAACATAAACCGGTATAGTATAGGTACACTCATGATATATGAAATTAATCCAGGATCACAAGTGCAAAGATGTGAAATAACATGCAATCTTAATTATATTGCAAACTCAATAAAGACTAAAAAGAAAAGCACAAACCTGGCCCAGCATAGTGCCGTGAGCGCCTAGCAATGGTAATCAAGTCAAACTTGCGGCTAGATATAGAAAGGTTAACCTGCACAAGACACCATGTAATGAACACTTGTCAAGAAGAAAAGACCAAATATTTTCTAATAAACACATATCACTAGACTCTTTTCTGGTGCTGTCAATGGAAGTTATGAAGCCAGCAATACGGAAAACATGAAAAGTAAACTGGCAATAGGATGTTAGAAGTATGTCAAACCTTTTTGTGTGGTTCAACTTCGAGGAATGAATTTTCAAACATAAGACAACTGAAACACTTATACTTCATTGCTTAACTACTGCAGCAACGTACTAATTAACTTCACACAAAAAAATAATTAGAAGAATCGGTATGTACCTGTTCAAAAAATCCATAGACTAAGGCAACAGTACAGGAAGTATTCTGGAGATTATTCCTGATTCCACAAGTTAAGAACTCGTTCCAAACAAACAGTGTTTCGTCAATAATCCTACATACATTCAACTAATTTTTCATTTGGCTATGAGAAAGCTTCAAATTGTCCATAGTGGTTTGTCCTTGGGCAATGAGAAAACTTTAAATTCTTCATAGTGGTGTCAATACCTATTTGACTTTCTGTAGAGAAATCTTTGCCCGTCAACAATTGAGTTTGCTTCGATTTAACATAACCTGCATTAAACAAAAGAAAATTAAAACAATAAAGTGATAAACTACTCACCTAAACAAGTTAATATTTGGATTTTATATGAGAGCAATACGCAAAGCTTCCATTATTGAAAACAAATTGAAATAACACCAAAAGAAATTCAATATCACATATTGTCTTTGCATCTAGCATAGTGAAAACAATAGCACACACACCTAAGAAAATCTCCAACATCATACTGTTACACCAAACTCATGATTTGTGACTGATGGTAATAAAATGAGAGGTGAATGATATTTATTGTTTGACAGGCTTTAAGCAAACTAACCAAAAATGATTTGTCCTTAACCAATTATTAACAAAGGCGTATCCATATTTTTTTCATTTTCAGTTTGTCTCCTTCTTGCTATTTCTTCACAAACCTCATTCATTTTCAACCTAGTAAAGTAACCCATATCTTAATTCATAACCTAATCTTGCAGAAATTTACCCAAAAACTTAAATTAAATTACTGTCTCATATCAATGTGTAACTCATATCAAATATGAAGAACAAATTTCAACACACATAAACATATAAAACCCTCAATGCAAACCCCAAATGTAGAAATTAAAGAAATTTTTTGAGATGGAACTCACCTTCAAGAATAGAGACAGTCATGACGGTGAATCCAACCCCAAAAATTCTGACAAAACGTAGAGAGGGGAGGAGACAGTGTAGGTGTGTGGGTGATGTATGGAGTGGAGGTGAGAAAGTTGTAGGCAGAAATGAAACTGAACAAGAGAGAGAACAGAGAAGGTTTGGAGATGAAACTGAACAAGAGAGAGAGAGAGAGAGTGGGGATTTGTTTTTTTTTTTTTTGAAATTAAAATTAATTGAATTTCCACCGGACAAAGTTTTTCAAGTCAGCGTGTGTACAAAGTGTGTATCAATAAAGGATTAAAGGGTGTTTATGTATCTTTTTCCTTTTATAAAGTTTTCTTACTCCTAGCACACAAGTTAAAAAACCAAAAGAAAAAATATTACAGTTAAAACTCTATAAATTAATAATGTCGGGACCGGAGAAATTTATTAATTTAGAGAGTTATTAATTTATCGATAAATTAATAATTATTAATTTAAAGAGTTTTTAAGTAATTATATTGTACATACCAAACAAAAAGGCAAATTAATCTATGCCTCTTAGAATTACGTTGCGGCGAACCTTGGGACTCAACGTAAATTAGTAACTACCTTGTGTTCATATGCATTGGAAATCAATAATGACTTTTGAAGTACGGTAAATGTAAACAAGAGGAACAAATGTGTTCAATGTATTTTTAATATATATTTTTCGGTTTCTATGAATTATTAATTTATGATTTTCTTGGGACCGAAAATTATAAAGGGATCTCCCGAAAAATTATTATCTTATTATTTTATCGAGTTTTTCAATTTTTTACATTGGCCCAAGTCGGGACCGGACAAATTTATTATTTTAGAGAGTTTATTAATTTACCGAGTATTAATTCAAAGAGTTTCTTGTACTCCAAATTTTGTATATTCCAATTCATTTTTCCTTTTATAAAGTTTTCTTACTCTTAGCACACAAGTTAAAAAACCAAAAGAAAAAATATTACTTCAAATTTTGTATATTCCAATTCATTAAAAAGTTAAAGATTAAATGTAATGTACATATTCCGATAAAAAAAACTTTGAATGGCATTTTCAGTTACCATCTCAGTTTCAGTTTTCAAATCATAACATGTTACCCTTCAAAAAAAAAAATCATAACATGTTAATCCGCTTGTCAAAAAACATGTTAATCCGTATCATATTCCTTTTATACCTTTAAAGAATCAAGAAGGGTTGGACCTAAAAAAAATAGGACGATGAAAAGGAAGAACAGGTGCAGCAAACAATATGTGGACGCAAAATAAGCCAAAAATGAGGAGTGTCTTTGTTTGCTTACAATTTCTGTTGGAACATGTGTGGAAATTGAGTAAAAGACTAAACACAAATTCTCATGTTGGGTAGAACTAGTGTTGTGTGAATTGAAAAAAGTGGAAGTCACATCGGATGGAACACACACATTAGTAGTGTTTATATAGTGGGGGTGTACCTCTAATTAATGGGGGTACATAAGCACTAGAGAAAAAATATATATTGATATATATTTTATTATTTGGAAATGATAAATTAAATAATTAATTTAATCATTATTAAAAAGTGCTTTCTTAGTCCCCAAGTATTGCTAAAATATTTTGGTACATAATTTAATATATTTTAGTACTCATTTGAGATATTTTTGTACTAGATCTAATATGTGAATTACTTAATGACAAAGTAATGTATTACTTGTTCCCAAAGTTTCTCCCTTATTAGTTGTGAATTTTCTCTATAAATAGAAAGCTCACACGGTGCATTCCACACACCGAAAAGAATTTCATTGAGTTGTCGGGAATTCTTTTCTTCTCTTCTCCCTCCGACTTGTGTTAACAAGTTTCTTCGCTTCTACTCCTTCCGTCCCTTTCGGTTTCAAATAGAGCGGTTACGTACCGTATCGAGTGGCTTCGATCAATCGATTGAACCATATTTTTAAGAGTGTTCTTAAGACCATAGTCCCTTTTCGGTTTAATGTCCCTTCGGAATTAAGAATGGTCTTAAGTTCATAGTCCCTTCGATAATATATGTCCCTTCGATAATATATGTCCCTTCGGAATAAAGAGTACTTTTAAGATCATAGTCCCTATTTGGAATAAACAATGTCCCGTCGGAATCAAGAATGGTCTTAACGGTATATAAAAATAACACCATATTTGAGTGGTCATAGTACCATATTGATAGTTTGGAGAACTTAAAGGTTAGAATGGTGGAAACACCATATTTGAGTGGTCTTAGCACCATAATAGAATGGTAATAATACCATATTAAAGTGGTTTCGGTATTAAAGAGTGGTCTTAGTACCATATTTGACGGTGTAATTCTCGAACGATTTTCTACGGTGCGGTAGTTAATCGAACGGTTGTAGTGGGCTTGTTTTATCCTGGAGGCGGCGTGGTTGATAGTCTACCTTGCACAATTTTGGATAGTGCCACGAAACGTCTTAAAGAGAGCGACTGGTCGTGACTCAACCTAGTAACAACTTCGGTAGATAATAGAATTTGGAAATCCAAATACAACAGTTTGGAAATCCAAAAACAACAATTTTAAGACGTTTGGTACTGCTATGTCTACCGAAGAAGTTACTTATTGAGGTTAAGTTGTCCTTAAATACATTAAGGATAAATCAAGCTATAGAAATGCATCTATCGGCGAAACAATGAAGTGATTGTTGTTATAACAACAACACTAAAAAATTCACATACGTGACTCGAAATTTGTTTGAAATTTACTTTCAAATAAATAACTTTATTGGTTAAGAGAATAGAACCGACAAGTGTTGATGCATCGTCCTTAATTTTTTACTTGATTCTTGACAATTGACAAAAACAAATATTTGTCGTAACTGCTGAAAGCAGCTGATCGGAGTAGGATAAAAAATTGGTTGTCAAGTATTGAAAAAATTTGTACAGTGTGACTCTTGAACGATGTCAAATGTGAATGATGCAATGGTTCTAAATTTAAGGATGAGCTTACAACATAAGAAGGATCCTGTGCTTGCTTCACTAAGCCAACTCCTGTTCGAGCACAGTGATCAAGTCTTATTTGGTAAATTAAGGCAAATATATATCTTTATGAAATTGAGCTTGAACATATGTGAACTCATTGCTCAATTATTTTAGGATTTTGATCCTATAAGAACAAGTCTATTGACTTGTACTCGTATTCTTATTGGGAAAGATTACTTTAGTGATGGTATGTTCAAAATTAAATTCTCCTTCTATTTTATTAGTTGTGTGATTTTAATATTTGACGTATCAAAATTGATCACGAACAAGTGTTTAATTTTAAACTTGAGTAACTTGGATTTAATTCCAACGTTATAATTAGACAATTTTATTTATTGCGGTCAAGATATATGAACCAAAAGTTCATATAAATCGAAATTTAGAGAATATGAATCTCTAAACATAATAAATTATGATATGTGTGAATTTGATGACACATAAATTAGAAATGATAAAATGATGTTTTTATCATATTTATTGATGATTTGTGAATTTTGGAAAATAAAATTGATATGCTTGAATGTTCAATTTTTTATAACTAAAATTGAAATTTATAGAGTACCCAAGTCTAAGAACAAAAATTCTAATTAAGAAATTTTTGAAGAAAAGACAACCTAACTTGTCTTATTTTTTGAACTTGGGATTGTCCGAACTATATTTGGATTACTGGACCCCGAGAGTTGAACTCACTAGTAGAGCCTATGAATGTGTATTCATTAGGTATGTTATAAATAACGAAACATATAGGTTTTAGGACCTAAATGTTAAAGTGATCATAGAATTAAAAGATGCTGATTTCTATGAAGTAAGTACCCCTGTAAATTAAAGAATAGTGGGGGCACTAGTGGGGGTAAACTAAATTCCCTTCTAAAAATTAAGAACTAGTGGGGGCACTATATCTAATCACATTCATGTAATTAGAAATAGTTATGAAAACATCATACGAGATGTTATAGAACCTCAAGGAGGTAAGAAAGCTAAAAATGCTAAAGAGTATGAACTTGGTTTATACATTGGAAGAAGATTCATTAAGCCTTAAAGAAGTTATATCCTCATTGGATGCTGAATTATGGCAAAAAGCAATAAACGATGAAATGAATCTTCTTGAGTCTAACAAAACATGACACTTGGTTGACTTGTCTCATAGTTGCAAAACCAATCGGTTGTATTTGGATTTTGGAAAAAAGAACTAAAACCACGATAGTACGGTTGATGAATACAAGGCTCTCCTTGTAGTCAAAGGTTTTAGACGAGAGAAAAATATAGACTTCTTCGACATTCATTCACCGATCACGAAAATCATATCCATAAGAGTACTAGTCCCTTTAGCCGCCGTTCATAACTCGATAGTACTCCAAATGGATGTGAAAGTTGCCTCTTTTTATGGTGAACTAGAAGAAGAAATCTATATGAAACAACCTGAAAGTTTTGCGATTCATGGACAAGAAAACAAGGTATGTAAGTTAGATAATTCTTTGTGAGGTCTATAATAAACTCCTAAGGAGAATGACATGAAAAATTTGGCATTCTAATGCTATCGAATGAGTACAAAGTGAATGAAAGTGACAAATAATATTTGCACGATCATATGTCTCTATGAAGACAACTTGCTCATATTTGATTTAAAGATTCATGTTATGAATTATGTGAAATCATTGTTTATCAATAACATTGATAAGAAAGACCTAGACAAAATTGAAGTTCTTAAGGAAATATTATTATTTGAGTGTAAACTTGCAAGCATATATTATGATCCAAGTGTAAGAACACTTGAGATGAAGTTAAGCAAACGGAATATGCGAGCATCATTGGCGATCCTTAGGTAAGCCACCGAATGTATTAGACGCGACGTCACCGATGTCGTGAAACTATTGTGCAAGTTTACTAGTAGACGGATGAGAAGCATTGTCATGCTATAGAAAGAGTCATAAGGTTCCTTAAGAAGATTATGACTCTAAGATTACTTCACTAGGAGTAACCTATTGTACTTAAATGGTACAAAATATAAAATAGAACATCTTTCGGATGAATATTTAGCGACTAGTGTTTGCATATTGAGCATCACTAGAGGAGTTGTTTGTTAAAACAAATGATATTGACTCAGTCCACTATGGAATGAATATGAGATGAGAACACTAGAGAAAACTAGTGGAGAAGCAAGTTGACAAGATGCTTGCTAATTGAGATCCCTTAGTGGATAAAACCGTTTCCGAAGTGTTAAATCATTGTGATAGTCTGCAGCTATTACAAAAATTGAGAATCGTTAGAGACGATAATTAAGGCGTGAACACATAAAGGATTAGAGAGCTAGCTACTCTCAAAAGGAACGGTTAAAGTAGATCATGTACGTACTTGATAAAGAATTAGTCAATCCTTTGACGAAAGGAATTACTAAAAAGAAAGTCCTAAACACATCCAATAGGATGGGACTAATGCCCAAAGGTCACAAGTGATGGTAACCCGACCTACATGACCGGAGATCCCAAGAAATAGGTTCAATGGGTAATAACAAGTCACAAGTGATAGAACATGCTATGATAAAAGTAAGAAAGCATGATTCTGCGGCGATAGAAGGATGAGATAATAGAAACTCTTAATGAGATCTATACTCTATTTGGAGTGGAGTACATAGATACGGGAGTACTCTTGATAGACTCACCTATACGAATGTGGAACTAAGGGCCGGTTCCTATGGGATTCGGGGCGTAATACCTAGAGCGTTCGTTAAACGGGATACACGTGCAAGGCCATAAACGCACGGGCTTTTAGAATACACCTTATGAAAAGGTTTGTGTGTGGGTTCTATGTCCGAGATAGAGTTCAATGCTGTAAGCAACTCTTGTTAATTAAAATTTTACTCGCTATGCGAGAGGTTCAAGTTGTAGGCGACACCTTTGTTTACTAGCAAATCTTATGGAGACGTTTTTGACGTTATTTACGAAACCATTTTTTAAATTCAAGTGGGGGATTGTTGGAACATGTGTGGAAATTGAGTAAAAAAGACTAAACACAAATTCCCATGTTGGGTAGAACTAGTGTTGTGTGAATTGAAAAAAGTGGAAGTCCCACATCGGATGGAACACACACATTAGTAGTGTTTATATAGTGGGGGTGTACCTCTAATTAATGGGGGTACATAAGCACTAGAGAAAAAAATATATATTGATATATATTTTATTATTTGGAAATGATAAATTAAATAATTAATTTAATCATTATTAGAAAGTGCTTTCTTAGTCCCCAAGTATTGCTAAAATATTTTGGTACATAATTTAATATATTTTAGTACTCATTTGAGATATTTTTGTACTAGATCTAATATGTGAATTACTTAATGACAAAGTAATGTATTACTTGTTCCCAAAGTTTCTCACTTATTAGTTGTGAATTTTCTCTATAAATAGAAAGCTCACACGGTGCATTCCACACACCGAAAAGAATTTCATTGAGTTGTCGGGAATTCTTTTCTTCTCTTCTCCCTCCGACTTGTGTTAACAAGTTTCTTCTCGCTTCTACTCCTTTGTCCCTTTCGGTTTCAAATAGAGCGGTTACGTACCGTATCGAGTGGCTTCGATCAATCGATTGAACCATATTTTTAAGAGTTTTCTTAAGACCATAGTCCCTTTTCGGTTTAATGTCCCTTCGGAATTAAGAATGGTCTTAAGTTCATAGTCCCTTCGATAATATATGTCCCTTCGATAATATATGTCCCTTCGGAATAAAGAGTACTTTTAAGATCATAGTCCCTATTTGGAATAAACAATGTCCCGTCGGAATCAAGAATGGTCTTAACGGTATATAAAAATTATTCAATAATTTTATTTGAGGAGAAATGGTGGTAACACCATATTTGAGTGGTCATAGTACCATATTGATAGTTTGGAGAACTTAAAGGTTAGAATGGTGGAAACACCATATTTGAGTGGTCTTAGCACCATAATAGAATGGTAATAATACCATATTAAAGTGGTTTCGGTATTAAAGAGTGGTCTTAGTACCATATTTGACGGTGTAATTCTCGAACGATTTTCTACGGTGCGGTAGTTAATCGAACGGTTGTAGCCGGGCTTGTTTTATCTGGAGGCGGCGTGGTTGATAGTCTACCTTGCACAATTTTGGGTAGTGCCACGAAACGTCTTAAAGAGAGCGACTCGGTCGTGACTCAACCTAGTAACAACTTCGGTAGATAATAGAATTTGGAAATCCAAATACAACGGTTTGGAAATCCAAAAACAACAATTTCTTAGTTTGTTAATGTCTTCTTACTATTTGATCCATAGCGATAGTATGCGGCTATTGCAAAAATCAAGAACCGTAATTATAACGGTAAGAGATGACAAATACGTCATAAGAACGAACCGTTAAAGAGATACTCTACACATGGGCTGTAGGAATGGATCATGAACACACTGATGAAAATTTAGCCGATCCTTTGACGAAAGGACTAGCTAGAGAAAGTCCATAACACATTAATGAAGATTGGACTAGTGCCTATGGAATCACTCATGATGGTAACCCGACCTAAATGATTGGAGATCCCAAGAAATAGGTTCAATGGGTAATAACAAGTCGTGAAGTGATATGAGGTGAGCATGCTATAATAAATTACAAGAGGCATGATTCCTGAAGCGATAAGAGGTTGAGATAATAGAAACTCTCAATGAGATCTATACTATATGAGGAGTGCGGTACCTAGCTACGGGAGTACTCTTGATAGACTCACCTTTGTGAATGTGGAAGTGGGGGCCGCTTCCTATGGAATTCTATAGGCAAAATTACTAAAGCGTTCACTAAACCGAGATTAACGTGCGGGGCCTTTAATGCACAAACTTTTTGAGAATACACCTAAGAAAAGGTTGTGTGTGGTTTGATGTCGGAGACGAGTTCAAGACTACGAGTCACTCTAGTAAAATCTGAATCCTATTCACTACGCAAAGGTTCAAGTCATAGACACCTTTGCTTATGCACAATCTCGGAAGGCAAAGGTTCAAGTCGTAAGACACCTTTGCATATGCAATCTTAATAGAAACCTACGAGTCATTTTTAAATTCAAGTGGGGGATTGTTGGAACACATAGAGTGTTATGGTGTGAATTTAAAAAAAAAAAATCTCATGTCAACTTTCTCAATTAGTGCTCATTTATGAGGTGAGATAATGTCATTGATTTTCTAACGGTCAACTAATCATAGTCATTGGATTTGTAACTTATCTTTGGCACTTCACCTATAAATTGAGTTGTTAAAGAACTTTTCTCTCTTCTTCCTCCTTTAGCTTGTGTTGATGTGTTATTCTTTTCTTCTCCCTCATTTTTTGTCCCTTCGAATTTAAAGAGTGTTCTTGAGGCCATAGTCCCTTCGGTTTAAAATGTCCCTTCGGAATTAAGAATGGTCTTAAGAACATAGTCCCTTCGGTAAATTTCGTCCCTTCAAAAATAAGAGTATTCGTAAGATCATAGTCCCTTTCGAGATAAAGTGTCCATTCGAAAAATAAGAATGATCTTAAGAATATAATTCATCTTTTTATGTTTTATGCTCTTGGAGAAGTTAGAGGTTAGAGTGGTGGAAACACCATATTAGAGTGGTCCTAGTACCATATAAGAGTGTCATCAATGCCATATTAGAGTGGTCTTAGCACCATATTTTAAGGTGTATTTGTAGAACGGATCCTACGGTGCGGTAGGACTCCGAAACGATTATAGTTGATTTGTTTTATCCTGGAGACGTCGTGGTTGATAGTCCGTTGCACAATCTTGGACAGTGTCACGAAACGTCTTAAAGAGATCGACCTAGTCCGTGACTCGGCCTAGTAATCTCTTCGGTGATGTAAAAAAGTATTTTTAACTAATTTTGACTATTGTTCCAACACTTGCCTTAGTGAAAGTACTGGTCGATCAAATAAACATTAGAGATGATTACATTGATGGTTGCTTTCCAACGAACGTGTTTCTCGTAAAAACCTGTTATTTTTAATACATAACCAAATGACATTAACAATAGTAATGACAGTAGCAATAATCACAATCTTACATTGAGGGGACATATTTTGGATAGAGGAATTTGTAAAGAAAGCAGAGAACTTAACTAATTCCATATATGCTAGTATGAGAAGGAAGTATGAGAAGGAAAAATCCACAAAAAAGTGAAACGTACATTATACCGACCACACCACAAAGCCCACAACCGAGAAGTTACTCCTTGTTTACTATTTCCTTAGTTTGTTAATGTCTTCTTACCGCACATTCAACCATCTGATTTCTATAACCAAATAATTAATGAACCTTTAAAATCAGACTCATGATAAAAATTGCATTCCATTGTATATATTTGTATGAATGGTACTTGGATCTTTGTCGTAATGGAACAACCAAGTGCTCCGGGTTCACTCTTAGAGAATCCATGAAGAATTATAGACTAATCTAATTCAATTAACAACCATATAAAGTTTTCAATAAGTACCATTCATTTAAAACATCTCATGTTATTCTAAGTTTGGGCTTTATACAAAGGTGCACTAGAGTAATTGTGGTGCATCAATTGATATAGATTATCACTTATATTTAGCATGTATCTTTATTAAAATATGCTTGTATAGAAAGATAGCAAACAAAATAAAATGGGTTTTATTCATGAAACATAAAAACAATAACTTTATCCATCAAAAGAAAAATAACAATAACTTTTGAGAACTAGAAACTGTTTCATCTAGCTATTATAAGGGGGAAAAGATGGACCAAGGAAGGAGAAATGCTTTTCTTTCTTTTTAGAGAAAGGAAGGAGAAATGCTTTGTTGAATGTCTAATGAAATAAAAATATCAGCTTAAAAATATGAAGTAAAAATATAATGATGGGTTTAAAAATGTTATTACCACTCAGAGATTAATATTGTTATGTTCTTGTTGATTTGATTTGGTGACTTCCCGGTTCCCCTTAACGAATTACTCCCTCCAGTCCTTATTATAAGAAACAAAACCAAAAAACATCAAAATCAATGTAATCATTAATTAATATAACTTTTTGAATATTTTTACAAAGATACCCTCATAAAAAATTGTGAAACATTAAATACACCCTCTAATATTAAAAAGAGAATCATTAAATGAGGGTAGAAAAGTCTTTTAAACAATAACTACACCTTAAAAGTTGTGATATTTTCTTATAAATAGGACCAAAAAAATTTTTGAAAATTTTCTTATAATAAGGACCGGACGGATTATAATATTTATTTGGGTTAATTAAGTTTTTGATCCCTATAAATAGCTGCAGTTTTTTTCGGTCCTATAAAAATCAATCACACTTTTTAGTCCCTACAAAATTTTCCGTTAGTGTTTTTAGTCCCTGTTAAATTAAAATTTGTTTAATTGTGCTTAAAATTTTAAATTTTTTAATGATATTTTACATACTTGTTTAAAACAATGTAAAACGTTCCGCCGTAATAAGTTAGCTCAAAATTTTATTTTTAGGTCCAAATTTTCGTTAGTTTTATCTTGAATTTTTAGCGTTTTAAAAAAGTTATATTTAATTCATTACATGTTAAAAAACTCTAATTTTTTATAAAAGAGATTATTATAATGATCTTAACATGTTTGTTAAAAATCATTTAAAAATATAAAAGTTTAAGTATAATTAAACAAATTTTAATTTAACGGGGACCAACACATACTTTTAGTCCTTGTAAAATTAAAATTTGCTTAATTGTGCTTAAACTTTTAAATTTTTAACATATTTTTAAAGACTTATTTAGAACATTATACAAAGTTCTTCCGCAAAAAAGTAACTCAAAATTTTATCATTAGGTCCAAATTTTCGTTAATCTAATCTTGAAATTTTGGCTTTTAGAAAAATTAATATTTAATTCATTACATGTTAAAAAACTAAAAGATTTTATAAAAGAGTGTCTTACGATGTTATGAACATGTACGTAAAAAATCTTTCAAAAATTTAGAAGTTTAAGTATAATTAAATAAATTTTAATTTAAAAGGGACTAAAATCACTAACGGAAAATTTTGTAGGGACTAAAAAGTGTAATTTGTTTTTATAGGGACTAAAAAAACTGCAAATATTTATAGGGACCAAAAACTTAATTAACCCTATTTATTTATACTAAATATTTGGATAAAGTTGTTTACTACGTGAGAAAAAATGCAAAACTTGGGTACAAGGACACATATATTGTAAGTTCAAGGGGTGGTTGAAGGTCAAATAATAAGACAAAATCAGTGATCTGGTGAAGATGGAAATGAACGGGTAAAAATGTTTTGCATATCGCTCTTTTTTGTCCAAAATATTTGAATTTGCAAGCTGTGTTTGTCCACTTTTTATTTTCTTCTTGATTATGAATGTAAATGAAAAAGGAAAAAAAACTAGTAATGGACACATTAATCAGCTTATTGTATGTTTGGTTCCAGTTTGAGAGAGATCAAAATTGATTCAAGAGGTGTAGAATTAATTCGATATAATTAGTTGTTTTTGAGTGGAATTGATTCCGGCTAAAGCTGTATATTTGGTTGCTTTTAGTGAATAAATCTCCTATTTGATATTACAACCTACTTAATCCAACCTAGTTGTTTATTTTATGTGGAGATTAGGTCGTAATTGTCTAAAATCTAACACTTTTACGACCTAATTGTCTCCCAAATCGAATATTTGACATGCATCGGAGCAAGAAAAGGGTCAAATGTCCTCTTTAGTATCCCTTTTGTAAAATGAGAATGAATCAACTAGGCATAATCTATTCACTTGTGAAATACAGGGAGAAAGATAGGCTTCTATGAACATTTATGTGAACTCGAGGAAGCCATATCCATGTGGAATAGTGAATCATTCTATCAAGCATTTAGGTGAACGATGAATCTATGAATGATGTTGATGAATCGATGCTCAAATCATAATGAAAGTGAGTTATATTTTTTTTGAAGGAAAGTGAGTTATATGAAAACAATATAGAATGATTAATGCAACTTGTGTATTGATTATTGAAGAATGAAAAATATATGGTGCCAAGTGATGAAAATAAATATAAAAGTAACTTATAATTAGTTACTCAACTAAATTGTTGAACAATTATGAACAAACATAACGGAATCTAACTGAACCAAATTTAATTTATCATCTAATAGTGAGGGCTCTACATATGGGAAAGAAAGTGGAACTCATAATCAAAGCTAGGAAAGGGTCGAATCAAAGTGGAACTAATAATCATATAACATAGTCACAAAGTGAAGAAAATGAATTTAAGTGGAGCATGCCTCCAATTGGTGGTTGTGGATAATATTTTTTGTCAAAGGACTGATGTCTCAATTGACCAAATATTATTCAAGTTTATACATCCATCTTACACTCTGAACTATTTAGTAAAGTTTGTTCATCGAAAGTTAATGTATTTGCTCATTTGTTTTTTCATAAAAAATTTTTTTATTGATGATGAACAAACTAGCACAAGATGCGCAAATCCGTTCCAAAATCAGCATACAATTACTACGTACAAATTTAAAAGGAAAATTGCAACCAAACCAAATAAAACACCACAGAAGAACAAACCAAGTAAAACTCCGACAGTGACAAAAAAAACAAAACCAAAATGTCACCCATTGTTAAGTGGGAACTAATTCTGCATAATATCAGGTGTTGCTTATTTTTCTTTCAAGGAAAAAGAAAAAGTAACACTAAGAGCTATATATCGGGTCGTTACATAATACATAGCTCTTAATGTTACTTTTTCTTTTTCCTTAAAACCCCAACAAAAGAAGCAATGCAAAGAGAATATAAGAAGGATAAATATACCAAGCAAAAGAAGATTAATTAACAATTAAAGCATAATTACACATCCCAGCAATAGTCAAAGTTAATAGCAAGTAGCAAAACAGTAAACATGAAAATTAAAGCATAGTCATACATGCCAGCAACCCTGAACTCATTGCTACTACAAGCCATGGGTTATTACATGAATTGGGCTCTTGCAAATGTACCAACTAAAACCAAATGGATCCCGGACCTTCGCTATGGGGCCACCACCATGCATGGCTGCGATGTTTTCCTCAACCGGTTCCTGAACTGCCCCAGCCCTCACAGCCCCTCGGACGGCAGCTGCAATGTTGCTCACCCCAAAGGTTGTATTCATTTTGTTCTCTCCTTCATCATTGGAACTGAAAGCAAATAATCTTTTCAAAAACACTTTATCTTGCTACCTAAATATAAGCTACACACCAATATATAAAAGTACTTTTTTTCTTTATGAAAAATTCTTTGAATACCAGCTACCTACTTTATCTTGGATGTAAGCAATTGTTATAGACAGCGAAAAACAGCAGAAGCAGCAAAAACAAACTATATAGGGACCAAAATAACAAAATGATTACAAATTTACAAAAACAAGCAGAGTCTCAAATCGCAAAACAGTTATAATATTTTTTTCTCAAACAATCCTAGAGCTAGACTCAATAAATAAACTAAATAAATAAATAAACATGAAATTATTTAATAAAGAGCATTATTTTTATACTCACAAATGGGATGGGAGGTGAATGATCAAGAAGTTGTTGCTACCCATCTTAAGTTGAGCAGCAGCAAAGGGTGGTACTGGTGTAACCTCTTGAGCATGGAAAGCTTTCCTATAGAAAGCAACAGCATCATTAACCTTTGAAGGTTCCACCAATAGAGCCCTCATGAAACTCAAAACTGGATTATCCATTGTTGCCATTCTATCAAAACCACAAATAAATTATATGATGAGTTTGTATAGTTTAAGATATACAGAAAACCAAAAATATGCATGGGCTTCAACAATGTAAAATAAAATAATAACTTGCGAGACCTAGAAATAAAGTATAAAGATGAATATAGAAATATTACCACATCCACACAAAGATGAAGATTTGTTGAATGTTGTTTTGATATGCTTTGAATTTTTCTTCTTTCAATTTCTTCTCTTCTAGCTGAATAAGTGACTTAAAAAATGTTGATCATACTATTTAAATACTAGAAATTAAGATAAGGTCCTTTGCTAGCTGAGGAAAAAGCCAAAACTTGGGTACGAGGACAGATATGGCACATAGACATAGGGCACCAGTGCTGCTGAGTTGTGGGATGACGTACGGTCAAATAATAAGACAAAATCAGTTGTTTGATTTTTGGTCAAGAAGGAATGAGAATATCAACAAGAATAAATGTGTTTTCATTCCCTTGCTTTATATTGACCAAAAATTTGAATTTGGGAGCTGTATTTTAATTTTTCCTATTTTTGTTTACTTTTTAGTTATGATTGCAAATGTGAAAAGACTAGTGATGGGTCACGCCCATATGGGATTAGTGAATCGATCCTTTTTAACATTTTTAGTTTTGATTGGGTCGCAATTGTCTCGCAATGCATATGAGCGGGGAGAGAATGGGATCAATTGTCCTCTTCACGTCCATTTTACGACAACTAGTATAAATAGACCTAGTTTCTTGGATTCATTAGCATGTGAGTGATAGATAGAAAGGTGGAATTCTCTAAACATTGTAGGTGATTAGTTTCTCAATTCTTTCTAGGCCATTCTTAGAAACATGGCAAACGAAAGTATGCTTTTTCAATTTTCCTCTTTTAAAATCAAACGTTTTCTTTTCTTCAAAAAAAAAATAAAAATCAAACGTTTTCTGAGGATCATGGCCGCCTCAAGGGGGGCATAGGTACGTTATGAGGGTCACAACCGCCAAAAATGTTTTTGAGTTGCTATCTTATTGTTTCGAGCCCTGTCACTATTTAAAATTGTCAACAAATACAAACAATAATATTCTTGTAGTTATTATTCAGGTCATAACCTTTCTTCCAAACTTCTTGGTGAAGTTAATTTGTTCATCGAAAAACCAATATATAGTTGCTCATTTGTATGCCTAGTCGGCATTTTTTTTAGTTGAATGACCCGTTGTATTGTTTATGCTATTTCTAATGAAATTCATAAAGTTAGTAAAATTGATTCGATCACATGTTTTATTTTTTTAATTATTTACAAAATGTAAGAAGCTTTTGCTCTGTTTGGTAAGAAATATTGAATGATAAATAAAGTATACGATAGCAGATGATTTTATAATTGATAAGTTAGTTGATATCATTCGGAGGTTGAATTCGAACAGTTATACAAAATTAAAGGTTGAATTAAGTGATAAATATAAAACGACGGTGATGTTTAGGATACACAAATAATGTTTTTGTGTGCCATACTAAAATGAAAATTTGTATTGTTAAACTTGAGACAATTATAGAATAGACAAAATATCATCTACTATCTTTTAAGTTACATGTGTATAACTAGCTAGTCATTTAATTTTTTTTTTTACAAATTGGTCCTTTTAAGTCTGAAACTATATGTATCGTTGACATATTTCCATCAAACTCGGTTAAAAAATGATTATGTTGACGTTTAATTTATTTTATTTTTTATGAAGAAGAAGAAATTTAATGTTAAGTTGATATGGCCAAATTCACCGCCCTCAAAACTAGTGTTCACAAGTGAATTATTCGGTCTTGATTTGACACATTGATCGATTATTTGATTTATAATATTGTTGATGAAATATTTATTTGTAAAATTAGGCTTAAATTCAAAATCAAGAAGAATATGTGCATAAGTATGTTTGATCTATCACTTCAATGTGAAATTGTGCATAAACACTTTTAACGAAGTTGATTGAAAAAATAGGTAACAATGTAAATACTCTATTACTTAAAATAATACTCTATATACTAATCTAATTCAATTAACAACCATATCATGTTTTCAATGAGTACCATTCATTAAAGGGAAATGTTAACCGGTGCCCCGGGCACTAGTTAAGGTCTTTAAACGGTAACTTATCATAAAAATATGTGTAATCAATGCATCGGAAATCGAAATATTTAACTTTTTTATAAAATATTTTTCTTCTTTTAGAATCCTTAAAAAGTGCTCCGGGGGCACTCGTTAACAAGACCCTTCGGTAAAACATCTCATGTTATTATAAGTTTGGGCTTTATACAAGGTGCACTACCGTAATTGTAGTGCATCAATTGATAGACTATAGTTTCATCTTCTTGGCCATCTTCTTGACTATAGTTATTTGTAACTTCACACAAGTCACATGTTTTCGTCCTTGTTATGCTATTTTTAATCATTGCATACTGTTTATATTTTTAGGATCAAATTTAAACATGTTTACTCAGTTTTAATAAATCACACGATATGTCTATCTAATCTAATGCATGGAATTTTTGAAAAAGTTGTAGAAAAATGCAGTCCCTAAATCAAGGAAGTGGAATTCAAAGCAATTCAATAGTAGAATTGAATCATACTTGGAACATAGATAGTTGCCATGTAGTCAATTTTATTATTCAAGTTAATTGGATAAAGTTTGAGTTATGTAATTTATTTCCGTTTCACTTGTGAAAACAAGAATCTGTAACTCTTGAAATATATTTCCTAAGATATAAATTATTCTTTTGCAGCATATGATTAATATGTTTATAAATCCTCCCACCTAAAGAATCTGTGTAGAATTATAGAATAAACAAACGAATCTAATTCAATTAACTTACCATATCAAGTTTTCAATAAGAACCATTTAGTTAGTATATATCACAATGTATAAATGATAGTTTATCAATTGATGCACCACAATTACTACAGTGCACGTTGTGAAGCACAAACTTGCAACACAAGGTATTTCAAGAGAAAACTATGACAAGAAAAGAAATTTGAATTTGTTTGAAACGCAATTAGTTGATCTTGGAAAAGCCTGCATAAAGCAAGCTAACTAGTTTCAGTTGTTTGTAACAATTATGATACAATTATTAAATTTGAATTTCAGTGTTAAGCATATCTCCAACAAAGACCAATACTAAAAGAATAAAAGTAGGATAAATGCACCAAACAAGATAGGATAAAACAACAATTTTTAAGCATAGTCTTACATCCCAGCAATTGTCATAATTAAGCGCTAAAAGAAAGATAATTGTAGCAATAAACACCTAATTAGAACTAAAAAAGGATGTAGCAAAGTACTAACAAATATAACAATATCAAAGCATGGATCAACCTGTAACCAAAAAAAAAAGCATGGATCAACCAACCCTTCATTTGCTACTGTAATTTATGGGTTGTTACATGAATTTGGCTAGGGACTTGCCCTCACAAATGTACCAAACATAACCAAATGGATCCCTCAGCTTCACAATGTGCTGACCACCATAATTGGGTGCAAATTCATCAAGCTGTTCCTCAACAGCCCCAGCGCTCACAGCCTTCTGTACGGTAGCTGCGACATCCTCCACCCCAACCGTCGTAGCAGAGCCGGTCCTAAGATTTAATAAGAAAACGTTTAAGGACCAATACCTCTATTTCTAAATATATAAGCAACTATATATTGATTATTTTTATTTTTTAAGACAACAACTTTTGATTAGATGGTAAATATAAAAATATATTTTCATGTGCTTATGATTATTAATATATTTCTCAAAAAAAATGATTATTAATATACCCATAATTAGTAGTACTAGTAATTCTCTTTAAGATATAAAAATCAAACATAGAAACATATCTATATATATATATATATATATATATATATATATCTTAATCTTAATCTTAATCTTAATAATATACAAACATGAAGCAACAAATAGCAACTTTTTTGACATCAATCCAATGTGGCACATCCCCAATCCAATGTTTCACATCCACAAGCCCCTTAATGTCACATCACCATTAAAAAATAATTTTAAAGTTTCCACTTTAAGCATTTACACAATACAAACAATAAAATATCATTATCTTATATTTTCCCTCTTTCAATTCAAAATTCAAATTTCAAAATTTTTCAAATCCTCCTTTCCCTCCTATTTTTTCTCTTATCCCAACAAACATCACTTTCTATATTCTTTATCTTCCATTCCTTCTAAACTTCTTTTTCTTTTTATTTTCCTCACTTTTTCTCTCACACACACAAACTCAACACCACTCTCTCTCTCTCTTCCTCACACTCTCTCACGTAAACCCCAACCTCCATCCATGAAATCATCTTTCTTCTACCTTCTTTCATCATTTTCTATCAATTTCGGCCTCCTCCCACTAAAATAAAGCCATCATCATCTTCATCTCTTCATCCTCTACAAAAGCAACTCATTCATTTATACATTCTATCAAGTTCAATTTTGAGACCACCGTTGACCACCACGTCGAAATTCTCTCTCCACCGCGCCGAGGTATCATCGGTTCCTTTCTCTCTCTTTCATCCAAAAATACTCATTTTAATTTGGTTCTGTTTATATTGTCATAAATCTCTCTAAACATTAATATTATTTGTTTTTGTAGTTTTAAATTTTGGATCTGTCGCTAAATGAAAGAATGAGATAACAACACACACTTACGGGGAGGAGGTAATGATTCATCCATTTTCATCTTCGGATTTATAGATCCATTATATTTTGAATTTTGAGTAAACATTTTTTTTGGTCAAATCCCATTTATCTTTACGGGAAAATTACTCACACACACCATGTTTCTATTTTCATGTGCAATCGAAATTGGTGCTGATGAATTTCAAGAAATAGGTATGACAATTAAAGGTATCGTATTCGGTTTTCAAATTGAATTTCAAAACGTTAATTAATTATTGCTTCTGTTTTGTAAATTATAATGGATAATGGATTTTTCATTAACTATGTTAGCTTCAAATATGATGGGTTGTTAGTTTGAGTAATTCGATTTTGCAATTTTGTTTTACGTGATTTTGTGCGAAATGAAGAAATCTATATGAGAAATCAAGCAACATGGTTGCAAGGTATTGCTATTTTATTTTATATCATAATAATAACTTCATTTTATTCAACTTTAATAGATTACTTTAATTACATTAACTTTTTCATATGTGAAAAGATTGGTTGATGTATTTTCAGATTTGCATTTGTCTAACTTTGCATTTAATTATTTTCGTTTTATTTATGTTTTCTATGTTTTTTCTATTTTTCTTTTCATGTTATTTTCACATAGTTTGGTTCTGTTCTGTTTTTAAGAAATGCTTTTGGATGTGAGTTGGAATTTCAAATTAACATTATAACTTTTGGATACATTATAACTTTTGGATAAATGATAGATAGTTGTTGTCATTGTCAATATGTTGGTCATATTTGTAAGTGATAACTGCATTTGATAAGCACATGATTGAAATTGAAATTGCGGTAGCTATTGGGTTGAATCATTCATTCTCAAGATACCTTCATAGAAAAAGCAACAAGAAAAGGTATGTGTTTATTTTGTTTCATATTCGTTTATTTTGTTTTAGATCTTACAAGAAATGACATTTAATTAAGTGTTTGTAATTTTGTCTTTAAAAAAAAATCGCATCATAAATGGCATTTAACATTTGTTTTAAATGTGCTTAACTCATAATCAAGTTCTGAGGTCATGGATGCTAAATTATCATTTTTATGTTTTACTCATTTGTTTGATGTTTATAATTGAAATTGGATTTTATAAATGTTCTATATAGCGTTGTGTTTGTGCCTTTTGGTTCTATTTTTATGGCGAGGTCGCTTTTCATGTCCACTTGCCTTTGCTAATTGCTATCGGGTTCGATCTTAAGTTAGGGGACTAAAGTGCTCAATATAATGGATTAATATTTCACTCGCCTTTGCTAATAAGGTTTTTTTTATGTTTGTAGGATTGACGGTTTAGCGGAAATTTGATGATATAAAGCTGTAGGTCGGTACCAATGTTTGGTTTTCTCATGTCTTAATTCGATTCGGTACCAATGTGTGTGTCTCTTCGAATTTTGTTAAAACAACTTAGTTGCAAATGACCAATGAAGTTGTGTGGTTGAGTTTTATAGTACTCTTGAATGTGGTTTAGTACATTGAGTAATTTCTATATGCCGAGCTATGCAACCAATGATTTAAAACTATGTTTTGTGAGCTTTTATTCTAGCTCTATATCGGCTTTTTGTTTATTTACTTGACAATACTTATGATATACTTGAGTAGAATTAAACAATATCTTGCTTTAATAATGATTTGGTTTGCCTATTTTTTTATTCTTTTATATAACAATAGTAACTCAACAATGAAGTCAATTACCTTTGATGCTTAATCCTACAATAGTAATAATGTTTTACTTACATACCTTGCAAAATAATCTCTTCAATGTTGGTCGGCTTCGGCGAAGGGTCCGATTGTTGTGATTCAAAAAGATATGTGTAAGGGACGATATGAGGATTACCGGTGCTCAAGGATTCCCCTGTTATTTGCCTTTGCTTGTGTGGTTGGAAAGCGGCACGGGGAAGCTATTCCAAAGATGAGGTCTTGGAGAGTTGCTCAAAGACTTGATATCTATATCGGCTTTTGGGTTATTTACTTCCTTTATTTTATTTTAATTAATCTTTGTAAACATAGACAAAATTACTATTTGACTTAAGACACACTTTATGTTTATCCATTTTATTGGGATAATTTCAAAATACGCCCCAAACCTCCTCATAGTGTAACTTGAATAATTACTAATGATAGAGAGACAACTATTCTTATGGGTAAACAAATAAGGCTAATATCAATCTGGGTAACCATAATTACTTGCTTTTTTTAATTTATCTTTGTAACATAAACAAAATTATTATTTTACTTAGGATTCACTCTTTGTTTACCCAATCATTAGGATACTTTCAAACACATGCCCAAAAAACACGGGAGGCTTACGGAACCTTCCTCCTCATAGTGAATTTTAAATAAAAATTGAATTATCCAAGCTATATTTATAAAATTCAAAAACCTTTGTTTAATTTTGTATATTACTTTGGAGCTATCATGCGATGATGCATCTATCTTCAAGAAGGATATTTATTTTTTGGATTAATTGCCCTTCCAAGTGTCGACTATTTCTTTGTGTCACTTATAACCTTTTTGAGTTATGTGATTGCTTTAAATTAAATTGAACTATATGTCAAATGATGAAATCTTTATTTTGATGATGACAACATAATCTGATTTGTCTAACAAATGCATTATATGTTTTTATTTTGGTGGTACGTTCGAGTAACAATTTGTTAATGCCACAAAAAATCTTTATTCGCCGTTTGCCGTGCGTTGCACGGGTGGAAAAACTAGTATATATATATATATAAAAGGATATATGTTTTAAAAGATCATTCACACATAACCAAACTTGATACTGCCAAACAAACGAAGATGAACAGACCCCACCAATTAAGCATAGAAAGTTCCAAAAAAACCAAAAATAAAAAACCACAAGAACAAACAGGCCTCAAATCTCAAAAACAGAGAAAAAAACTTGCTTAGATCTGGTTTTAATCATTTTTCCTCAAGCAATCCTCCAAAAGACACTGACACAAAATATAAACTAAATTTCAAACGTGAAAATCAAACTCACAGGTCGGAAGGGTGCTCGGGGTGCTTTATCAAACATCTGGTGCCACCAATAATAACCTGAGCTGCATAATAGGAATGGCGCAGCGGAACCTCGACAGCGTCAAAGGCTGCCTTGTAAAAGGCAACAGCATCATTCACCTTTTCAGGTTCCACATATAGAATTATTCCCACAGCAGAAATTTGAGGATCCATTCTACAAAAAAGAACAATAGGTTAAGATAAAAATTTATTCAATATACAGAAACAAATTAAAAAAATAATAATATATGATTAGTATCAAAATATATAAATATTTTTTTATATTTAGTATGTATCATTATTAAAATATGCTAGTATATGATGAAAAACAAAATAAAATGGGGTTTATTCATGAAATATAAAAAGAATAACTTTATTCACCAAAAGAAAAATAACATTAACTTTTGAGAACTAGAAACAGTTTCATCTTCTTAGCCATCCATTATAAGGAACAAAAAGAGGGACCAAGGAAGAAGGAGAAATGCTTTGTTGAATGTTTAATGAAATAAAAAAATCAGCTTAAAAAATGAAGTAAAAATATTAAGATTAGTTAAAAAATATGATTACCACTAAGGGTGTGTTTGGATCACCAAAGAAAGTGAGAGGAAAGATTGTAAGAGGAAAGATTGTTAAAGGAAAGAAAGTATGAGGAAAGTGAATGGAAAGTGAGATGATTTGTTAGGTTGTTTGATTATAGTGAAAGTGAATAGAAAGTGGAAGGAAAGAATAAACTATATTTTGTAAATGACGTTTATACCCTTTTATAAAAATGATATATACACACATGTATTATTTTATAATAATAAAATAAAATGATAGTATGTATTATGGTCTTTTCACTCAAAAGTTGGTGTTTCTACATCCTTTCCGTCCAAAAAGTAGGGAAAGATTTTAGGCATGGGTCCCACCAAAAAGATACTTTCTTTCCACTCTTACAAAGCAACCAAACAAGGGAAAGAATGTTTTTCCATAAACTTTCCATTCTTTAGGCTTTCTTTCCTTGATCTATCCATGGTACCAAACACAGCCTAAAAGATGAAGATTGATGTTCTATTGTTTCTGATTTGATTTGGAGACTTCTTATTAACAAAGGATAGTATTTATACTCCTAAATTATAGGATAAAGTTGTTTACTAGCTGAGGAAAAATGCAAAACTTGGGTACAAGGACATGTATATTGTAAGTTTAAGGGGTGGTTGAAGGTCAAATAATAAGACAAAATCAGTTATTTGGTCAAGATGGAAATGGACGAGTATCTCAATTCTCAACAAGAATAAATGTCCAAAAATGTTGAATTTGTAACCTATGTTTCTCCAAAAAAGCTAGTGATTGACATATTAATCAGCTTAGTGAATGTTTAGTTCAAATTTTAGAGGGGTCAAAATTGATTTTTGGTAGCTTATAAGTTAATTCTGATTGATTCTTACTAAAAGTGAAGAATCTCCTATTTGACATTTTTATTTATTTACTTTGAAAAAATTAAAAATGATGGGAAACATTGTACAATTAAAAAAAATTAAACAATGTAATTCAATACACCAGGAAGCGGAAATCTAACAAATGGAGGTTCCACCCAAAATTACGAATTTTATGTGGAGATTAGGTCATAATTACCTCCAGATGTTTGACAAGAAGCGGAGCAAGAAGGGGGGGGGGGGGGTCAAATGTTCGCTTTAGTGTCCCTTTTGCAAAACGAGAATGAATCGACTTGGCATAATGTAACCACTTGTGAAATACTAGGGGAGAATGTTAGGCTTCTATGAACATTTAGGTAAACTCGAGGAAGCCATGCACGGGAATAGTGAATCGTTCTCTGAAGCATTTTTTAAAGCTATATCTCTAAGTGCATTACAAACGAATGATATAGCTATGAATCAAATACTCAAATCATGATGAAATTAAGTAATATGAAAACGTGACAATGATTGTGTAACATAAGCATAATATCATTACATGTATGCCCAATGTATAATTGTATATAAGGAAACAATTATGATTGAAATTAAATGAATACGAGTCTTGTGGAGTTTTTTCTAGTTCAAATTTGTTCCTGCTTTAAAATGAAAATTAGTATCCATGTTTCGCCTTCAAACAACACTACATTATCGAAGTTGCATGCAATGAATTATAGATGAATGTGTAAGACTGAAACGCACCGTTTCAAAAAAAAATTAAATTTAAAAAAAAAGGGGACAACATGTATATAAAAAAAAAAAGGGGGACAACACCCCATATTCTTTTCACGGGAACTTTCTAGTTCCCTCTTTCACCTTCTACTTTCATTCCATCCTTCACCCATGACCTAATCTTCTTCTTCCCTTTTCAATCACCAAATTCCTTTCAAAATTCAAACACTCATGAGAAGAATTTCATATATAAGAAAACTTTTCCCTAATTCTACAAATACACTTGGGTAAAATTTTGGGATTTGGTTAGGTGCTCTAGAGAAAGAAGATAGTACCCATTCATTGAAACATTTAGATTCTTTAAAGTTTTGAGAAACATAGAGTCATACTACCCAACAAGCACTATGGTGAAAACAATTAGTGGGCATATATTACAATATTATGGGACCAAGGAAATTGCAATCCTGTGCCACGGTTTTGCTCCTCAAGAATCCAAAACCATGTTGCTGCAATGGAAAAAAATATAATAATGAAGAAGCTTGAATCAGTTTTGTTGTGCTTCGGCTTTTCTTGAAATGGGTATGTGGGCAGCTGCTTTCAATGTTTCTCCTAGGATGGTTGGAGAACAAATTTAGTTGATTCGTCGTATCGGTGAGTTGATAACGATCATTATCACATATTTTTACTATTAATATTATTGATATTTTGATTTTCTATGTTAAAGTGTTTATAAAAATGGGGAACACACCCTTTGAACATTTTTCTTGTCCCTGAAAATTTATGTTTAATGTCATGAATATCAATATGGTGTCTAGTTGAACTTGTCTATGATTTATTGTGCAAATGTTGAAGTTTAAATTTGGTTGCATACACTACTCGACATGAGTTTTGAGAGATGAAGAAATACGGTTTTGAAATATGTGTTTTCGAAAGGTTTGATATTAATTTGTACGTGATTTGGATTTTGATTTGGATTTGAATTTACTAATGATTCTAAGTAGTAGATTTTCGATTGAGTTTTGATGATACGTATTTTGAAACAAGTTTCGTTATGTTGTGAAATATGGTTTTAGCATTGTGTTTGAGGAATGATGTTTTGAAAATTACGGTTATAATGACGACGACCTAGGTGCACCTAGTATGTGATTTCAATTAGGTAGAGTTACTCCGTTAGATGGAGCCGCCCCTATGGAAAGGCCACCATTAGGAGGAGAGGGCTATCAATGAGAGGTAAACTACCTAATTGAAGATGTTTTACACTTTGTTTTGAGTCGAGAGAAAAGAGCTATCCGTTAGATGGAGCCGCCCCTATGGAAAGGCCACCATTAGGAGGAGAGGGCTATCAACGAGATGGAGCTAGTTCTCAATTCACCCATTTTGATTATTTTTACTAAATGGAGTTTTCTATATTTTCTTTAAAGACTTTTATCAAGATTTTCGACAATATATTTTTAAAGGCTTTTGTTATGATTTTCTCGCGATATATTTTCTAAAGGCTTGTAATCTTATTTTCACCTCTTTACAACTTTGAGATTAAAAATACTCTTATTCATGATATTGTTTTTCACGTACAATGATACAAAGTAATTGCAAGCATAAATATTCACGTTACTTCTAAATGTTAGATATGTGATGGCTTGTAGTAAGGTTGTACCGAAGGATAAACTCACGGTTTAAAAGGTGTTATAAAAATTTTCCTAATAATTTGGTTCATTTTATTACGGGTTGGTTAAATAAGTTAAGAGCAACATATTTGTTATGTCGACGACATTGGACTCAAAATTATTCTTATTTGATTTTGGATTAATAGAATTTTATTCGGTTACTAGTTTGTAAATGAACATTAGATTTTGATAAAACTTAATTACTCGTGCCCATGTGTGTTTCCCTTCTAGCCGGTGGTGGTTGTTGTTTCCTCACTAAGTCTTTGTGACTTACCCCTTCTTACATTTTTTTCGCATTCAAAGTCATGTGCGTAGAAAGCTTGTAGCGAGTTAAAGATATATCAATGTCAATCTTTTGGTAGGTCTCCTATATGTATGAACTGAATGGTTGATGTATCTGCAGCTATTGGTAGTCTAGAAATGTTTTCTTTTGAATTGTACAAACATCTAGTTATGTCACTTTGAGATTCTCGATAATACAAGTATATAGACGGGATTCATATCTTGGATGATATCCAAAATACAAAGGATACTTTGTCGAAATATCATTGGATATCATTTTAAGTGAAAGTCAATTTGAAAATTATTTAAATTATAGTTTGTCAAGTGTTGTCATTAGGCTTGCCGGACTAGGATGATCTAGTTCGTGTGCCGGTCACGATTGTGAATTTTCGGGTCGTGACAAAGACTAAATATTATTTTTTTTTTAAACATAAACCCTCACTTTATTATGACTCTTTTTCTTTAAAAATACACCACAATATTGAAAGGGCGCAATTTTGTGTAAATCTTATTTACTAAAGCTTAACCCGTAAAGCTAACCCTAAACCTAATTTTTTCCCCCATTTTTTCATCCACTTTTCTAAGCCATTGGATCTTGCGCATTTAGGCGCCATTCAATTTTAGCCATTGATCATATTATATTTATCTCTTCTATTTTCCGAAACAACTATTTCGTATTTATCTCTTCTATTTTCCGAAACAACTATTTCATATTTATCTCTAATTATAATTTTGGTCATATCCGAAATTTGTTATCAATTCACTTAAATCCAAAATTTGTTTTCCTATAGTTTTGGCCATCCGAATCCTTATTTATTAATTAACCTAACAAATTTCCCTTTCAAAAAAAAAAAATTAACCTAACAAATTTCATTCGTATCTTCCTTTTTTTTTTTTTTGAAACAAATATTTTCTACACTTTTACGACTGCAATTTAACATAACAAATTCCATCTAAAAAATGCATCGCACAAATTTTATTCTTATCCTCGCCTTTTTTTTATGAAGCAAATATTTTGGTTATATATACGAAGCCCTAAACCCGTTTCTCTCAATAAAAATCTATCTATATATAAAAGTTGTCCCAAGCCTATTTTGAAGCCCTAATTTTTCCAAAACCCTAATGGCTACAATTACTGTTTTATCCTAACTAAATCGTTAATTATGAAGAAAAAAAAAGGAAATCACGGGATAAACATAAAACCCTAATAAAAGGAAATCAAGGAAACAGATTGGACGGATAAATATCACAACAACAAAAACGCCAATCACGGTTCTATATTGTTTCCTATTTTGTTTCCACACTAAACTATCTGCTTCTATAACAAATAAAGCCGCAAATCGAAATCCTTTCTCCAATTCTTGACCTATGGCTGGAAGAACCATGGAAACTCTCCTCTCCTATCACTACCTAAGCTGGTAGACACTTCAACACATATTCCTAAATGTTTAACTCTTTGTTTTGTTTATATTATTTTTTTGTTGCCGTTTATACATAACAAAATTTCACTTTCGTTCCTTGCCGGGTCCTCTATTGAAAAACCCGGTTTCGAATATGACAAGGCAATTAACAAGCTACAACTCAAATACAAAACATACATCGTCGAGTATGACTTCGAAACCGTGAGTATACTTTCCTTTTCTTTGACCTATCCTTCTAATTTAATTGTTTCATTCTAATTTAATTTTTGGATTTGTTTATTTGATTTTTGGTTATTTGTAATCCGATGACTTTTTGAATTTCATTGCTATCTAATTTATTATCATCTCTTTTTTTGTTTGTTATATTCTAGAAGGAGGTTTATGCGGTGGTGGTTGTTGCAAGAAGGCCCTTGCGGTGATAATTTATACGGTGGTGGTTGAATAAACCGATGTGATTGTGTCTACCCTCTCTATATTGTGTGTTGATCGAGATTGCCGAAGAAAAAAAAAAGGCTTGCTGCAGCTTTAGAAATACAAATTGCGGAAGGCCTTAATAATTATTGTCCTAAATTATTAATCCTTTTCTAGAGATTTTAGGATGCTCTAAGGAGGATTGGATACTTGGTTAGTTACTCTTCTCTTTTGAATAGTTTATTTTCATGAGTTGTTAGTTCATTTCTCACATATACTTGGAAAAAAATTCATATTTTTAGATGTTACTGGTTATGTTGAGAAAGACACCGTAACGGAAACTTAAAAAAATGAAAGAAAAAAAAACAGCGAGGCTATGGATGCGACGCGAGAAGATTTAGAGTAAGTCTTAATCTATTAACATTACTCAATGCAGAATAATTGCTGATAATTACTTGCTTTTTATTTGATTAATTTACACTTCGTAGGAGGGAATAGAATTCATTGCACATTATTGGATGACTATGCCGTGAAAATGCAAAAGTTTTTGGATAATCATGATTATCACTTACCGTGATTGTTTTGTAAAACTTCGGGTAAAGTTCCTAAATCTTTAGTCTTAAAACTTTTATGTCAACTATAGTGTTTTTATATAAAATTCATCATATATTGATTTCAACCTCTGAAGTATCATGAACTCGATTCGAGATGGGACTATTTTTAGTAGTGAAATTGAGATTCACGTTTCTACTACTTTGTCTGTTATTTCTTATATTTCTTTCTTTATTTCCTCTATGTTTCATGCTTGTGATTATGTGTCAATATAATTTTGTTGAATAATGTATTAGCCTTTGTTACAATAACTCCAAAATATATGCTTTGCAATGTTTTTCTTTTTTATATTCATATTCAATGTTTGTGCTTAACTATTTGGAGCTGGTTTAAGGTAATTTTCTCGAATAATTCGGAGCAAGTTCCTAGTGGTTTTCTGCATAATTCGAGCTGGTTTTTAGTTTGTGGACCTGATATTGTGCAACAAAGGTGTTTCGGTACTACAGTTTTTTTTTTTTTGAGAGATGTTTCGGTACTACGGTTGTTTCTTCCGCCCCTTGACACCCTCTACCCATAAAGTATTTAAAAGCAGCAATGTCCTTCTTCTTTGGTACTACCCATGGAGGTATCCATTATTCATGTTTCTTGCTTAATTTTTCTGCCGAGGCTTATCGTTCCTTAATTTTTCTTCATATATGTTTCTTGCTCATGATAAAGATTCAAATAAGTCATTAGCGAGAAAATTGTGCACAATCTTACAATTAAAATAGAAAATATATTTTTATGAATTAGCTCATTTAACTACTTTGGACATAATTTTATGATGGGCTGGAAACTCAGGTTTTGTTCTAATGCAAGCCACTCTATTGGGTGTATATATTTTGTTTCCTTCATTCATTATATAAAAAATAAAAAACTATATTATCACCTTACGAAGTCTAAGATGAACTTAATTTACTGTTTTGGATGATGATATGTTGTTTGCTTATAGTATACAAATTTGTAAGGGTACTTCCTCACTCCCTCTGGATAGTTACAAGTTAACCAATGTGTGATTGTTGGATAAGCACAGGATCAAATACTATATCGTTGAGGTACGTGTTTTAGAGATGGCTATTTTGGTTTGTAATGCCTGAACTTTGATTTTGCTATTAATGGTCATAGCATGTTCGACTGGTTTTGTGTTGCTATCTTTGGAATGTAAATCAATTTTGCATGAATGTATCCAAAGAAAAATCACTTATAGTGAAAATCACTTTTAACCAAAATTAATTCTTCCCACCGTACAACCAAACACGCACGCAAATAGGTTCGGGTACATTGACTGTGATATTACTTTTATTGAGATCATAAAAGAAAGTCCAGATCGTAAAGCTACAACAATGCTATATCCCTATGCAAGTCTCAACTGATCTTGGAAAAAAATCAATTTTACCTTTCTATGATCACTTTTACTTCACAAAAGTCAAACATGTTTGGTTGTGAATTGTGATTATTTCAGTCCCCCAAAGTTAAGATTATTTTATTATTTATTCCTCTTAGATATTCACATTAACAACTGATGTTATTATAATCGTAACAAGATTTGTTTTATGTGTTCCCCGGGTAATTAAGGAGAAACAAAATGTCCGATCTTGAAGTTGTTTGCATTCATCTTTTGTTGTAATCTCTCTCATCGGTTTAGATAGTCCGCATGGTTAATATTTGATTAAAGGTACAATTTCTATAGTTAGTATTACTTATATGTATTAGCTAATTGGTTTAGCAAATTTATATCGTAGCGCTTCTAATATTTTTTCTCATCCTGAAATTCGATTTTAATTTTCATTCTAACGGCGGCAATTTATGATGCGATTATGAGTACAAGAAGTCTATGAGCCAGCCGTGTTGAAGATGCGAACTTATGAGCTTTTTTTTGTTTGTTTGTAATAATGCTGAGTTTTTTATGATAAATTCATTATTAGCCGAGAGCGAGGTTGCCTAGCCTTTTTTTATAAATTCCAAAATAGCAAGACTTTCATTGATAGCTCATGTTTTGAGCCTTTCAAACTGTACAAAATGGTTGCTAATAATGTTATGACATTACTCTTGAATAAGTAAAAAATGTCCCTAATAATCATTGTCACTATCTCTTCCAAAGGTATGCTCATAAATATTTTGGGAGTACTTTATAACCCCCGCAACTAATACTAATGTTGGGTTCATATTAATAGTTTGTGTGCTCAAGGTACTTTATGTCATATTCAAATTACGTGGTTATTTGATTACTTTTTGGAGATCATATCAGAAAGGTGTATAGTATAGCATCATCTAATTGCCAATTGCAATGAACTATACAAGTTCATAACTCCATACATATCACGCCGATTGATTTCATTGTTTTCATTTACAATAAATTTGTCTTAATTTTCATATTTTATGTTGTCTTAGATGTCCCCTGAGCTATGCAAAATACAAATTAAGTTGTAAACCATGATTCATATCATTGTTTTGAAGACTATGATTATTTAATAAGGATTGGCCCAATGCTTCATGTGATATTCTATTGGCCGAATAAGGATCTATCTAAGCATATGATTGTGTCTTCAAAATATGCTTAACTTACCATTAACTATAAGCATGACCATTGCAAAACATTAATTGTAAATCATACCTTACGTACATAATATAGCTATATATTTCATGTTATTTTAATTTACCGTTTTTATGTAATGTTGAACTCCTAAATTACTAATATATTGTGCTCATCATTGACCCGTGTGATAGCACGGGTTAGCAAATTATGAGGGTGTCTATCTACCGTCATAACAAGAGTCGGGGTCAGTCTATGAAAAATGTTGGTGTCTATCTACCGTCTCATGTTTTTTCACATGGACAATTGTACGTCGCGGTATCGAGGGTTACTTCGAGGGATGGTTTAAAGATATTGATCAATGATGAGGACGACTAAGATATCGATGTGACATCAAATGTGATCTACGTAAAAGTTTTCCGTAATGTGTAGCACATTGTTTTGTAGTATTGTTGTTATTGCATATCGGTACTATTTTTATGTCGACGGACGTTGGATTTCCTTTTCTTCAATAAACTATGTCATTAATTTTATATGTTCTCTTACCGTAACGGGGTCGATGTCATGTAAATTGTTTAATGTCGTACATTAAAAACGTTTGTGGCAATTTATTTTATGAGTTGAATTATACTATTTTTCGATTCAAGTAAAGTATTTATTCTCATATTTGCGCTATATTTTTTTATTTGTGTGACCCGTGCGGTAGCACGGGTCGATGGTCTAGTATTACTTTATTTGAAAGGAATGACCTAGAGAAATAGAGAATGACTCTCTCGGCATAAATCAACGGTTCATAGTGGTTTTGTCTAAATCTCATAAGTATAATCGAGAAAGAATCGGAGATTTAATTTTAAATATAAGTGAGTTTATGTTGCATGGATTTTGTTTACGATTCCCCTTGTTTATGATATAGCAAGGCATCCCAATTATGTTGGTACATAAAGCATATCACCCATTTACATCACCCTATAACATTTTATTGAATAATAAGAAAAGATAAAAGAAATACAAACTTGGAAGGTCTATAACAATTCCCATGATAAACAATAGGAATAATCTCTTTCTCATTAAAAATCTTATTAGAAAAATCGAATAAGATAAAACCAAGTAAAGGGGAAAGAGACTGCAGAGCAAAAACAACAATCCGGTAAACATTTTTTGTTCTTGTTAAAAGCATCTAAAATGCAATTTAAAAGATCATTCGACCATACCATATAGGAAACATGAAGACTGAGAGCAACCATTATATCAACACAATGATTGTCCTCTCTTTACATGTGAGAAATGAAAAATCACATAGTCTTAGTGAGTTCCAAATAGTTCCTCCGACAATTTCTAATGTTCCAAGGAGAAAATTCCTAATGATATAGTATGTTTGATTATGTCTCACTGATTTGGTTCCTTGTATAATGCCAATGTCTAGTTTGTAGAACGTGATACGCATGCTCAATGAGTAGCTCCTTCATTTCCCCTTGTATTAAAGAAATTCTACTTTATGATTTTCATATTTTTCTTGGTATATCTATATGCCAATTATGGCTTGATTCCATTTGTGTTTTTAAATAAATTGTACTGTTATAATTAACGACTATATATTGCAATAGATGTACTCTAACCCTTCTGCAGTTCTGCATAACAAAGATTTCAAAATGCTAGTTTAACAGTTTAATTTGAAGCTTATTGTGTATTTTAGTTTCTATTACAATCATAGTTTAAAATTTTGGTTGCTGACCGCAGCATCACCGATGCGGTAGCCATAGCATCTGCATTGCACCATAATTGTGGTGTGATCTTCAATCACGTGTACGGCCGTTTCGTAACCACATTAGACGATTTTGGCGTTTGTACAAATCTTGTCACAAAAATTAAAATTTCAGCACCCTAAATTCGAATATACTTTAGATGTAATAAAAAAATCTTACTTTTAATTGTCTCTCAAGTTTGTTTTACTCACATTTTCAAATGAGCATTTACTGAGCAAACTAAGACATGCTATAGTGGATAAATAACGTAGTAGCACGATGATGTCATTTTATATAGTTTGTGAAAATTTAAAATTATTTGAGACGCAACAAATGCAATGCATGTCGAAACAACCGCAATGATAGCATTTGCAACCACAACCGCAATTTAAGACCGTGGTTAGAGTTAGGCTTTGATATGATTTACAAATAGATTACTCTACAAAGTATTGAAAAATATGATAATAGAAATTGTGTTAAGTCTACAATAAACTGAGGGTCTTTAAATTTATGAAATATATCAAGTTTATAAAACAATTTAGATGTATTGATGGTGAAGTCAAGTTGAATAACAGTCTGGGCTATTATAGGTATTCAAGTCAATATTGTCGATGCAATGATATGAATTACGATTTTGGACTCACTTAATATGAGGATAATGGATTAGGAAAAAAAAAATTGCCTTAGAAAAAACAATCTTTGTTTTTAGGGATGGAAAAAAAATTCTAGCTTTGATATCATGCTCTGTTGCATCTATGTACATCATTTTTCCTTTATACCTAATAGCTAGTTAGTTATTTGTGCCTTCACACAATTCTCATGTTTTCGTCCTCGTTGTGCTATGACAAGAAAAGAAATTTGAATTTGTTTGAAACACAATTAGTTGAGCTTGGAAAAGCCAGCATAAACAAGCTAACTAATTTCAGTTGTTTGTACCAATTATGATACAACTATTAAATTTGAATAAAAGAATAAAAACAGGATAAAATGCACCAAACAAGATAAGATAAAAACAGCAATTTTTAAGCATAGTCTTACATCCCAGCAATTGTCATAATTAAACGATAATAGAAAGATAATTGTAGCAATAAACACCTAATTAGAACTAAAAAGGATGTAGCAAAGTACTAATAAATATAACAATATCAAAGCATGGATCAACCAACCCTTCATTTGCTACTGCAATTTATGGGTTGTTACATGAATTTGGCTAGGGACTTGGCCTCACAAATGTACCAAACATAACCAAATGGATCCCTCAGCTTCACAATGTTCTGACCAGCATGAATGGGTGCAAATTCATCAAGCTGTTCCTCAACAGCCCCAGCACTCACAGCCTTCTGTACGGTAGCTGCGACATCTGCCACCCCAACATTCGTAGCAGAGCCGGTCCTAAGATTTAATAAGAAAACGTTTAAGGACCAATACCTCTATTTCTAAATATATAAGCAACTATATATTGATTATTTTTATTTTTTAAGACAACAACTTTTGATTAGATGGCAACTATAAAAACATATTTTCATGTGTTTATGATTATTAAAATATTCCCATATTAAAATATTCCCATAATTAGTAGTGCTAGTAATTCTTTTAAGATATAAAAATCAAACATACAAACACATCTATCTATATATATAAAAGGATATATGTTTTAAAAGATCATTCATACATAACCAAACATGATGCCAAACAAACTAAGATGAACACCAACTACCACCAATTAAGCATAGAAAGTTCCATAAAAACCAAACAAATAAAAAACCACAAGAACAAACATGCCTCAAATCTAATAAACAGAGAAAAAAACTTGATTAGATATGGTTTTAGTCATTTTTCCTCAAGCAATCCTCCAAAAGACACAAAATATAAACTAAATTTAAAACATGAAAATCAAACTCACAGGTCAGAAGGGTGCTCGGGGTGCTTTATCAAACAGAGGGTGCCACCAATAATAACCTGAGCTGCAAAATAGGGATCATTCACCTCGACAGCGTCAAAGGCTGCCTTGTAGAATGCAACAGCATCATTCACCTTTCCAGGTTCCACATATAGAATCATTCCGACAGCTAAAATTTGAGGATCCATTCTAAAAAAAAAAAAAAACAATAGGTTAAGTATAAATATATTCAATATACATAAACAAATTAAAAAAAATGATAATATATGATTAATATTAAAATATATAAATATCTTTTATATATTTTAAAATATGGTAGAAAACAGTTTAAAATATGTATCGTATTAAAATATGCTTATATATGGTAGAAAACAAAATAAATGGGGTTTATTCACGAAAAGAAAAATAACATTAACTTTTGATAACTAGAAACAGTTTCATCTTCTTAGCCATTATAATAAGGAACAAAAAGAGGGACCAAGGAAGAAGGAGAAATGCTTTGTTGAATGTCTAATGAAATAAAAATATCAGCTTAAAAAAAATGAAGTAAAAATATAATGATGGGTTTAAAAATATTATTACCACTCAGAGATGAAAATTGATGTTCTGTTCTTGCTGTTTGATTTGGAGACTTCTCCTTAACAAAGGATAGTATTTATACTACTAAGTTTACTAGCTGAGGAAAAATGCAAAACTTGGGTACAAAGACATGTATATTGTAAGTTCAAGGGGTGGTTGAAGGTCAAATAATAAGACAAAATCAGTTATTTGGTCAAGATGGAAATGGACGAGTATCTCATTTCTCAACAAGAATAAATGTGTTTTGCATATTGCTCTTTTTCGTCCAAAAATGTTGAATTTGTAACCTACTTTTCCGGTCCTAAATATAAACGAATTTGACTTTTTATATTCATTCAATTAATAATGTATGTGGTCTATAATATGAACCACATACATTATTAATTGAATGAACCTAAAAAGTTAAATTTGCTTATATTTAGACCTGGAGGGAGTATGTTTGTCCACTTTTTAATTATGAGTGTAAATGGAAAAAAGCTATTGATTGTCCGATTGACATATGAATCGGCTTAGTGTAAGTTTGATTCAAATTCTAGAGGGGTCAAAATTGATTTTAGAGGTCTACAATTAATTCTAATATGTTTGGTTGCTTTTAAGTTAATTCGGATTGATTCTTACTACAAGTGAAGAATCTCATATGTGACATTTTTTTTGGATTTAATTTGAAATAATTAAAAATGATGGGAAACATTGTATAATTAAACAAATTAAACAATGTTATTTCAATACACCAGAAAGGAAATCTAACAAACTGAGGTTCCACCCTAAATTAGGAATTTTATGTGGAGATTAGGTCGTAATTGTCTCGAGATGTTTGACAAGAATGGAACAAGAAGGGGGTCAAATGTTCTCTTTAGTGTCTCTTTTGCAAAAGAGAAATGATATTTTGACAACCACTTTTTGACAACTTTTGGACAACTTTCTCTCTCATACTCACATGATGTTGTTATCCTCTCTCTTCCTTTTTCTCTCTCCATTGTTTTTGACCAATAAGAAGTGAGAAAAACAAGGTTGTCAACAATGTTGTCATCAAATGGATGTCAAAATATCATTACTCTTTGCAAAATGAGCATGAATCGACTTGGCATAATGTATCCATTTGTGAAATACAGGGGGAGAATGTTAGGCTTCTATGAACATTTAGGTGAACTCGAGGAAGCCATGCACGGGAATACTGAATCGTTCTCTGAAGCATTTTTTAAAACCATATATCTAAGACCTAAGTGCAGTACAAATGAATGATATAGCTATGAATCAAATACTCAAATCATGATGAAATTAAGTAATATGAAAATAATAGAATGAATAACGCAACATGTGTAATGATTATTAAAGAATGAAGAATATATATACATGATAGGGCGTTTGGCAAGTGCACCAAATACTATCGAAGTAGTAAAAATATCGATCCCACGAGGACCGTTTTTAACTTCAATAATTCAATCGCGTTATAAAAATAAGATGTATACAAGTTTATTTTGGTTTGCCACTAGGCAGTAGATTTGGTTTGATTTTATGAAATCAAATAAAAAGAAATAGATTTGATTAAGAAAATATGGAGAGAGATGAGATCGAATCCGTCGAATCCTCTATGTTTCCCCTAATTGGTTACCGCACCTATTATTACTAATGATTCTCTAGTTTCACGATAGTTAACAAATTAGCCCTAATCAATCCCTTGAGTTAGGACCCTCTTCTTAAACTACAACCCCTAATTCCTTAGGTGGTCTAATAATCCTTGAAGGTTTTATGAACGTTAACCTAATATCACTAACAAACGATTATCCATTCCTAGACTAACCATGTTTATTAGAACAATTCAATTAGGTCTAAGTCGAAAGCTATGGTCGGTAGTCATTCGTTCTCACAAAATCATGTTTATATTTGATCGGGATATAAAAAGCATTAAGACCAATTGAATTGAATAAAAACTAGAAATTCATTAATAAACAATAGAGTTTCACATCAACATATGATCAATTAGGGTTACATAGATTCATCTCTCGACCTAATCTCTAAGAGATTTAGTTACTCATAATTGAGTTTACAAATAGCATAATCAATGAAAGAATTAAAACATACATAAACCGAGTTAGAGATGATGAAATCCTCTCCATTGCCGCAAAATTTTCCGGGTGTTAAAATCGCACTTTAGCTCTCCAAAATCGTAATCCCCTTTGTTTGAGACTCGACTTCGGCTTAAATAGGCAAATCTGGATCGCCCAAAATCGTACCACGATGGCACAATCGTACCACGATTGGTACTTTAAACCCTAATTTCCTTTAAAGTCCTTCTTGAAATCGTATCACGATTAGATGGATCGTACCGCGATCCAACTCCTTCAAAAACATGCTCTCTCGACTTCAAGAAATCGTATTACGATGGTAAAATCGCAATACGATTGGCAGCTCCCAGTTCTTCCAATTTTGTTGCTTTTAACATCTCCTGGATACTTAATATTGCTTAGAACTCTATCACAATGTCAAAATAAGTCCTAAAAATTACGTAATGACAAGATGTCATCAATACACAAGGTGCCAATTGAGGCAAATAAAGATAAAACTAACTTATGATCGGTTACTCAACTAAGTAAGTTGTAGAAACAATTATTAACAAACATAACAGAATGTAATACTAGTGAGGTTTATATGGGGAAGCTGGAGGGGTTGAATCAGAGTGGAACTAATGATTATATAATAGAGACAGTGAAGAAAATGAATTTAAGTGGAGCATGCCTCCCAATTGATGGTTGTGGATGATATTTTTTGCAAGGGACTGATGTCTCCATTTACAAATATTATTCAAGTTTGTACATCTATGTTAATCTCCGAACTATTTAGTTAGGTTTGTTCATCGACAAGTCAATGTAGTTGCTCATTTGCTTTTTTATAAACAAAATTTTATTGATGAGAGTAAACTAGTCCAAAATGTGCAAAGCTGCTCCAAAATCATCATACAATTACTACAAATTTAGAAACAAAATTGCAACCAAGCCAAGTAAAACAGCAGAGAAAACCAAGTAAAACCCCCGACAGATGATGGAAAAAACAAAACCAAAAGGCCACCCGTTGTTAAGTGGGAACTAATTCTGCATAATATATCAATATTTGCTTGACATCAACAAAATTTCTCCAATGCATTAACTTAAAATGCCACACTAAGAGCTATATATGATGTAACGACCTGTCAAATACTGGTCTTTGTTTTTCCTTTTTCTATTAATAAATCAAGACCACGACACAGACGAATCATGCGATCCACCACCTCCAAAATATTTACCACTTCTCAAGTTACTGGTTTAAGTTTGAGGTATAGAATTTCCTATTTTTCTAGCTATTGACTATATGAAACCGTAAGTTACAAAGCCTAGGCCATAAACTTGCTGCTTTAAAGCTTGAAATTATTCTTTTGCAAAAGATGATTATTTGTCTATAAATGCACCCAGTTAAATAATACATCAAGAATTATAGAATAAATTATCTAATCTAATTCAAGTCAAGTCTTTCAAGTTTTCAATCATACCAACATACTCTATCCCATGATGTATAGAAGGATAGTCTACCAATGCACCATATTTAAGGTGGTGCAACTTGTATAAAGCCCAAAGTTAGAACATAAGCTATATTAAGAGAAAAGTATGAGAGAAAATGAATTTGAATTTTTTGAAACACAATTAGTGGAGGTTGCAAATAGCCATCATAAGCTAGCTAGCTAGATAATTTTAGTTGTTTACAATTATTATACACATAGTAAATTTGAATTTCTACTTAAAAGTGCCTTAAAATTTTAAACAATTTTTAAGCATAGTTTCACAAAAGACCAAATGCTAAAAGAATATAAGAAGGATAAATATACCAAGCAAAAGAAGCTTAAAAGAACAATTTTAGAGCATAGTCATATATCCAATTGTCAAAGTTAAAAGCAAGTTAACATAACAATTAAAACTTAGTCATACATCCAGCAATTTTAAAGCATAGTCTTACAAATGTACCAACTAATCCCAGCAACCCTCAATTCATTGCTATTACCAGCCATGGGTTGTTACATGGATTGGGGTAGGGAGGTAGTCTTGCAAATGTACCAACTAAAACCAAATGGATCCCGGACCTTCGCTATGGGGCCACCGCCATACATGGCTGCGATGTGTTCCTCAACCGGTTCCTGAACTGCCCCAGCCCTCACGGCCCATTGGACGGTGGCCATAATGTTGCTCGACCCCAAGGTTGAAATCATTTTGTCCTCTCCATCATTGGAACTGAAAGTAGATAAAAAAAAATTTTAAACAAAGACTTTTATATCTAAATATAAGTAACTATTATCATAAAAGAAAACAACTTTTATTATATGTATTTATTTAATATACTGTTTTTCAAATACTCCCTCCGTCTCTAAATTATTGTCGTTTAAGGTTTGTGCACGGTTATTAAGGAAATGATTGATTGTGTTGATTTCAATGGTAAAATTAATATCATTTACTAAAATACCCTTATTAATTGTAGTTAGTGGAGTAGTTAAGTTTGATGAAATTCAATAAACAAGGGTATAATAATGGAAAAAAATAATAAATGCCGCATTGGTATTCTAAAGTGACAATTATTTTGAGAAAAAGAAAAAATGCTAAAGAGACTATTATTGTGAGACGGAGGGAGTATATAGTTAATTAGTACTATAAGTTTCCTAAAATATGAAAAACTAAAATTAAACAGATCTATATATAAAAGTATATTTTTTTTTCTTTTTGAAAAATTCTTTAAGGGTGTGTTTGGATTGAGGGTTTAGGAGAGGAAGGGAGAGGAGGGTTCACTTTTAATTTTTAAATTACGAACGGTGTAAAATTTTTTAAAAATAAATTAAGTGTTTTTGAAGTATTATATAATCATTTATCATGTTGTTAATTCAATTTTCTAAAAATTATTTTATAATGTTCGTAATTTAAAAAAGAAAAGTAAATTCTCTCCTCGCTTCCCCTCCTAAACCTTCATCCAAACACACCCTAAGATACTATCTACCTACGTTATCTTAGATGTCGAAATTCATTAAAGATCGCAAAAAACAGCAGAACCAACAAAAACAAAGTATAGAGGCACCAAAATAATAAAATGGATTACAAATTTACAAGAACAAACAAACAGAGTCTCAAATCCAAAAACAAAAACAGTTACTCCCTCCGTCCCGTTTTATACGAGTCGGTTTGGTTTTCACACGAGTTAAGAAAAATGTATAAATAAAGGGGAAAGTGGAATATATTGTATTGGGAATGATGAAAGTAATATTAATTAGAGTTATATTGTATTGGGAATGATGAAAGTTGTATTGAAAATTGAAATGGCTCGTTATTTTGGGACACTTTTTTTAGAAAATGGGTCGAATATTCCGGGACGGAGACGGAGGGAGTACAATATTTTTTCTCAAACAATCCAAGAGACTCAATAAATAAACATGAAACATTTCAATAAAAAGCATTATTTCTATACTCACAAGTTTGATGGGAGGTGAATGATCAAGTAGTGGGTTCCAGCAATGTTAAGTTGAGCAGCAGCAAAGGGTGGTACTGGTGTAACCTCTTGAGCATTGAATGCTGTCCTATAAAATGCAACAGCATCATTCACCTTTGAAGGTTCCACCAACAGAGCCCTTATGAAACTCAAAACTGGATTATCCATTGTTGCCATTCTATCAAAATAAATAGGTGTTAGGTATAAATATCTTCAATATATACAAAAACACATGTAAAATATATGATGAAATATATGATGAGTTTGTATAGTTTATGATAGAAAACCAAAAACATGCATAATACAAACGGAAATGAAAAAAATAAAAAACACAATCATGTAAAATGAAATAATAACTTTTGTGATTTAGAGCAAGGTGGGTTTGTCCAGTAGATTTAACAATATAAGAAAGAAAGAAAGAAAAAATCAGAAAAAAGGAGTTCATTTTGATGAAGAACACATGATTGTTATGTTATTTTTTTTTATTATTGATAGAGTTATAAATTTGAGATGCTTAGTTGAATTTCTAATGCTTAAAAAAAAGTATAAAGATGAGTATAGAAATATTACCTCACAGATGAATTTTTTTCTTTCAATTCCTTCTCTTGCAGAATAAAAGTGACTTGAAAATTGTTAGCTCACACACTATTTAAAGTACTAGAAATAAGGATAAGGTCATTTAATTTGCTAGATGAGGAAAAAGCCAAAACTAGGTACGAGGACAGATGGCACATAGACATAAGGCATCAGTGCTGCTGCAATGTGGGGTGAGGATCAAATAAAAAGACAAAATTCCTTATTTGATTTTTTGGTCAAGAAGGAATGAGAATATCAACAAGAATAAATGTGTTTTCATTCCTTTACTTCTTTTGCCCAAAAATTTGAATTTGCAAGCTGTATTTTTGCTATTTTTATTTTCTTTTTAGTTATGAACGCAAATATGAAAAGGCTAGTGATGGGTCGCACCCATGGGGATTAGTGAATTGATCACCTATTTGATATTTTTGTAAGAAATTAAAAATGATGGCAAACATTGTAAAATTAAACATGATAATATATAATACATTTTTAGTTTTGAATTGGCTGGACAAAGTTAAGGTACAGGAGGGATTATAATTGGATGTTATACCTATAGGATTATGAATTTTATTTGGAGATTGGGTTGCAAGGGTCAATTGTCCTCTTCACGTCCCATGGGATTAGTGAACAATGTCGACTAAGCAATGTGTTAAAATCCCCTTCACACACAAAACAAAATGCTTATCCATGTTAGTTTAAAAAAATATATTCATGCTAGTAAAACTGATTCGATCACATGTTTTTTATTTTAAAAATGCATTTTTTTATTTGTTACATAAAGTAAGAAATTATGCTTTGTATGGTGAGAAGTATATATTGATTGTTGAACAAATTATGAGATAATATATGATTTGATAATAGATAAGTAAATAGATATTGAATAAGCTGGCAGATTGAATTTGAAGTGTTATATAAAATTAATGGTAGAATTAAGCGATGAATACATATATAAAATGACATATAAAGTTATTTTTAATGGATATTAAAATAAAATAAAATATCCTGACCAAAAAAAAAAAAATAATAAAATAAAAAGGAGCCACCTTTGTACTTTTTATCTTACCTATAAGATGGAAGATCCACACTTAGGTGAACAGATGTTCTTGTTTACAAATGGGTGGAATGAAAACATGTATGCGTGGATTTGATTGGGGTTTTCTCGCTTGTGAGATTGGGGATCGAGGTTGTTACGGTGGAAAAGACACCCCCTAAAAGTCGCACAAATAAAGTAATCAAACATGAAAAAATGTGTATTCACAGTCAACATGCTTTAAAACTATTTGTGTTTGACATTTTTGGTTTCATGACACCTTAAGTTAATGATCTTCTACAAAGAGTTTAAAGAGTCGTACATAATAATAATCGGTGAAAAACAATGTATAATAAAAATTTCGAATCATATTTTTCACCAATATGTTCATCAATTTTTAGGAAATTGGAAGAACATCATCAACAAAAAAATCACCTCCAATTAGAAAGAAAAAAACAAGAAAAGCCTTTAAAACATCTCTTTACTTGACCTAATAGAAAAAATTACGAAAATTTGATATTTTAAAAATATTAATCGAGACGAATTTAACAACATCTTATATGCTATATTTTGTTTTTATATATTAGTAGAAAAATAGAGTCGAAAGAATGTTACGAATAATGCAAATATTTTAAATAGGTCGAAGAACGTACGACGGAGGGAGTATCGTGGTTGATCAATGTTACTATCCATCTCTTCTTCTTTCTCTTCTCTTCTCCCTTTTCTCTTCTATCAGTAAAAAAACTTAGGAATATAAGAGAGGAATATAGCAATTTACAAATCCCTAAATTCGAGTCCCGCCTCTCTCACATGTTGCTCTAAGTTACCCGCCTCATCCATTTGGAGTTCGTCGACGCATCTGTCTGCAACAGGTAAACCATCGTTCTTCCCTCATATCACATATTGTCTTCAATCTATTACCAGAACCATTCTTTGTTGTCTCATTCAATTGAACTTCACTAGTGGTGTCTTATTATTATGTTGTCTATGCCCACAACTGAAAATTAGACATTTTTCCTTTCTTTCCTTCGGTTTGGTGCTTTTATTGATTTTCATTCCCCCTTTTTATTTGTTAACTTACAATTGTCTATTTTCAGTTATTCAATTAAAGCAAAGAGTTCAGGTTTCAATCATTGAATTATGAATAAAGGAAAAGTCTATAAGAAAAGATTGGAAACTTTTATTGAGGGTGATAAAATTACTGAGACTAGGGTTCAAGATGTGGATTGGCTTTGCTCACTTTCCGAATCTGAAATTGTAAGTCTCTTTTTCTCTTTTCTATCTTCATTAACATAATGATCGATCATGTATCATATTAACTCTTCATTATATTGAAAACGTGTCTGGTGCCCGGTGTCGAACACTTCTCCCGTGGTTGTCTGATACCAACACGCGTGATTACGTTTAATCAATTACTTTCGTATTTTCAAAATATTATCTATGTCAATGAGCTAGTGCGTGACCGGTGTACGTGTTTGTCTAAGTGCATGTCACATCATTGTTGGTTGTGGTATTCAACCGTGTTTAGATAAACAACTTATTTTGCAACTTATAGCATAAGTGCTTATCATATAAACGCCTATGAAATATGAATAAGCTGTTTCTATAACACATGATAAAATAAAGTGAAACTGTTCTTGTCTAATCTATAAGCTGCTTTCATAAATTATGTTGGATATCTTATTGAAAATAGCTTAGGAACATGTCATAAGCACACACACTAGATATTTTGTATTTGTGTCTCACTTTAAAATAAGCTACCCGGTTGAGCTTTAAAGCTTTTGGTAAAAAGTTTCATGATTTGAAATTTTGAACTATGCTAGAAAATTCATTAGTATGGTAGAAATCACATGATAAGATTAGAAATGACAATATTAGAGAGTTTGGGTAGCACCTTATAGTAGAGAAGATGGTGGAAAATAGTCTTAGGTGGTTTGGGCATTTAGAGAGAACAGAACACCTATAGATTTTGTAGTAAGGAGAGTAGATCAAATGGAGGTTAGTTAGATCAGTAGAGACAGAGGACGACGCAGAAAAACTAGAAGAGAAACTATTAGGAAAGATTTTGAAATTAATGAGTTGGACCGAAATATGGTTTATGATAGAATTTGATGGCGTAATTTGATCCATGTAGCCAACCCCACTTATTGGGAAAAGACTTGGTTGTTGTTGGTAGAAATCACATTTTTAACTCTTATAATAATTGTAATCTAGAAGTAATGAAGGGAACCTGTGGTTAAGTGCAGCATTAGTACCCTTGTTTATCCAATGTTCTACTGATAATTTTGTGAGCTACTTTCCTTAGGTATAAGGTTTTGTATGTTTTGTGAATATCAAGGTTTTTGTGATAATTTTGAGCTCCCATGTTCTACTGCAACCGCTATTTGGCAACCCTTTGTACTAAATTGCGTATCGCGGAACAATAGCGGGTTGTTCAAATTCCTCTATATTACAGCGCTATAGAGCTGATATAGCCGCTATTTGACGACACTAGTGAATATTGGATGTGTGTGCCCCTTCACCATGGAGCAATTTTTCTTTGCTCATTTTACTTGTGGCTTTAACTCGATGCAACAGTTTTATAGCAGCTTAGTATTTTTATGATCTTGCACTAGAGAAATGCCAATGATGTCATGGGATATAGATTTGCTGTTATATTTTGGGATAAAATTGCATATATGGATGGATTCTCTTTGGGGCTTATTGTTATTTCATGTTTTGAGGACAGAGTTACCACTGATAATACTCTGAGAGATTAGATAGTGCTGCATTTGTGAATATTTTTATGTTCTCTTTTGGTGTACTTTGTAGGAGATCTTATCATTGTCTTGATTTTCCTATTCTCTTCTCGTTTATAAAACTTTTTTTGCATCTATATGAAAGAAATCAATATGCAAGTAACTAGTTATTATAAATTGGTTTGGTAATAGTGTATGTGGGTTTGACCACGGTATATGCGCAAATGTGGACTGGAGTTGATCTGACCAGTCATTGCTAGTTTAGTTATGCATTTTTCTAATTTTTTGTTTTCATCTTGGTGTTTTTTCATGCAAGTTCTTATCTTTTGGTATTCACATTTGAAACTTTGGCAGGATATGCTGATTAGCTTGAAAATGTTGATAATTAAGCGGGCAGAATGGATAGGTTGTAAGAATTTGGCTAATAAATTCGACCTTAAGATGCTTAGAGCCATTGGTATGCTTTATGCTTTTGTTTAAAACTTATCTGTGTGACTGTTTAAAATTTCAAATGTACTCCCTCCGGCTCAAATTAGGTGTCCTCTTTTATAAACTTCTTTGTCTCAGATTATTTATCCCTTTTACAATACCAATACAACATTTATTATTCTTTTCCACTAACATACCCCTATTTGTTGCATTTCGATCATCTATAACTACTCCACTAACTATAATTAATAAGGGTTATTTAGTAAATGACACATATTTTACCATTGAAATCAACACTATTAATCATTTCCTTAGTACCCAAATCTCAAATGGGACACCTCATATGAGACGGGGGAGTATAATGGTATTTTGTTTGGTTATGCAATACGTGTCCAAATCTTGTGTTTCTATCTTGTTGGTTTTATCCATCTATTTTTTACGGTTGTCTTATATGATGTTAATTTTGAATCTTGATACGTTGAGTTCTACAAGTTTCAGTTTGAAAATGAACGAAGAAGAAAATCCCATGTACTTCAAGAATTGATTAAATTAATATTTCATAATGTTCTTTGGTTGTATCTTATGAAATCCTGGGTCTATCCTGGACTGTGTCGCAATATTTCGTAATCATTGAAGGTCTCTGGTCTATCCTGGACTGTGTTGTGTCCAGACCGAGTGACTATTGCATAAATACATTGAACTGCTGGAGTATGAAGGTCACAATTCATAACCTTCCTGATTTGTACTGCACAAATTGTGCATGCAATTTGAATTCTTGAGATTTAGAATTGAATTTAATGGAAACTCTTACTATCATGTGCATGGAAATAAATCCACTTGCATGTAGTAACTATTAGCTAGATAATATATGGTTATGGCTTAGTTTTAAATTGCTGAATCATCTAATCTTTCACTAACCTTTACGCAGCACTTGTTTTGATGGAAAATCTCAAAGCAGAGGTAAAAGACGCATCTCTTGTACCAGATATGGTGAAATCTACTGCTTTTTTAGATGTATGCAACCTACTGAACTGTAACAACGAGGTTTCTGCAACTATTGAAGAGCTAAGTACAAGTGTTGGTGCTGATATACAACCAATTCTCCAAGGGTATGTATACTAAGCTCTTTGATGTTTATGAGAATGCACTTAATAAAATTATATGACTCTGATATTGTATATTGTCTTATTGGTTGTCTGATTTAGGGCCCGTTTGTTATAGATTAAAATAAAAGTGATTTTGACCTAAAATAATTTAGAGATTATATTTTAGAGATTTTATGAAAAATCAGAATCTATTTTGCGTTTGTTTAACGTGATAAAAATCACTTTTTTAAAACAAATAATTTAGTTTGTTTGGATACAACTATATAAAAGCGATTTTTTGTTACAAAATTAGTTCAATCTTTTAAACCATATTTTCTCTCTCCTCTAAAAAAATCTATTTTTTGAGAAGTTGTTCTTAACAGCTTCTCATTTGAAGCTGTTTTTAGATTTTTTTTAGATTCTGATTTTTTTTTAAAAGCTGTAACAAACGGATGCAAAAATCTTAAAAGTGATTATTTTATTAAAAAAAGTGATTTTTCTCTCAATAAAGCTATAACAAACGGGCTCTTAATGTGCAAATTATTGTCCATGGATATATCTATGGAGTATGGTGCTGAGAGCTAGAGCTATATTACCAATATGGATATCGAGAATATGATCCATCTTTTCGTGGAGAAGAAGTGAAAGATGTAACCACTTGAATTTAGCTATCAATTAATGCATTGAAATTTCCACTAGAAGTTTAGAACCATATAAAAAGAAGAGACCAAAGCAAACAAGTCTTTCAGTTTATTAGCACGATCTTGCCTTAGAATTGTCTCCTGAAAGCATGACTACAAGAGTATGTTGCATATTTATTTGTCACTTGATGCATCTTTCCCTCCTCTTGCCATCCATCTTTTCTGTTCCTTTCCACTCTCACTGCTGATACCCCCTTGTTTGCTTTGAAACTAAGAACTGATTATGTGAAAATAGTTCCTTAGTGACCGAAAAAACGTCAAGAAATGCTTACCGTAATCTATAGTTGGTGTGAATATTGTCAATCTATAATAAAGTAATAAACAATAGTTATTTCGTGCTTTTATATATAATACTAAATGTTGCTATTCTCTGCTCATGTCACTATAAACATTAACATCAATTGGGGACAGAGTAAGGGAAAGGGATACGCATTGAAAAATAGCTTCTGCATGATCATCACGCTCAATGCCAATTATGCTTTTTATTTTAATAATTTTTTTTATACAGCTCCTCCTTATACAGTTCACCCTCTCCCAAACGAAAGAAGCAAAAAGTTGCTGGTCGCAGCGCAAGTTTAAAATTATTCTCTTCAAGGAAGAGTCTAAATTTGTAGCCCATCCTCCTTACTGAAGTGCCTATATTTTTGCTGCAGAAACACTGATTTTCTGTGACCTTATTGGCTAATATACACATGTAGTATTTTTTAAATTTTCTAAATTTTTTTGTTGCTATTTGCATCACACAAGTAGTTTCAGCAAATATGTTGGTTGAGTTTAGTTACTTCCTATATCAATGGACATTCATTTATAGTGTTTGAAACAACCTGATATTGACATCTATCAAATTGTCTTAGTAAGATCTGTTATTCTTATTGAAGGGTATACAAACTTTAGATAACTAGTGTCTATGCATGGGAGTGATTATGTTGTTTGAGATTTCGAATGCTCTGTTTCCGTACGTTTCATGCCTCATTTTGGGAAGCAAAAAGTTTGTTTTTAAGATATGATTTCCTTCTTCATTAAGTAAAATTATAGTAGCTATTTTTTATAGCTTATAATCCCTACTGTAGTGGGAAAGCGAAAGTGAGAAGTGAGAAAGCAATGAAAGTGCGAAAAGAAATTAATATATAAGAAATGAAGTGAATTTGGTGTGTTATTTGGTAAGAGAAATAAAAAAGAAATGAAGAAAAAAGAATAGTTGGTTATTTTTCAAAGTTCTAAATTAGATTAATTTAATTTGATTATTAATTGTTTTATTTGTGTATCCACTTCTGTTGTAGAAAAGGAGTGCAGTTTTATTCTAATATTTTGGTGAATAGTAGAGTTTAATCTATGCCATAGTTAAGTCACAGCTTACATTTTGAAGCTTCAACGAAATCAAAGTGTCTCTATAGATTCGATAACCTTAATTGTGATTCTAAACATGTACAATCTTTGCGTTGTTGAGTTGTGACAAATGCTAGTGTTTCCAAAAATTGATTAAGATTACTATAAACAAAATGCATAAGGCGATAGGATCGATGCATGGACCAAGCTTGGCGATGATTAGAAAATTGTTCTTTAGACACATGGATTGTTCTTAGGCATCTCAAAATGATCATTTTACTCTCAACATCAGATAATTATCATTCGTTGGTGAATGACAGTTAATTGTTGTTCTAGACCTTATATAATAGGAACTCAAAACGCATCTTTATTAGAACCGGTAGTTAACTGTCATTTCAACGATCGTTAAGCGGGATCTCTTGCATCATTTGATCACCTGGTCAACCGAGATAGAGACCCAAATATTTATACTTGTGTCAAGCCATTTTAATAACTAAATACTCCCTCTGTCTCACAATAATTGTCTTTTTACCATTTTTTCTTTTTCTCAAAATAATTGTCACTTTAGAATACCAATGCAACATTTATTACTTTTTTCCATTATTATACCCTTATTTATTGAATTTTAAACAACTTAACTACTCCACTAACTACAATTAATAAGGGTATTTTAGTAAATGGCATTAATTTTACCATTGAAATCAACACAATTAATCATTTCCTTAATAATCGTGCACAAACCTTAAACGACTATAATTTTGAGACGGAGGGAGTAACCAATTTGAAATTGAAACTAAAAGAATATTTATTACTTTATGATTAAACCACTCAAAACACCGGATTCAATTGGTTGTCTCCACATTACTTGACAAAGAATAAAAAGCATCATTTCGTAGTTTCTATGATACATCTAATCGTGCCCCACCATTAAAATTCGGATGCCTCTTAGAGCATCCACATCCATACCACCCATATGGGTGGTATAAATGGGTCCCACCGAATACATTATATTATCTCACGCTTCCCTATTATTTAAACCACTCAACTACATTTTCTAAATATCCATATTACTCTCCAAAACTTTAAAATGGGTCCCACAAAACTTTACAATATACATCACAAATATATTTTATATTAATATATAGCACCATTTGAGGTGATAATTAATTTTATATTAGTTTATAAACTCAGCAAAGAACAAAGCTACGGTAGTAATGCATTGCTACGGTTTCCTTAATATGCCATTGCCAAAAAACCAAATATCCTTACCACTCGACACAATAGCTTTGGGAAAAGTGATACCATGGCAAGAATCAACCGATAATGGTGCTCTTAGTGCCCATTTCAATTTTTACACTGCGGCAAGAACGTGTGGGCACTTACCGATTACCAAGAATGTTCCATAAAATAATAGTAGAAGATAATGAATAAACATAACCGACACGGAAGGAGAAGAAAAATTTGGGAGATTTATCATATTTAACGGGGTTTGCTTAAAAGATGAATATTGATCCTTTGCAGACAAAGAAACCGAGTCGAAAACTCCACGAAGTGCTTTTATAGTGGGATGGATGGTCGGGTGGTCAAAATTTTGCAAGAGATTTGTGAGAGTTAACTTAAAATCAGATTCTGCAGAAGCAACGTGCCACGATGGAGAAGCAACGTGCCACGATGGTTGAAGAATTTCGTGAGGCAAGTCACTGGATTTTTCGTGCCACGATGGGGTCGCAACGTGGCACGATGGTGTGCCGGCGAATAACGTAAACGTATTTTTCGGTGCAGATTTGTTCCAATTTTTAAGCAAAACTTTTACTATAAATATAGACCTTGTATCGACTATTTTAAGAGAGATAGAAGGGCTGAAACAAGGGTTTAGAAAGGCAACAACAAAACTAGGGTTTGTATAGAGTTTGTCTCTTGGCAACAAAACTAGGTTTTGTGGGTTGATTCACCTTGGGAAACACTATTAGGATTGAGTCTCTTGGTTACGGGAAGAGGTGGGATTTGGGTAGAATTAGGCGGGAGACTTATTCTTGTAATCCATCTCTTTGTAACGCTACTCATCATATAGTGGAACGGAGGGCTGCTCTCTCCCCGTACTAGGTCAATTTGGACCGAACTCGGGTCAACAAATTCTTTGTGTTCTCTCTTCCTTTTCTTTCGCCGTTGTTTTCTACTTTTGGCTTGTGTTAATTGTTCCATACACTTTGATTTTGGTTGCTTAATTATCTCTTGCTCCACACATCAAGTTGTTATTGGTGTGAGTTTTCTCATCGAATCCTCAACAAGATTTCAATGGTAGTTAACTACCGTTAGTACGACATTTAAACACGAATGTGTTGTTTGTTTTATATGACAGTCCGAAATGAAAATTAACTATTGTTCATCAACGAACAACTATAAACTTCGTTTGGGGGCGTAATGTTCATTTTGGGGTGTCATAGTACAAATCATAGATTTTTAAAGATCAATTTTCCAAAAAATAATGTTTGTCCATGAACTTTGTTGACTTGATCACTTTTAATAAGGTCTTTCATCTCAACTATACTTTTTCCATTCATAATACTCGAATCCAAGATCTTACTTAAAAAAATTTAGTTCAATTTTACTTGTAGTGATGTAATATTCTTGATTTGATAATTTTTATCGATTAGTGTTTTTTTAAATAATTTTTTATGAGATTAGTTAATATTAAAAAGATACTCCCTCGATCTTAAAATAACGGCATAGTTGACCAATTCACAAACATTAAAAAAAAAGTATAATATTGTTGAATTTGTTTCGATGAATATTTTTTATAATTTCAAAAAATTTGCTAAAGATATCAAAGACTTAAGATGTGCATTTATGATTTTATATTTAAAGATTAAACTTTTTTGTGTAAACTATTTATACAAAAAGGACGGAAGAAATATATACTTTTACCATAATACAAATGCAAAATAGAGAATTTAATTTCTCTAAAAATAAAAAGTAGAACATATTTTTTGAGAGAGAGATAAAAAGTAGAACATTTAATTGATAGTGATGCAAATAATACTAGTCACCACCACTAATCATGACGCTAATGCGAAAATCGTTAGAGACCAAATTAGCCATGAAATGAAATTGAAAATCTCTCCAGAGTTGTTATCTTCTTCTTAAACCCTAAACCTCAAAATCATCATAAGCAACACATTTGAATCATCACTGATCCAATTCCATTCAAATCCAATCCATGCTATCTCTCACCAAACGCCTCCCCTCTCTCACCCCCTTTCTTTCTCGCACCTCCCATCAACTCCGCTCTCCTCAACCCGCCGCCCCCCACTCCAGACGCCGCCCCAAGTCTACACCTCTTCCGCTTAAAAAAGCGGAGGAAAGATCAGAATGGTGGATAGTCGACGGTGAAATGCACGAAATCGGTGATCACGTGCCGCCACGTGAACGGTTCGTGATTCCTCGTGAGAATATCCCTAACAAACGACGTAAACAGTTGAGAGAACAGTTCATGCGTAGAACTCGCCTCGTTCTTAAGGAATCTGTTAGTCTCTCTTCTCTTCTCTTCTCTTACCTTAGATTTTTTTCGTTTTCTATTTTTTCTGTTTTGTGAGAAATTTGAGTAAATGAATATAATTATTTTGTTGCTCAGATTAGTTGATAATTCAGGATTAATTTGATAGCCAAAATATATAAATATAAATCACTGACATTGACAAGTCGAGACCCGTAGTAATTTGAGAAAATGACATAATTGAATGTAGTCACGTATGTTGTGTGTTAGACACTGGACAGGCGTCGATTAGAAGTGTTGGGGCTGCAGCAGTCAAAATGTATTTTAAGATTTAGGGCTTGTTTGGATTGACTTGTTTGAGCTTATTTATTGACATAAGCACTTGTGAGGTTTTTTGAGAGAGTTTGTGAAAGTAACTTACATGGCATAATATGTTTTCAGCTTCAGGATAGCTTATGAAAACAGGTTATAGCTTGTATGAAACAAGATTGACTTTAATAGTGTATACATAAGCACTTATATAAAGGAAAACTTATTTAAGTTGTTTATCCAAACATGACATTATTTAATTTAGCCTAGTTTCTGATGTTCTAGAGTAGTATGAAGACAGGGTATCTTTTTAAGGACTAATTTGATAAATTTGAGAAGCTTTAGTACAACAACAACAACAATGACCAAGCCTTGTTCCACTAAATTGGGGTCGATTACATTGGTCAAATGACGGCATATCAAAGTAGCAATAATAAAAATAAGGTTATATTGTATGTTTGATCCATTATGTTTATTTTAAGTTTCAAGTTGGTCCCCTAAGTTTAAAAATTTTCAACTTGGTTCTTACGTTACTGATGTCAGAATACGCTCTCCTTTCTGTCAAATTTTAAGTTAACTCTATCTTGTTATGTGGTATTTGATATTGTTTAATCTATGCTGTATTTTCACCGTAGTAGTAAGTTTGTGTTGATTTAAATTTATTTATCTATGGCTTGAGACTATCTTTATAACTAGATCAAAGGAATAACATGGCAAAGGCACATATTGATATAATAATCTGCCAATGTCTTTTAATATTATGTTCCTAACTTTCATGATTAAGTGGTGATTTTCTTTTGTAATGTGAATGAGAAATGTGATGGGCCTGTTCATGATTATGCCATATTGACTTGTTTGTGTTGGAAAAAGATGTTGTCAATTAGTGATAAGTATTTTTAGTTTTTTACATATGTCTGTTAATTGAATCCTAGTTATTGTCCTAAAATGCGCATATTGTATTGAAAGGAACATGATCCTTGGTGCAAAAGGTATATGGAATTATATAATGAACTTCGAGAAAATTGGGAGAGACTTTATTGGGACGAGGGTTTCTCTAACAAACTTGCTCGGGATCATGCGAACTATGAGTCTGCTGAAGATGATGATGAAGATTTCTCTCCTTACAGGTTTGCCTCCGTCGTTTTTCTCCTTTCCTGCATTGTTCATAATTGCTTTCTTGGAAGAATATAAATCGTTCTTAATGTCATGTGCATGAGCTTGTCGCTTGACTGCATTTGAGATTTTCATGCCAAAGAAAGGAACTGAGTCACAATTATACTTTCAATATTTTGAAGAGCTTTTTTTTATCATCTCTGTACTCCCTTGGTGCTGGATTTTCTGTTCGAAATTTTGTGCATGTGTAAATTATTAAATTTTGATTTAACAGCATTGCATTGTTTTTGCTGGTTAATCAGATAAATAGTTTAAATTTCTTCAGTCATTAAGGCTTTGTTTGCGAGTTTGGAGGGGAAGGGAGGGGAAGGCTTGGGAAAAAAGGAATGAACAAGTGGAAGAAATAGAGGAAAATTGGAGGGGAGGGCTTTTCTTTATAATACTAAACCCTTCTCTTTTGAGGGAACTAAAAAATTGCATTGGAGGAGGGTTTTGGGGGGTTTTGGAGGGTTTATATGAATTCTTCAAATTTAATTTATGTTGTTATATTATTTTTAAAATTAAAAATATAGTAATCATATGCATTAATTTATCATTCTCTAAAAAACTACTCTTTTAAAAAATTTAAAAGATTTCACCATTTTCCCTCATATTTTCCACCCCTCAAAGCCTTCCCTTCCCCTCCTATCGAAACTCGCAAACAAAGCCTAAGTGATAGGGGGTCATGGATATGGTGTCTAATCTTGGTATTTCATGGCATTTCAGGAATAGAAGACCCCAGATGGAATATAACAAGGTATGGTTGAATATACTTTGATAATGACTAGTACAGCAGTTTGCTAATGATATTGTTTGATATGTGAGTTGCGCAGAATAAATTGCAGTAAGAAATTATGCTTACTGTTGTATTTTTAATTAATTTAAGAAGGTTTATCATCTTTGAGAGGTGATGGATGGGAAAGGAACGATATTCAGTGTGTAATTTATTATTGTTATTAGTTGGCATCTGGGCCCACTTTGAATCTGTTTGTATAAGACAAACGTAATCTTTAAGATCAGAAATTTTCTTTACTTTCTTTTTCTTCCTGTGTTGTACTTTCTGTCTGATGATTGTATTGTAATGCAGGACCTGAATTTTGTTAGAGACAGAAAATCCGATACTTTCGAGAAAGTTAACATCATTCGCGATAAATTTGAGTATGACAGAGAGAGAAGAATGAGGGAGAAAGGTTAGTTAAGATTCTAGCTATTTACGCTCATTCTCATACTGCATCACAAATTTTATAATCCCTGAATTCAACCCATTTAAATGGACATTTTTGTTGAATGTTTTAAAATGGGCGACACACTTTGTTATTATAGCAGTGGTACTGTTGGTGCCCTCATCGTGGTGATGAGCAGATACAGTTTTTCCTGAGCTTTTGATGTTAGACATGCAGACTGACAAATCAAGTTAGCCTAAGTTGAATCAATTATAAATATCTCAAACAGCTTGGCTTCTCTTGATCAGAGAGTAGATACCTTTAGGCCTTTGGTTAATGGTTGATTTGTGTTTAGTCTAGCTGTAGACTGTAGTGTTGAGAGAAGCTTGGCAATTTGAGAATAGTCTTTATGAATATGTTCAAATCTGTCTTTCATACTATTCCAATTTCAAATTTTCAATCTCACTTTTGAAGGCCAAAAGTAATCTTCCATGAATTCGTTTTTCTGAAAATAATCTGGTCATTTTCTTTGATTACGTACTGAAGGAGCAATTTAAGTCTACTACAATATCTATTGCAGTTTTTTGTCATGTTATTGTATGGTATCAATGTCAAAACATAGTGAGCCTTTTAATGGTGCAGATCCTAGAGAGGAAATGGTACCTCTGGATTGGTGATCCTAGAAAGCTAATGGTATGTTTGGATTGGTGGTATAGGGTAGAATGGATGGGAATGAGATGGAATTGGATAACATCTCTTTCGTAAAATTTAACTAACCTATATTATTACATTCCACCCTACACCACCAATCCAAACATACGGTCTTCAAAAAAAGATTAATAGAGAGACACTTGGTAATCAATGAAGAGTTTTTTTTTCTTTTTCTTTTTTCATATCACTTATTTTATGATGCGAGAAATGACTATGCCACCAATCCAAACATTTAGTCTTCAAAATTTTAATAGAGGCGCTTGGAATAAATGAAGAGTTTTTTTTTTCCCTGTCACTTATTGTACGTTGCTTATTCTTATCACTTATTGTTTGCTGCGAGAAATGACTATATGATTCAAGAACATTGTGTATTGTTTACAATTTTGTTTAGTGGGTTAAAGTCAATCAATTTTTCATTGCAGCATTTGCTCCCATGCATGGAGGATCTGTTGCTGATTCTCATGATTCAGAAGGCTGGAACCAACCACTAAATACAGATCGATATTTTAGCCAAACAGAAAGGTATCAAAAGGACAATAATATGTGAGCCATGCCTGCTATCACACGAGGTGGGACAGTTTTCCTTCTCACTTAACATTTTTGCTTCAATATAGCAGTATTTTCTAAAAATATGTTGACAGAGAGATTGTCTGGATGTTTTTGATTTAACGCCCCCTTCAGTAACGAATTGTTGAAGGTGAAATTGTGTTTTGTAATAGAAACATGATAATGTATTAAAGCACTTGTGACATGTGAGAATGTAAAGAAAATTGTAAGTAACATGATACTGATGAGAAATTGTAACTGAAAAACTCATTTTACCTGCAGTATGTAGATAGAGTATCTTTTTTTGCTTCCTTATGCTAACCAATAGAACGCAAGCACATGCACATGAATACAACATGCTTTTTCAAAGTCAGTCGAGGTTGTTATTTTCAACTTTTAAATGAGATTATGTGATTAAATATCATTATCATCAATAAATATAATTTGTGAACTTCTGTTTATGAATTATTCTGTATAGAGTATTGAATTTTTTTTTGATTGATTGTGTCTGAGCATGTTCTCGATTCTCATGCCATAATTAGCCTATTTATAATCCTAAGTTTCAAGAGTCAAATTTGCAACATTTATATCGAAAAAAAGAGTAAATTCTGCAACATTCGTAGTAACTTTTAAAGGTCTTGGTATGGTCGATTTTTTGAATGTCAAAAGGCATTAACAAATGATCTAAGAGCATCGTTTACGAGTGAAAAATAAATTTTTTTGATAAATAATTAACTTCAGTATTATTAGTCTATTATATTTTCCATATAAAAAAATTATATATTGATTATATTTCTCGTGTGGTTGCCTACTTGGTAACAAAGATATTCTTCGTTAGTCATTTTATAAGAGTCTTGCGTTTATTTCGAATGTTTCAAAATTATGAAAGTATGATTAAATTATTAATAAATTGATACAATAAAAACAACAAATTAAAATAAAATGAAAAACTATGCTAATACCTCTAAGTATTAAGTATGTGTTTGGTTCTTCCACGATGAGAGTTGTTTTGAATTAATGGGTTTTGTATAATTGGTTTTAACTAAATTTAAATTTAAATGTAACATAGTTTCTGTTTGGATATGTTCGGAGATTAATTAATATGTTATGTGAATTTACAAATAATTCATGTTTATATATAAGTGAATTGAACAATAAATTCACGATTAAAATCAAATTTAGAAGTTAAAAGCTATAAATTTTAACTTCGAATAGAATCAATTCAATAAGCAAAACCAATTAAACTTTAAATATCAAAACATGTCAAAACCAGTTTTATTCCTCTAGAATCAATTTTTCACCGTTCCAAAATTACTGAACATACACCAAGTCAACTTAATTATAATAATAATTTACGGAACTATTCTCCGTATTTTGGCTGGGTGTGTCAATCACTCTCAAAGCTCTTAGTTATTCTCTTATGCTTTGTACTTTTGTGTGTGTCTAGCTATAAGACTATAAGCCAATACCCTCATTCCTTTTTCGTTAATTATACACGAGTTTAGGAGACTTTGAAAACATGACTAGTTTCTACTTTCAATGGCTAGCTTACAACCGGAATAGTCTGAAATTCTACTTCCTTAAACTGTGCATTGTTGACCTCATACGCCCCACTATAACTTTAGTAGATGTAGCCTTTTCAAAGTAAGCTATTTATACTTTACGAAAAAAAGAAGTCATTTACTCCTGTTAATCAAGTGAATTAAACAAACGAGTTGGGCAATACTTCACGTAAAAATTTAGACATTGAGTTTACGAATAATCTCATTTATATGTTGTTCAATTTTAATTTTTCTGTATAATATGAGATTTTAACTCATATTTGACATATTTCAATACTTATGCCACATCCCGACAATTTAAACATATGTTTCTTTTAGTTTGGATAGACGCCAAAACTTTTAGCATCATGTCAAACGCCAATCTAAACACTTTCTAAAACTAATATGGATTCAACGTTTTTTACCTATAAACCCTATGATACTACTCTAAACTCAAAAATCTCACATCTTTTGATGCATATTAGCTTGATCGTCAAATTGTTTGCAAGTACAAGACCTTTTACACGAAATCTCTAGGCAACCTTCTTGTCAAGGATCTTTTATTAACATCAAGTTTGTTATTACCGGATAAATGGATAAATAGTCACTTCAACAATTTCTTTGTCCTCAAAGCCGCTAAATTTCCCAAAATTAGTCACTTCATGGTACAGATCTTTGATTTTACTTTCAAAACTCCGGCCATCGATCTAGATTAATCCGAGTCAATTAGGATTAATATAAACAATTTATGGAGTAAAAAAATGTAGAGTTTACCTAAAAATAAAAATACGGTAATTTGATTGATGGTCGTTGGGGAATATTGTTTAGGTGAGGGTACACTACAGAGTTACTACGTCGTCAACCCACAGAGAGACGTAGACGGGGTCACATGGAAATGGCACAAAGCACTAAGACACATATGGTTAAGCGTGTGACTTGTGATGCAAATAAAGTTAAACCTATCTCATCACGAGCAGAAAGCGATTGGTAAATATGGGCATCGAGCTTGGAGTTCCCCAAGAAAGAAGCAACCAACTTTGTCCCTTTTCTCATTTTGCATTGATATTCACGTTTTTGTTTCTTCATTTCGGCGACATATTAGGCCAAAGTTCGACCGTTACACGGATTATTGACCCCTCCTCCATTCAACTACTCCCTCCGTTTCAAAATGAGTGTCGCTTTAACCAAAAAAATTTGTTTCAAAATGAGTGTCGCTTTACATTTCCAATACAACTTTAATTTTTTTCTTCCAACTTTACCCTCTCCAACTTTTCTCTCACACAATTTTCAATGCAACTTTAATTTTGTCTTTTTCTTATAAAGTAAGGGCGAGTTTAGTAAAAGCGTTATATCCAATGATTATTTCATTCTATTTCTTAATACGTGTGCCAAAGCCTAAAGCGACACTCATTTTGAAACGGAGGGAGTAAAACAAAAGTAATTCATCGGTTCAAGCGAGTAGTACTAGTAGTAGTACAAGTACTACTATTGTTTAATGCAAAATAAAAGTCATTAGAGAGAACTTATTCACTTATTTAATGTTTAATTAATACTAGCACTCCTGCTCCAAGCCTCCAATATAATAAGACTTGATGCATACTCCCTCCGTCCCAATTTAATTGACCTACTTTGGTTTTTCACACAGATTAAGAAAAGTGTATAAATAAAGGGGAAAGTGGAATATATTGTATTGGGAATGATAAAAGTAGTATTATTTAGTGTTATATTGTATTGGGAATGATGAAAGTTGTATTGAAAATTGAAATGGGTCGATTATTTTGGGACACTTTTTTTTAGAAAATGGGTCGGTTATTCGGGACGGAGGGAGTACTATCTAAATCTTCCGACCGATGTTAGTTTCTTTCTTAGAGAGAGCATATATATGTTGACATTCAATTATGACTTGATTCATACATATTAACCTCATTCAATTACAAAGTAGCTTGCACAACCAGCTTATCCAAAGTGTTGACATTGAAGCATAATATTTCATTAAGGGAAATGCTAACATATTATTTGCTATTTAGGTACATGTTAATATACTAAAAATATCAATTATGTACTAGAAATTGTGTTAATTTATTTTTTTAAATTTTCAAAATTAATTTTTCTTTAATTCTTACTATTTGTATTTGTAGAATCCTTAACATATGTATAAATACATGCGTTAACATGATCCTTTCATTAAACTAATATGGGAAAAGAGTCAAACTTAGAAAATCACAAATATAATTTAATATTAGCATTCTCCTTATTAGTAATACTAATGGTACAAACTGAATTTAACATCAATCCAAGAAAATCCCAAATTTAAACAAGCTAATAGCCGGTTTGCTTCAACGATTTTTCAACCCACATTTCTATAAAACCACGGCAGCAACCCATGCTAACCCAAAAGCTTCAATTGTTAGCTTTTAAAAATCACGACAGTTTTGCTTTGGAAATTCCCCAAATGTGCTTTTGTGCTTGCAAACTCCAACCTAAATAAGCACTTAGAGGCTTAGACCTAGAGATAAAGTAGATAAATCACAAAGTTAATTGCAAATGTAGTACGTAGATAAAGATGAAAATGTGATATTTGTGATCGTGAGTTTAACTTAGTTGATAAGAATAATGCATATACAAGAATCCGCAGTATTCGAACGCCAAAAAAAATGAAAATGTGAAATTTGAAAAAGAGAACATACATTCTCCGCACCCCAATATCGATGTTTAACTCAAAGTACTTTCCTTTTCAACCCTACTCTCTATCTATATAGTCTTTCAGCTTTTCTCATACCTTACCTCTTTGTTCCTCTGTCTCCTACTCTGTTACTTCGTTATCTTTTTTACCATTTTACCTTATTTCCTTTTTCATCATCTCCACTCCATACCCCCTTTCTTTTTCAACCCTTTATCATTCATTTACTCTCTCTCTCTCTCTCTCTCTCTCTCTCTCTCTCTCTCTCTCTCTCTCTCTCTCTCTCTCATACACACATATTTACATCCCTTTCTTTCCACCTCACATTAACACACGCTCACATTCTTTCTCCTCCTTTTATATTGCTTCCAACCACCTGAAAAGCACACTTCAAAGAAACAAAGCCTCTTGGTCAATAACCTTCTACATTCTCTCACTCAACACTTGTTTCATCAAAACAATGGATCATGTAAGTCTTTAATCCTTTGTTTGTTATATACACTTATTTTATCTTAAGTTAATGTTCTTGTCGTTAATGTATGTGTTTGTTTATGAAAACTAAATGTTTTATGGGGGGTGTGGTTTTTTATTTGGGGGTGTAATAGGAATACCACTTCAAGAGGAACCATGTACCAGCATTTGGTAGCTGGGATTGGAATGATAATCTTCCATTCACTCAATGCTTTGAATCTGCAAGACAAGGTGGTTTTCTACACTATAGTTACTCTGAAAGTAATGAAGATCAAGATCTTTATGTTGCTGGTGATTTGTATGATAATCATGTTGTTACTCCTGCAATGATTGTTGTTCCACGTAGAAGGGTATGTCACCTTAACTCTCTTATCCTTGTTAGTTTTGTTTCTTATTTTCTAAAAGAGGAAATAAAAATTTAATTCACATATATTGTCAAAGTTAGGGAATCTATCATTCTATGTTGGAGTATATTCACATCAAATTAGAAGTATATGTTAAATAATAATTGTTTAAGTCGTTTAATTTTATTTTTTTTATTACATGGGTCTTACTAATTTTACTCCTAGTATTTTATTGTTTTGCATGTCTTTAATTGGATTGGATTTAAATCATTAATTATGGATTTTTGTTTGGAGTTTTAATTTTACTACTTTTTTTTTTTGAGGGAAATTTTACTACTGTCTATCCTCAATTGGAAGAGTGTGAAAATAAAAGTGACTAGAAAAATTAAATTGTATTGCATCAAAGTGGTTATAGGCTTTTAGACCGTGAGAGTAGAAAAAGAAAGAAACTTTGCCTTTGTTAATGAAAAATAATTAATTTCTCTATGGTAGGTCACACTACTTTATAATTGAGCCTCCTATTGTATTGACATTAATGATTCACGCGATAGCGTGACAAATTATTAAAGCAAGAGCTTTCTGACAAGAACAGCAAATTGTTTTTTTTGAAAGAAGAACAGCAAATTGTTTGTGATGTTATTTTTAACTCTATTATTTACTGCTCCCTCCGTCCCGAATTAATTGAGCCCTCGACTCATTTCACATTTATTAAGAAAAATATATAAATAAAAGGGAAAGTGGAATATATTGAATTGAGAATGATGAAAGTAGTACTCCCTCCGTCCCGTATAATTGACCTACTTTGGTTTTTCACACGAGATTAAGAAAAGTGTATAAATGAAGGGGAAAGTGGAATATATTGTATTGGGAATGATAAAAGTAGTATTATTTAGTGTTATATTGTATTGGGAATGATGAAAATTTGTATTGAAAATTGAAATGGGTCGATTATTTTGGGACACTTTTTTTAGAAAATGGGTCGGTTATTCCGGACGGAGGGAGTATTAATTAGAGTTATAAAGGGAAAAAGTGGAATATATTGAATTGAGAATGATAAAAGTAGTATTGAAAATTGAAATGGCTCGGTTATTTTGGGACACTTTTTTTAGTAAATGACTCAGTTAATCCGGATGGAGGGAGTAAATTTTAATGAGAAATGTTAATCGGTATCCTCGGAACATTGATTAAGGATACTAAAAAAAATTGGGTCATGTTAACCGGTGCCCTCGGGTCACCGGTTAAGGAAGCCAAAAGAAGAAATTGTTAGTCAAAAAAGATAGTACTTTTAAACTTTTAATGCATTGATTACATAGCTTTCAATACAAAAATTACGTATTATATTTGTTTCATTAACCAGGGCCTTGGTTAACATTTTTCAAAAAATTATACAAGTAGTCATTGCATTGAAAATTGTATAATCAATTCATAAAAACAAAAAAAAATTCTTTTTTGGTATCCTTAACAAGTGTCCGAGACACCGGTTAGCATGACCCAATTTTAATTGTGATAAAGTAGGATTATCCATGACTTTGTTTAATAATGCATCTAACTTTAGGCTTTATTGTCTATGTTAATGGGTCACCAAAATTATAGACAATGGGATCCATGTGTATATCATAACAAGATAAAGTAATGAAAAATTGAATTCATAATGACACATGCAATGTGCTAGATAAACAAAGCATGCATGTCTAGACATTAATTAGACTTATGTAACCACAAATGTCACTTTTTATAAAGCAAGATAGAATTATTAATTTGCTGTTAACATTGTAGGAAAAGGTACGTTCCCAACATGAAAAGGATGTGAAAAAGCAAAATTGGGTGAGCCATGTTGTGAAAGAACCACCAAGTCCTAGTCCAATGTCAAGACCAACACCAAAGCCTGTTGATGAAGACTTGTACAAAATTTCACCAGATCTTCTTTATGTCAAAACTAGGAAGGTATAGTATAGCCCCACACACCCTCTTTTGCTTTTTCTCCACTAAAATTAAATTTTCATTTACCTTTACTACTTTGCTTTCATAAATGTCTTTACCTATATTAGTGCATATTCAATTATTCATACTTTTGCTCTTTTCTTCTTTACCAAAAGTTTTATTAATTTTATAAATTTCCTTTTCTAATATCACTTTTTTTTGCCAATGCAGAAGAGAGGGTTGTGTTTCTTTCAAAGTTGCTTCACTTGCATTGCATGAGTATGAGTCAAGAAAATTTGAGAGGCCAATATTGTAAATAAAAATGATTAAATGAAGGCATTATTAATAGTAGATAGATACTCTCTTGGATGATATTTTATTTGATAATATAATATTTAAGGACCAAGAAGATTATCATATTATAGACACATGATTATTGTGCTAAGCTCTTGGATTTTTTTCTTCTTCTTTTCTCTTAAACGGTTTGTTTGTACTATTTTAATTTTAGTCTTTGATGTACTTTGAGGTGTATCATTGATTGGACTTGAACTTTGTTTGTAAAAGCTATGTTACCGGAAATTAAGGAAAAAAAGGTTAAAGCTAACATTCTGTTCCTGCAATGTAATCATTGCTAACATTCTCTCTTTTCAGTTATGTTCACCTTGTTTGTTGTTTTTATACTAAAATTTAGCTACTAACTCCGTCCTAATTTAATTGACACAATTTTGTTTTTCACACATATTAAGAAAAATGTATAAATAAAGGGGAAAGTGAAATATATTGTATTGGGAATGATAAAAGTAGTATTATTTAGTGTTATACTCCCTCCGTCCCATATTACTTGACCTATTTAGAATATTTACACTATTCATGTAACATGTTTTGACTCTATTTTTCTACTAATATATAAAAACAAAATATAGCATATAAGATGTTAGATTCGTCTCGATTAATATTTTCAAAATATCAAATTTTCATAATTTTTTTCTACTAGATTATTAAAGAAATTTAAGTTTAAAATTGTGCATTGACATACGTGACCGAGTCAACTAGGTCAAGTAATATGGGACGGAGGGAGTATTGTATTAGGAATGATGAAAGTTGTATTGAAAATTGAAATGAGTCGGTTATTTTGGGACACTTTTTTAGAAAATGTGTCGGTTATTCCGGACGGAGGGAGTACCTCCTATAAGTAGTTTTTTCCCCTCCTATAACTAGTTAAATTGAGAAGTATACAACATATTAAAAGTAGAATAAATGTTCAAAATTAGAGAAGAAAGAAATCAAAATTATTCTCTAATTTCTTATTGTATATTTCATTACGAATGATTGCATTTCTATTTTATGCATTTACAAATTTCTTTGTAGAATTTGTTTTACATCTCAACATGTGTTAGACCAAATCCGAATATCAATGCTTATTAAAATACAAATAGAGCTAAACACCCACAGTTAACGGTGCTCTAAAAATGGAGCTCTAAGCTATTACGTACTATACTATACACCACATTTCATGTCTAATAACAAAGAATATCAACAACAAAAGGGTAATCGAATAAGCAAACAATGATGAAACTTCTATGTCCAGTTGACCAGTTCGCAATACTGGAGGACATGTGTTGGAAGGTTTCATTAGGATACACATAAATATATGATCTTTGCAGTATAAAATGGGGGTGTGAAAATGAAATGTTGCTGAGTTGTAAAATAAAAACAGTGAAGGGATACTGGGCTGAAGTCCCGATAAAAGGTTGGGCCCTCTTTGCGATATTTGTTATATATACCACCTTTAAAACCAGTATTGATATATGCACTCCCACCCTATAAATTTTGTTTAGAGTCCTCGACAAGCATGGGCCTTAGACTGCCATATCCCAACCTATGCTTAGGGCCGGCCGGAATAATAATCCACTTTATGTTAAACCACGGTTTTTGCATGAAATATATTGAAGCCACATGTTAAAGGTTTGAAATAATGAATGTCCAATACTATTGTTTAGTATATAACAAAAATGTTTATGTGAGTTCCGGAAGCTAACTAGAATCAGAACAAACCATAATACTCAAAGAGTGACAAATGTACTTATTTATCATCCACCAAAAAAATCTTTACATTGACCGTATGAGTTAAACTTGTGTCCTTATGAAATATAGGCTAACATTGAATCAACTTTTTTTTTGAAGGATCAAATCAACCTTTATTACCTAATGTTCGATTCAATACTTAGACCATTAAATGGAGGTGGCCATGGCTTACCTAGACTGACTAAATTTTTTTATAAATGAATTACTTTTCATATGGATATTTATAGTAACACTTCAATGCTTGTTAATCTAGTTTGAGACATTCAACAAGATTCTAACAAGCATTGGGTCAAAATGATAAAAAGTACCTCTATGATGAACCATTTTTTTACTCTCTGCTAGATCTTACGGTTCACAGGCTTGGAATTCTATTTTCAAGGCTAAAGAAGTTTTAAAAGATGGTTATTGTTTCAAGATGGGGATGGTAACTCTTTGTTTTGGTGTACTCCTTAACTTTTAAATGATCTTCTTTGCAATATTGTTAACTTTGTTGCCATTCATGACACTCAAATCAGAATTAGGGCTTTTTGTTAATAATTCTTGGCATACAAACCAACTTTACACTGTTTTACCTAATCAATAATAATTCAGAGCTAGCTGTTTTTGAATATTTTTTACTTCAGATTGTGTTTCTTGGCAATGGGAGTTAAGATGAAGTGCACACGAAAGCCTCAAGCTATCGATGACATAATAGAAAAGAAGAATTCATGTTCCTAATCGTTCTGAATTGGCTTTGGAAGCTTAAAGCTCCTGAGAAAATTAAATTCTTCATTTGGTGTGCATGTCACCAAGCTATTCCTACCCTCTTTGCTTAACCACAGAAATATGTCTCATTCCGATATTTGTCCTAGATGTCATAACCATTAGGAAACTATGTTCCACTGCAATATTGCTAGGAGTTTTTGGAGATCATAGGGTTTCATGGATATTAGTTTTTCAGCCTCGTGAATTTGGAGAGATTGTTAAAACTTAACTTGGTTAGTCCAACATCGAATCTGTTCCTTGCAGGTTTTTGTTAAGAATTGGCATGCCAGAAATATTGTTTGTGTGGATAATGAATCTATTCATTTGTTCCAAGTAGTGGCCGAGGCTAAAAGACTTGTCTTTGTTTTCTGATTGTTTTCCTTCTCATGCAATCTTTCCAATTCCTACTAAATGGATTGCTTGGCATCCACCAAGAGAAGATTGTTTTGTTCTCAATGTTGGTGGCAGTAATTGTATGAGAAATTCTGGACAGAATGTGCAAATGGCTTGATTAGGAAGGGTGATGGCAGTTGGGTTATTGTCTTTAATAACTTATAGGGTATGTGTAACATTAGTTGTATTCATGGCTGTTTATTATGGCTTAAGAATTTCTAGGAGCATTTGGTACTGTACTCACTTTCGTTGTTACTTGGACTCTAAGGAAGTCATTAACCTCTTAGAGAAACCATCAATAAGTACCTTTTCTATGCAACCGTTATTGTCAACATTTGTGTGATCATTTGAGATTGGGAGGATAACTTGCATCACTCACTTAGGGTAGGGTACGTTAATGCTGAGTTTCTTACGAAATTGGGTGCCAACAATGACGAGAAATTGAGGACTTCGGACACCCCTATAGAGATGATTTGATTATCGGGCTTTTTTTTTTTTTTGGTAGTGGTCGGGGTTTGAACCCCGGACCTTGCATATATTATGCATTATCTAACCAAATCGAGTTAAGCTCACGAGGACATTTGCGAGGACTCCTGTCCCCACTTCCAAGGGTTCAATTGTCCTCTTTTTTTTTTTTTTTTTTTTTTTAATATTGAGTTTGCTGTTGTACATAAAAATATATGAATTTTTTATAGAAGATAAAATGGAATATATTGAACTGCAAACACTGATTTTTTTCTAGCACAAGTTGTGCTTAGAGGAAACTTGGAAAAGGAACATCAAATGCAACTTAGAATGCCAACAATAAACCGAAAGAGAAACAAAACAAAAATTACATAATGATCTCCAAACAAGTTAAGGGATTAGGCCACCAAGTATGATAGCTTAAAGCAAAATTGATACGATTCGCTTTGAGCCTCCAATAAGAATTAAGTTTTATTTTGCCAAGAAACTCTTGGAGTGATTCCTCTTTTTGATTAAAAACTCTAGTGTTTTTCTTACCAAATAACTCAAATGCAACAAAACCAAATGAGACGGAGAGCCGAACAGTACTTTTAGGAACCCACCTAAAGATTCAAATCGGATTAAATGTTGATCCACGTGAGCATGGTACACCGTTGAAAACCCACCAACTAGAAATACCATGCCAAATTTTTCCAAAAAAACCACAAAAGAGAAATAGGTGATCGACATCCTCCGTGAAGCCGCAATAACCCACACAAAGTTGAATATTATGTTGTAGCACACGCCTTTTAATCGGATTGTTCGTTGTAGGAAGACGGTTACGAAGCGGTCGCCAAGCAAAAAGACCGAACTTCGGAGGGACCTCATTATTTCAAATAGTTTGAGTGTGATCCGCGCCATGACGTTGTCGGACGACAACATAAAGTTGTAAGCACTAGTGACGTTATATTTCTTCGAAGCATGTAAAAGCCAAAGCCACTTGTCGAAACATTCGGCCGCAAAACAATGTTATTTAATAAAAACAACACCCTCTCAACTCGCTCTACCTCCTGTGCTAATTAATAACATCCGCCTCCACTTCCAAGGCTCACCATCCTCTCCCAACAAAGAGTAGACATCTCTGCCACCAACACCATTTTATTATCGGCAAGATCAAACAGACGACTAAATTTTTTTTTAACAACACGCCCTCAAGACATGGATCCCACCAAAATAAGGTATTTAAACCATCTCTCACCTCACGACTAATGTTACTATCAAACCAATGACCTACACATACACCGCCTTGCCACAAATACTATTCGATTATATTACTTTATATAATTTATTTTTTAAAAAATAATAATTATATTATGAATAAAACTAATTAATTAATTGAATTTAAGTGGTTAATGAGCTTAAGGTCGAAGTTTTTGGAGTATCTAAGTTCGATCACTCTCAAGTAATTAATAAATTTTAGTTTAAATTAAACAGGATTAGGAGTATATAAGTTTCAATTTATCATTGAAATAGAAAATGTTTAGTCAAACTATACTTATCCTCACCACGAAAAAAAAAAACCTATACTTATCTTACGACTAAACGTAAATTTGACTGTCCGTCTCATTTAGAAGTGGATAATTAATTAATTAATTAATGTATATAAAAAATGGATAATTTATGATAAAAAAAACTCTTTAAAAAGTTGAACAAAAACGTATATAATTGTTGAGAAATATAGATACATAATTTACATAATAATGGCAAGACACATCGACCAAATCATTTTCACTAAATTAAATATTTTCATAAGATAAACAATACTTCCAAGGTTTGGTAACTTCACTTAAAAATAATAACTCTTTGACTCAACAAGATGATGGCAATTGGCAAGATCAAAATCATGCATAATAAACTTGGAAGTAAAAATTTGAAAATGCCTTTAACGGGAAAAAAATGGGTCCCATATCATATATTAAGTTCAAACTTAGGACATTATTGTAATAATAATTTGAATTTTTCTCACTCTCATAGAACAAACTTTTGAACTCTGACAGCTCTAAACTGTCCCATAATGTTGCCAACTTCTCTCTCCTTCACTTCCCTTCTCACCACACTTAATAGCTTTTTCAAAACCTCATAAAAAGTTATTATTAATATTGAAATTTATAGAAACTAATAAAGAAACTCTTTAGATACATTAAATTGTTGCATAAAATTTGAAACAGAAACATAAGACATAAGATATGTCTGGTTACTGGGGAATTCTTGTTTCAGATCCATGTCTTCAGAATCAGTTCACACAAGTTGAACTTAGAAGCTTAAAAACACATGTAAGTGAATTCTTTGTTACAATTCAATTGTTCAATTTTAATGAATCTCATGTTGATTTTTTCTATGAAAGATTGGATTTTTGATGTTGTTATTGAAATTTGGAATCTGGGTCATGATGATCATTGTTTGTGTAGTTTATGAGTATGAGGAGGGAAAGTGGGAAGCTTGTGATTGCAGATTTAGCTTCCAAGATGTCAAGATTGAAAGTTGTGGGAGAAAATCTGAGTGAGAAGGAGAGAGCTTCTTATGTTCAGGATTTGTATCAGAATACTGATGAGGAGGTTGATTTTGAATTGTTTCTCAAGGTAGGTTTTTTAATCTAGATTTGATTTGCTATCATCTGTTCAATTATCAACTTTTTGAGGATCACCTTTTTCTTGCTTTTTCCTGATCCTCTTACTGTTTTATTTATTATATCACTCTTAAATTAAATATATTCAATCTATTTAAATAGGAGAGCTGAATATATAAGATGTATGAAATTCACATTTTTTAAAGTGGTTTGTTTGATTGCTTTAGAGTCCATAAAACAATCAGATCAAGTATTATAAGCTATTTGATTTAGGCCCTGTTTGGATAGACAGGTAAATGCAAAATTTCTATCACAAACTATTTTCATTTAAGCTATAAATTGTTTTCATAAGCTAGCCCAAACAATCTCTAAAGTGCTTAAGCCAGTAGGTACACTCAAATAAACCAATCCAAACCGAGTTTTCCTTATTTTGAAGAAATACAAGAGAAAATGAACATTATAAAGAGAGGAATAAGTAGTGTACATGTCAAGTTTTGATGCACTAGTGCTGTAATGATTACAGGTATACTTGAAACTACAAACATTTGCAAATTCTAGAGCAGGAAGTAGTCCAAAGAATTCCTCAGCATTCTTAAAGGCAGCTACTACCACATTGCTTCACACAATAAGTGAATCTGAGAAATCATCATATGTTACTCATATAAATCACTATCTTTCACAAGATGAGTTCCTCAAGAAGTATCTTCCCATTGATCCTTCAACCAATGAGCTCTTCGAAATTGCAAAAGACGGCGTTCTTCTTTGGTACTATAGATTTTCATCCATCTAGCTTACTGCTATTTCCATTATTCATGGAAATATTATTGAAACGAATTATTACATGTTGCAGCAAGCTTATCAATGTGGCAGTTCCGGGGACTATTGACGAGCGTGCAATCAATACGAAAAGATTACTCAATCCATGGGAAAGGAATGAAAATCATACACTTTGTCTTAACTCTGCTAAAGCTATTGGATGTACAGTAGTCAACATTGGCACACAAGACTTCATTGAAGGAAGGGTATGTTATAATTTTATTTCTTTATTTATTTCGGTTTTTCATTTCTATGCATTAGTAAACTAGTTTGTTTTATTCTTGTTTCAGCGTCATCTGGTGCTTGGGGTGATATCACAGATTATTAAGGTAAACAGTCATTGATTAAACGGAAGTTTAGATAATCTTTTGTTTATACTTTTAAGAACTTTGTGAAATCCTACAAATAAATCTTGAATTTTGTATTTTCATACTGAAAAAATCTACTGATGGTTTTGAATAGATACAACTACTGGCAGACCTCAATCTAAAGAAAACTCCTCAGCTTCTTGAATTGCTTGATGATAGTAAGGTAAATACTTTCTATCATTATTATATTTTCTTATTTTCTTCATTTGTGTATGTGTTGCATTCATATATTTTAAACCAACAGGATATGGAAGAGTTGATGAATCTAGCGCCAGAGAAGATATTGTTAAGGTGGATGAATTTCCATTTGAAGAAATCAGAGTACAAGAAGATTGTCACTAACTTCTCCTCTGATGTCAAGGTAACTAATTTTGGTTTTCGATTAAGTCTTCACAATGCATTTCTTGTAAATAGTCGCTGATTGAATTTCGTATGGTTCTGACACTACAGGATGCTGAGGCTTACGCACACCTTCTAAATGTTCTTGCACCAGAATACACTAATCCTTCCACACTGGCTATAAAAAATCCCTTTGAAAGAGCAAAATTAGTTCTTGAACATTCTGACAAGATGGGCTGCAAGCGATACCTAACTGCAAGAGACATAGTGGAAGGATCTCCAAATCTTAATCTTGCTTTTGTTGCACATATTTTCCAGCACAGGTCAAAATAATCTTCCTCTTGAGAAAAATTATAGTATTCTATATTTAATTCAAGGAAAAATACATTATGCGGTCGTTTAAGTTACTGGAATAGTATTAAACTAGTTCTTTAGTTTTTTGGTAAAAGGTTAGTCCTTTAAGTCTTAAAACGTACACACCATTACCCTTTTTAGCAGATTCTGTTACAAAAATGCACAGTATCCGTTAACTTATGCTACGTGGATTAGATGTTTAAGAACAATGTCACAAGTTCACAACCCTGATTCATGTGGTCAATTTTATCATGTTTTTGAATGTGATTAACATTACTTACCTTTCTTCATCTTATAGTTTGTCAACAGAATTTGAAATAGATTCAAATTTTCTTTTTGGTTTTTGAGAATTGTATGCTTCTAGCTATAAATATATCCATCTTTCGCTTGTAGGAATGGACTAACAGACCAGACAAAACAAATTTCTCTTCTTCAAGCAATTCCTGACGACACTGAAGACTCTAGAGAAGAAAGAGCATTTCGCCTTTGGATTAATAGCCTCGGAAATTCAACATATATCAATAATGTCTTTGAGGATCTTAGAGACGGGTAAAATATCTCTCGCACTTTTGCTATTTTTCTAGCACACCTTATTCTTCGACTGTTTTTCTTAAAAGATCTTGTATGGAATTGAAACTACCTGCAAATTGCAAGTAATTGAACTTCTTAAATATCTCCATTTCATTAACATAATAGTTCATATTTAAACTAAATAATGTAATTTCTTAGTTGCATTTGCTTTGTTGAAATTATTCTGGCATTTATAATAGGGTCTGTTTGGATTGACTTATTTTTATTTATTTACTGCTAGTATAAGCATTTATGAGACTATTTAGAGAGCTTATGAAAACAACTTATGACATGTCCATTAGCTGTTTTCAGCTTGTTTTCATAAGCTCTCCATGATAGCTTAGTAAAACAACTTATAAGTTATATAAAAAATTTGATAATATTTTATCTTTTGTTATAGAATTATCGATAAGCACTCATTTGATAAATGCTTATTCTATAAGCCTAGATAGTGACACACTTGTTTTCAAGTTAGTTTGCATCCATTAAGTTGGTATTGTGTTGATTCTTTGCAGATGGATTCTTTTGGAGACTCTTGAGAAGGTGTCAGCAGGGATTGTAAACTGGAAGATTGCTAACAAGCCTCCAATTAAGATGCCATTTAAAAAAGTTGAGAATTGCAACCAAGTTGTTAAAATAGGGAAACAGCTTAAATTCTCATTGGTAAATGTTGCTGGAAATGACATTGTGCAGGGAAATAAAAAGTTAATACTAGGTAGGTTCTTGACGTTCAAATCATTATCCAAATTACTCGGCATTAATTAATCTGTAAAGCATAATCTAACTAAATCATTGGTCACATATATTAAACTTTAGCTTATCTGTGGCAATTGATGCGATACAACATACTACAACTTCTAAAGAACTTGCGATTTCACGCTCGCGGGAAGGAAATAACTGATGCTGATATTTTGGAATGGGCTAATAGCAAAGTTAGCAGCACAGGAAGTCAAAGCAGCATGAACAGTTTCAAGGTAAATCCTTTCAATATTCAAAGCAGCCTTAAGAATGGTATATGTTAGGGAAAACCACACACACTGACGAATTAATGCACACGTCTATGGATCTTCGATGAAAACAAGCACACCACAAAGAAAGTGATAAGAAAACACAAAAATTTATGCGGTTCTGCACCAAAACTGTCACAAAGGAAATAAATAGCTTAAGCATGTGACATTATCTGTGATTATCTAATAAACATTAAAATACTGCCTTCAGATGCAATAATACTAAACATATTCAATCTCTTAGATATCTTTTCTCACTCATTATTATTGAAATCAGATGATAAACTTGCAATGTGTTTAGACTGGTTTTTATTTAACTACTATTGTGTTTTCTTCTATGTATCATTGTTACTTTTTTCATTTTCTGCCCATTTTCAGGGATTAAATGGTTACATGTAAAGTCTATTAATTGTTATAATCTCAACTTTCAGGACAAAAGTTTATCTGATGGAATATTTTTCCTTGAGCTTCTTAGTTCTGTGCAGCCTAGAGCTGTAAATTGGGGTCTTGTAACAAAAGGAGTAACTGGTATGTTTTCTTGTTACAATAATTTGAACATTGCACTTATCTAATTATTGCATGCAAGGTTTTACAATTCGAGAGTTTACCTCAACTCGTTTTGTCCAGGTAAACTCGACTCGAGAACTCGTATGAGTTTACCTAAAATTAAAATTAAATAAAATTTATTATTTACATGACATATGTAAACCAATATAATATTGTAAATAGTCAAATAGTGCAAAATATGACTAAATTATAAAGGTTTTCAACCACCATAATAAAGCATTATGTTCAACTAAACATCAAAATACAAAATAAACTTGCAAAATCATAAGTCCCTTAAGTCTTAACCATTCAAAAAGGCAAGTTTCACAAGTTCCTAAAGTTGTTAATAAAACTATCAAAAAAAATTTAGACTTACATTCCGATTTTACTCGAGTTTACCCGATTTTACCCGAGTTTGACCGAGTTAACTCGAGTCAAACTCGTCAAACATTCCGATTTTACCGTAAATCGAGTTTACCTCCGAGTTGACACAATTTTGGTACCTAAAAACGTAAACTCGGCGAGTTAACACTCGATTTGTGGAACATTGATTGCATGTTGATTGGAAGTTTTAAATGCAAAGTTTATTTATAAAACTAAATGCTAAATTCATGTCTTTGACCAAATGTATTGCACAAGTAATCAAGTATTATAACATTCATGTTCATACATATAAAATTTTGAAAAAATGTATTATTCTCTTGACCTTGCTTTACACTCCTATAACATTTGTATTGACAAACTCTTGTTCCATCCAGATGAAGAGAAAAAGATGAATGCCAGCTACATCATCAGTATTGCAAGAAAGCTAGGGTGTTCTATATTCCTGCTTCCTGAAGACATCACTGAGGTAATTTGGAAGAACCAATATTGTTTCATTGCTCCCACTCTCTCTTTTATCATTCAATGTTGTTTATTTCTTCGGTATTGACCAACTTCTTTTACGAAAAATTAAACTTTTAGGAGATTTCTTCTTTAAAAATAGTCTATTAGTATTAGCTAGCACAGCAAATTTGGTTTTAATCTAAGAAGATAAACACGCTAGAACAAGATGAATGATCAAAGAGTTTGGTCGACTGTGTTTAGATCTTTGACAGTAGAGTGACTACTGTAGTTTTCTATTATGCAATGGATTAGGGTTACAAAGTTTAAGGCTTAGTTTAATTCATATGGTTCAATTCCGAAGATTATCCTTGAACCAACTGTCCACTTATCGGCGAATATGAGCCATACTCAACAAGGATTGACTTTTTTATTTGTTTCTTGCGTTTTTCTTCTTCTGAAAATCATATTATAAGTATGACGTATCCACTGTTGTTTAGCAATGACTAATCATTTATATTTTTTGCTTTGCGACAATGCCTGTTATACAATTTCAGGTGAATCAAAAGATGATCCTTACTCTAACAGCTAGCATCATGTCTTGGTTCCTAAAACACCCTCATGAAGAAAGGACAGTGGGAGGAACTTCAGATAGTGAGAGTGGGAGTCAATTGGAGACTACATCAAATTCAACACTTGATGATTCTGCTTCTGATTCTTCTATTGATGAAAATGGAAACATGTAAATATGCCACAAGTGAACTATTTTTTTTATCAATACTATCTATATTTGAACCCTCATTATAGTTGATCAAAAGGTCAATGTATGATACTAGGTAATTTATTTGTTTCAAAGAAAATTTTGTTCAAGCAACTGCTATGTAAATATTGTTTATTATCCTAAGTTTGGAACCTAAGTTTTGTAATGTGCCTTGGATTTCCTCCTATAATAATCAGTTTCAACATGTTTTTGTAAGGGGATTTGACTATTTCTGTGTGGGTGTGCACCATATCGGATACAAGTACGATCAAAAAATTTACAAGTATACTTTCTCAAAATTATTTTAATGTACAAGTATAGACTTAGAGTGCGTTTGGCCCTACTTTTTTGAAGTTTGAAAGTTACTTTGAGAATAAAGTTTAAAATTTGAACTTTAAAGTTGAAGTTGAAGTTGTTTGGTATTTGTTGTTTTTTTTAACTTAATTGCGATTCCGTGGAATATTCAACTTTGCTAAATTTTGAGTTTTACGTAAAGGAATTTCTTTAGTAGCCTTAATTGCAATATATTTTAAAAAGTAATAAATTATTAAGAGCAACTAATATTTTAATTGGTACTAAAAACTAACATTCAGAAATAAATCTAAATGCATAAAATTATAATGTTAAAATTATTTTAACCAACTCATTTTATCAGTAGTGAGTGATTTATTTTTCTATTCCTACTGATTTTTTTTTCTCTTCAATCACCTTAAAATTAGACAACCCCTGTCATTCTATCAATGTTGTTTTTTTTTTTTTGAAAGGTCTATCAATGTTGTTTGATCATGATAAATATATAAGTAAAATGCAACATATGTATTAATAAACAAAATGATAATATTGCTTTTAATCTTTCAAAAAAAAAGATAATATTGCTTTTTAATAAAACGCAATGTCCTTTCAAAAAATAAAACGCAATGAATATGTAGCTTCATCCTTCGGACCAAAAAATATGTATCCAAGAACTCAAATAAATAAAAAAATCCAATAAAACGAAACGCAAGCATGTGAGATTTGTGTAAATAAATAATAAAATAAAAAATGGCACATATGAGATTCGAAGGCTGGACTGCCGAGAATTAGTTCTCAAAAGTTGTCCAAAAGTTCATTTTAACAACTTATTTTGAATGTCACTTCTATTTGATTTCCTTCCTTACAAAAAAAGTTACTTTTTTAATTAAGAGCTTTATCAAAATTGTGTTTGGCCCCAATTCTCCTTAGAAGTAGAAGAGAAGTGGAAAATAAGTAGGGTCAAACGCACCCTTATAAGTTTTAAAAATATTAATAATAAAACTTTATATAAACATGGCCAAATTATATAAAAATAAAAATGTATAATTTGAAGGAAAAACTTCAAAGATGAAAATTTGAATGGAAAGGAACTTAAATGACAACAATAGGATACGCTGAGTAAATCCTATGAAAATTATTTGTACTGGTATATGCATGAACTTGCAAAATAAGTAAACGGATGCAAAATCATTTATACATGCAAGTTAGATGCATGATTGATGCATTAACTGGTGCAAAAACAAGAGGTAACATTGATTCATTATTGAAGTAATAATGGTAAAATATCTCAAAGAATAGATGACAGAAATAGTTGAGCAAAGCAGTAATTCCAGGCTAATCGAGCATCTTTTCAAAGACTAATCATAACTATATGGCAAAAAACCATGATTGAATGCAGTTGGTCTCTAAAACTATAATCATTTAAAATTCACGCAATGATTTCCTCTACTAGAATATTCTCTTTGGACTTGATTACAAGCATTATACGTAAAAATACCTACTTTCACACTTGTAAGGTGGTATATACGTGGGATTAATTTTCTTGTTTTCGTAATGTAAAGGTGTTTTTGGAATACAAACATTTAATGTGCATATAATATTTAACTCTCATTTGCGATTGAATCCGGAGTAGTACCTTCCCAAATTGTATTAAGATTTGTAATACAAAATAAGTTCTATGTGTTTCTAGGAGTAAGATATAGAGTATGATTTTGATACAACAATGTAAAAAGTTTAACATTATCAACAAACTACAATTAATTTTGATACACCAATGAAAAAAATACATTATCAACAAATTACCATCAGTCACATGGCTATTTTAGTAGTTACTTTAAAAGTGAAACATTTTTAAAGAATTGATGATTATGATTAATTGGTAGTGCAAAAAATCATTGATATGACATTGTATATGAATTAAATCCACACACCACTTTTTTTTTTTAAGGAAAATCCAAACACTAATGTCCCTTGTTATAAACATGTTTCGATAATTTCACATGTATTAAAAAAAAAAAAAAAGGTAGTATATAATTTGGATGTTACAATTGATACAGTGCTGGCAAAATTGCAATAGGTAAGTGTTAAGTCTAGTAGAAAACACATTAGAAAAACATTCTCAATATTGTTACAAAGAAACAACCGCAACTTCACAAGAATGTAAATACCACACTCAGGAAAATACATACATTACCCTATGCACGATAACTGCTCAAGCAACTTACTGATAATCGACACTGAAAACCTATCACAAACCATTCTGTTCGTGTTTAACACCAAGAACCCATTTTGCAAGATGGGCCAAATATGGCTCTGCCTGCGAGCTGCTGCTCAAGATTGATCCAAGACTCTGAAGCTCGGCATCAAATTCCTTCTCAAAATTGCTGCAATTATTTATTTAGGTCAGAATGCTTGCATGACACGAATTCATCAGTATAAACAAATAATACAACAAATGTTTTGTTTTGGGACTTACAGAATAGATTCAGTGACTGCCGCATTTCTGGTGGTTGACTTCAGGACTTGACCTGATTTCGATTGTTTAGCTCCATTTGAATCAACTTTAGGTTCATCTGGACTATGTAATACGATAGAAGATGATATAAGCCACTGTGTTGCGGCTGCATATTGTAGGCACATGGATTTAAGCCTCTCCACCTTCTGCAATTAGGAAGTCAATAAAAACCAATCATGAGAAGTCTCGCCTTTGACAATTAGCTGATGGCAAATATCAAATAGTCTACTATCTCTGACCATAAAATGCAGAGTCCCCATCATTTAAAACAATGATCAAGAAAATATTTCTAAATTAATCAATCAAAGACAAGTCTAGTCACATAAGGAAAACAGTGAATTTATAAATAAACCCTCAATTTGGTCTTTCAGAGGTTAAGGTGATGCCACATTACTCCTTTCAAAATTTGTCACATTGTAATATGATGTATCCCCCTCTGTTTCATTAGGAGATTTCTGACGAGTATTGTTAGTCATGACATTACCCCATTTTAATTTCCTTAAGATTACATCCTGTGATAACATAGATGTTTTAAAGTAATATTTGATTTTCTAAATTGTGTAATCAGGATGTCAAATTGTCAGAAGTAAAAAAAGGTTGACAATAAAGTGAGGCAGAGCATATTTTTAATTGATAAAAAGAGAAGAGAAACCTACAAGATTATCAATTTGAACATTCCCACATTGGACTTTGACGGTGTTACTTTTGGGAAGTTTAAAATTTATGATCAATTATTGTACCACAGGTTGGAAATAAATAGTCAGGTCCTCTGTTGATAAGGAGGAAAATAGCCACTTATTACATGGCATGAGAAGAAAAGTTGGAGTCGTAGATGATAAAAGGACAGTCGGAAAGTGAGAAGGCGGGGAATGAATAAGGGAACGGGGAGGGAGGAGACAAGGCCTCTCAGATTGGCCAGACCATCTGTATATTACTTACATATCTAAAGAATCGTAAGTTTCTATATACACTTCATAGACCCCAGTGATCTGATATCACCTAGATATCGTTTTAGGAGGAGTCATGCAACTGTTTTCAGTCTCTGGTCCGATGCAATTTCTATCAGGTACCTTCTGTTATGAAGACATATCTTTCACTCCTATATCTATTTGGGAACATGTGATGCTTGTATACCCAAAAGGCCAAAACACAAGGCATTACGGGAAGATTTAATATATATATATATTAAAAAAAAAAAAAAAACTAACCTTCAGCAACTCGGGTAAAAGTAGTAAACACTCCCTCAAACATTTATCAAGGAAAAAAATCATGATGTTGTATAACCTGTTACATACAGAAAATGTCAGACTTTCAACATCAAAGTCCCCCAGCCCCATCCCTCTGATAAAACAGAGAAAATACTCGAGTATTCTTATGTATGTAAAATGACTTATACATCAGTTTTGCAATCTATGACGATAATAATAACTTACCTCATCTATGCTATTTGCTGACTGAAGTCTGGTATACATCATATGCCAATTGGGTTCAATAACCTATAAAATAAACTAGAGTCAAAAAAGGATACACATAACTGCTCAGTTAAAAAACCAAATTTGAGAAAATGAAAGAAATAAGAAACCCATATCCAATAATCTTTGAAAGCCTTGACTGCAATTATCTTTTTGCAATACAAATTGGTCATAAAAATAAGATTTGAAAACGTATTTTATCTAGTTTTGATGAAGCAAACAGACGATATGCATGTCAAAGAAAAGAAAAACTTGCCTCAAATGTTAGATAGTGCAAAAGGCTATTGACAAATTTAAGCATACTTCGGCACAGAAGAGATGATCGGGAGATAGCAGTTCCACGTGTATTGAGAGCACGAACTCCCTACAATATGGGACCAAAAATGAAGGTAAAACGAAATAAACATTAAACAAAAGACAATGTGAATTACAGGCATTTGTAGCCATACTTGATGTGTTTGCCATGCTCCACATAGCTGACGGTCAACATGTTTGCAGTGGAAGAGAAATCGAAAAATTAACTGGTACTTTGTAAGGGCTTTGCGTGATAATACTATAGACAGTGGCCAGTGCACCTGAAAAGAGAACCAAAAGCAACCATATGAATGATGCAACGAACAAAAGGCATACTTTCTCAGAAACTTGTAGAGAAAAAAATACCTTATAACTTAGTGAAAATGTTTCAAGGCCGGTGATGCTAACAGGCTCTTCCAGAATATCATTATTAATTACATCTCTCTGGCTAACTTCAGTATCATTAAATGTACCCAACCTTTTAAGCAAAGATGATCTTTCCTGAAAGTGTAAAGTTCGCATCATGTGTAAATATGGAATTTTACAGCTCCAAAATTCCATACAAGATAAATTAGTTACTTGCCACAATACAGGTTAAGCCTTCATGATACGGATCAACAGCAGCTGCAGTTGTACGCAAAGCAAGGTCTAGAAGAGACTGAGTCATACAGGAGAACAGCCAAAACAAACAAGAGATAAAGGAAAATTAGAGTCCATCACCCATTCAAAATTAAAATAGGCAGATGGCGATTGAAATTTACTAGGAGAAATAAATGTATACCAAAGCGAATAATATCCCATAACTATACCTGCAGCTTCTCAACAGAGACTTCATCAGGTTTTTTGGCCAGCTCATCTCGAGCAATATCCATGAAATGTACTAAGAAATCCCCCTGTATAATCATGAACATATATAAAAAATATCAGTCAAGAAGAAGTGTTTCTGAAGTGATAAAAATATTCCATGGGCATTTAGAACTGTGTTTATTATTGCTTCATTCAAAACCATCATATGCCTTCAGATTACAAACAGTAAGATATCGCGTAATATCTCTAAAGTCGTTACAAGGAAGGTAGAAGTAAAGGAATACTTAGGTTACGTATGGTGTGCATTTCATTTGTTTTTGTACTGATCAATAATTGCAAAAATACCAACGTATTCCCACCTTTCCTGTTTGTTTATACCATTTTCTTTGCAAATTGTTGCAAACAGTAAACAATGCGAAACAGGTTAGCATCTTTGTGATTATTAGAGAAAACATATTAACTGAAAATTGAAAATTGAAAATTAAGGAAAACACACAACAATCACAACCTTAAGTTTCGATCCTTTATCCATTTTTAGCTTTTCTAGTATTGGTAGTTATTGTCTCCGAATTGAACAATGTAAGATGAACATGATCATACCTGATCAAGAAGAAGGTAGTGTTTTATAGACCGCAATTTTCCTGTTAGATCATACTACACATAAAAACACAATTCACAATCAGAACTTGGATTTTAAACAATAATAAATATCGCAGAAGCATTAAACTGTAAGCTGAGAACTTAAAAAGCCTAAACATATTCAAAATCACCTTTTCCTTAATGAGATTCACGAGTTCACCACTTGCAAAGTTATAAGCAGCCTTGATACATTCAAGATAATGATGATTCGAGCCAAAGCTCATTAGTTTCGAATTTTCTGATGGAGGCACCTAGAATAAAAAGTAACTGCATTTAGTGAACAGTAAATATTTCACAAGCACACTCCAACTTGAATGGCTAAAGAGAAGATAAATTTATTCTACATACAAGCACAACAGTATCAGCACCTGAACATTGTGTCCACATTCTCTCAGGACATTTAGATATTTTCCTGTGGTCAAAATTGTTCCCGCAGAATTCGCAAGGAAGCTTGGAATTCCATCTTTGAGGCTATAACGTTGTCGCCAGTACTTAGCATCATAATCTTTAGTGAGACTCTCCTATAGATAATATGAAACTGAGGTCATATGAAAAAACAAGTTTTGATATTAATTTTGGGCTGTAATAAGTGACTGAATATTTTGATCTACCTTTTGAAGAGATTTGTCTTCTGCAATGAAAAATTCACCATAAGGATCATCTATTACTCCTTCATAGACCCATCTTTAGGATTGTTTGATTCCCAAATGAACATTAAAATGGAATGTTAATTAGAGATAACTCAACAATAAGAGTGCACAAGACAATCATAACTTTAAGGAAATTAACATGTAGAAAAGATTATAAGGAGTTTGAAAAAGGGAACTTGGATGTATGTGTCCCCATAAGCATGGTCTGGAAGCCAAAAGGCGGTGAAATGGCTTTTTAAATATTTATTTATAGTGAGATTCATGTAAAAACCAATACAAACAGTATAACTGAATATTAATTTGATTTGGTGTATTTCTATGGCTTTTCTACATGTTATAGATAGATCATACCAATGTACAAGATTAATTATTCTTATTTGTGCAAAATTCCATTACAAACAGCATAATAGTAGAATATTAATCTGATCATACCATATTTTTACTTTAACTTATTTGGTTCCCTTCTCTCCAAACATACCCAATAACCCAAAGGAGATGGAATAAGGGAGAAGAAAATAACATATGCATTTGCTAGCCAATGATAAACGCCATATTAAAGGAGATAAATAGAAACCTTTCTAAAATGCTCATGTAGGCCCTACTTGCACATTGTGTCATTTTCTCCAGCAACAACCTAACTGCATTATCTCCAGCCATAGCCTTTGCCTATATACAATTGAATCCATAGTGGAGAGAGAGTTAAGTGCTTGAAAAACTGATACATGAAACTAAAGGGAAGTTTTTTAACATGTGAAGACTTTAGAGAATGGTGACAATTACAAGAGATATTCATTACCTGGCTCTGCAGTAAGTTAAGAACGGCGGAACCAGTAAAATTGTTGACTGAAGCCTTCTGTATGACAGTAGACAATGCTTGCATTGACCTCAACATGGGCTGAAACACATCATTGAAATAATTAGCAATAATTTGACAAACATTTACTGATTTACATTTAATCCAAAACAAATTCATACCTGACAGTAGAACCACAATCCTTGAAGGGAAAGTCTCCCAAGCCGAAACTGGTGCTCAAGTTGTGCCACCATGGCCTGGTAATCCTGGTAAAGATAATGACATGCCATAATGGTAAAAGTAATTTCGTATTCAAATTGCATATTTTAATCAAAAGATATCATATACGCAAAACTGAAACAGAGGTGAAGATTTATTTTGTTAATTTATGCATGCTACTAGTTTTTGCTTATTAAAATCATTTTAGCTTTCTCATTAAGTAACAACCTGCAAATCAGATATTTACATAGGCTTAGGTGGTTTCGGCATGTAGAGAGAAGACCTATGATTTTGTGATAAGGAGAGTAGATCAGATGGAGGGGATTGAAGTCACTAGATGTAAAGGAAGACCTAGATAACTATTAAGAGAAACTATTAAGAAAGATCTGGAGATTGATGAGTTGGATAGATATATGGTATTTGATAGACATTATGACGTGGTTTGATCCATGTAGCCGACCCACTTAGTGGGACATGGCTTGGTTGTTGTATTGGAGAAGGAAGCTATTCAGCAGAACCTTGGTTCTAAGATGAATAAGATTACGAGAGTATCAAACAAACTGCTTTACTTCAAAGAAAGGGGGTATCATCTTTGTGGAGGGGGATTTCACTAACAGGCACTGGCAACTTTGGTCCATTGAAGTTTCATCTTTTTTTTTGGAAGATCCCTTATCCTACAAATTCTTCTACCAAAATATTTTAAAGATAAATCATAAAAGCACTACTGTCCAAACTAAACTAGAGCACATATCAAACATATTGAGTCCTACTACTTCTACAAAATATTTGACCCTACATGAGTTTGAAAATTCAAGTGGGTACGATACTAAATAAAATTTTAGACTTGACCTCATGATGCACTGAAACAGACACATTGTAGACACATAAACACCGGCAATGTCCAAAATATAGCACTCCATGACACACAAACAGAAAGAACTTGAAGTATTACGTTTTCCTATCATAACGAGTCACGCCTAAAAATACTAGTTAGTTAAGCACTTTGATTCTTTGCAAAAAAATATTCTTTTTTTTTTTTAAATAAATTCTTTGCAAAAAGATTCAATACAATATGATGAGATATTGAACCTTTGTCTATCACCTTAATCCATCCATCTATTACCAAATAGTGAAAAAGTATATTAAGTCAATGGAAGGACTTTCATCACCTAATTGATCATCACCATTTAAAAAAAAAAAAGAAGTTTCGGTACCAACTAGGGCTGGCAATGAACCGAACCAACTCGAAAATAGTTCGAGATTCGATTCGATAATAGACTCGTTGAACTTGGTTCATGAACCAAATGAGTCGAACTTGAGTTGCAAATTAAGCTCGTTAAATAAATGAGTTGAACTTGGACTAAATGTGGTTCGACTCGTTTGGTTCATTAACCAACTCGATATATAAATATATATAACTATTTTGTATTTTTTTAATATAATAAAATAAACTTGGAAGTTATCCTTCCATTCCATATACATAGCACATTGGCATTGAGGTTAGCATAGCTGTTAAAGAAACAAAGTAGCATGAAATGTCCCACATCGAAAACTTTGTGCATAGTATGGAGCGTAGGTGTCTATAAAAGAGTAGCATAACTCATAACTTACTGTAGTGTGGGTGATTATTAACTATGACAGATCGTAGTAAATCATTGGTTACCCATGTGGTAATTTTGCTATTTTTATGCTAAATAAATTAAGGGTTGACTTTTCTTTTGAATTTGTCTCTCTTAACAACCTTAGTAGTTTAAATTTTTGTCTTTTGATACATTCGATTCGAGCTATCGAGCTGAATCGAGTCGAGTTTGAGCCAAAAAAGTTTGTGTCGAACTCGAGTCGAGTTTCGAGCTGATTCATTTCTTAACGAGTCGAGCCGAGCTGAACCTAAGTTCGATTCGGTTCGACTCATTTCCAGCCCTAGTACCAACCATGTCCCTTTTAATTTCCGGCCAAATGGAAGGGTAGGCTAGATGTCCGAGCAGTGTCCTCGACATATCGAAGCCTAAACAGAGTATATCCTAACACTAAAATTGAGTGTCAGACACATGTCATGTGTGTCAGGCACACCTTAAACCTAAAGTGCCGGTTTTGCATAACACTACAGTTCAACTAACTCTACTGATTTTCAATCTTAGACATCTGTAGTCCAGAAAATGAAAATTACCAAACTTTTTTTTTTTTTTAAGAAGCTAAACTAGCCCACCAAAATTGGCACCGGGGAGAAAATTAACAAACTAAATGCACACTTTAAACTAAAGTTTGATTGCCATTCCCTAGGAAAGAGTATTCTCAAAGTAAATAAATAAATAAAAGTGATCACTAAACAACAGTTCCTCCTAGAAACTATGATCTATTTATCTCCCCTACCCCCAACAGAAGATAAATAAAGGTAGTGTGCTGTAAGCTTTGTTCAGAAAAGAATCAGAAGGTGCTACTTGAGGTATACTGAGCCAACATCATGCACTAAACATTAACGCTTGAAATACTTCAGAAAAATAATTAATCTACCAACCAATAACAGGTTACCAAAAGAAGTTAAGGGCCAGTTATAAAAAGTGAATATATATAGACACACACACACGAAAACATATTTTCAAGAAGCAAACAATTACTTCATGTGAAATGTAAATCAACCAACTGACTCACTGTTCAGAAAAACATACGAGAAGGAATGCCCTAAGTGCGGCAGAAAAGGCATGATTTACTAGGCCATTCTCGAACTGAGACCTTGATTCCACAAATTGGTTGATCAACAAAAAGCTCCTACATAGAGGAAATATCCGTTTTGCCAACTCCTGCAACAACAAAACTGGCTCAGACTCAGCTCTATCATTGTATTAAATTATACTGTTCATTATCTAATCTAAATAATACAGCTATAGCATAGGCCAATTTACATTCCCCATCAGCTTTCTTAGCAGAAACCTCCAAAACACAATTTGGGGGCAGAGTTATGGTTGCAAATCACAATTTTAAACAATGACCGAATATAGAAAACATGGTTGCAGAAAATAATTTCCTTTATTTTGAATTACTGCCAAACACAGAGTGCATCTTAAATTAAAAAGCATTGCAGTATTTGAATTGCAAGATAGATGCTTCATATTCCATTTCTAAAGTTTACGAAAATAAAGAATACAGAAACATGAAAGTAAAAGTTAAATGGGTTTAATGAACCTATTTTATTTTAGCTCTAGGTTATGATACTGAACATATTGAACACCTTATAAACTTCTATTCTCTAAAAAAAATTTATAGAAAGTATTTCCGTTACCGCTATAGCTTGGCATGCCATCTAAACTTCCTATCAGTTATTATCACCATAAAGAAAAAGGGGGAGGTTTAACACCTTTAATGTTATGATTGCGAGTCAAAACATGGTAGCGAAAAATTATGCAAATCTCACCTGTAATGCCAAATCCATAGATGGGTCGACCAGGAAATTAATAATCTCATCCTTCTTTCCACGAAGTGTTTTGATTGAAATGTAACGCCCTTCAACTCCAACCATAGCAGAGAGGACTTCATCAATAACAATAAGCTCCTACATTTCAGCAGAACAAAACAATAGCTTAAATTTTTAAATCTTGAAACCCTAAATTGATTATGACTGCAGATATACACAGTACTTGAATACATATGAAAGAAATGAATACATACATGCACAAAGAGAAACCTTTAAAAACCAATACAACACCAGTCACCAATCACAGAGAATCCTTTAGAAACCTTTATGATACTTTTGAACTAAAATGTGTATCATAAAACCACAACGATTTGTTAAAATTATGTTGGTGCTATAGCCGCTATTTGACGACACTACAAAGCATAGCCAGGACCTTAATTTCTTACCAATAATCATAGCATAGTTCGCTTTGCCTAATTTGTACAAAAAAAAAAACAAACTTTTTGGTCAAAAGTTCAGTCAGCACCATTTTAACTAAAAACTTTAATTTCACAAATTACGAATGATTGAAAAAAAGGCCATTCCCTCGGCATAACAAATAGTACATTTTCTTAATTCCGAGCAATGTTCCATAAAAAAAAAAAGCTTGTATATAATGTAAACATAAGAATTTTGAATTGAAGTTAGGTTTACGAACTAAGATAAAATGTTAGGTAAAAATTGAATAGAATCGAAGGCAATTACACTACTAGAGAACACTTGAGCAATCACATTCGTAGAGAGTACACAGAAATTCGAAAACAAGCACCAAAATTGATATGTTACAATAGATCTGAGAATGGTACATTGAGAGAGAGGAACGTACTTGAACAGTAGGATCGTAATAGCCGATAAGATTTTCGAACCCTGCGGCGGCGGTTTGATTCATGTTGAAATGAAGTGAAAGCAGATCGGAAGAAAAAGCGCTTTTCAATAATCGCTTTTTTAAAGATTATTTGCGAATAGTAATGGGATAGAGATGTTCTGAACTATGGGAAGAGAAATGCATAGAGAGTGAAGTGAAGTTGTTTGTTACTCACTAGAACTAGATTTTCTTCTTACTTCTTTCTTCTCTCCTACAGTGTTATTTTGAATTTTGTCTGCGAGTGTTTCTTCTTTTCAGGAATCTCTCCATTCCATTCTTCACTTTTCAAAATACCATGTGAAAGTTGATTTTTTAGATACGTTGAATCACGTATTATGTATCTAAATTAACCTAAACTAAATACATAAATAAATTATTTAATATATCTAAATAAGTAAATTGTTTCTTGTAAATAAATTTGGATGGAGTAACTCTTTTTTTATTTTATTTTATTTTTTTAATACAAAAACTCACTTTATTTTTTATTTTATCTGTGAAATTGTCCACATTATTTTTTTTCATATCATCTTGTAAACTTTTTTTTTTTTATAAAAAAACTAACCTAAAAAACTCATCGAAATTATATCGGGAAGAGTTCAACTGATAGTGGAGGTTGGACTATAGTGTGGTCTCAGCCTAAAAATATACGCGGTCATTAAATATAAAAAATTTACTTTTTAGGTTCATTCAATAAATAATGTATGTGGTCTATTTAATAGTCACATACATCATTTATTGAATGAACTTAAAAGTAAATTTTTCGCTTATATTTGTGCCGGAGTATGTCATTATTTTCCTAAATTAGGTAGTGGTGTTTGTGGATATAATAGCTTCTGCACTTTGGGAGAGAATAAGTGGCCAACATGTCAGTGTCGAAAAAGTTACTCACTGGTTGATCCTGATGATCCATTTGGTAGCTGCAAGCCAGACTTCATACATGGATGTGCAGAAGATGAACTAAGTGAAACAAAGGATCTGTTCTACTCTGAGATTTTGAATGGCACTTATTGCCATCAAAACGATTATACGCTTCTAAAGCCTTTATGTATGGACTGCATGTATTATTATTTGTTTATATTCTGGCAAATTGATATTTGATACTCCCTCCGTCCCAATTTATTTGACCCCTTTACCATTTCACACGGATTAAGAAAAATGTATAAATAAAGGGGAAAGTGGAATATATTGTATTGAGAATGATAAAAGTAGTATTATTTAGTGTTATATTGTATTGGGAATGATGAAAGTTGTATTGAAAATTGAAATGAGTCGGTTATTTTGGGACACTTTTTTTAGAAAATGGGTCGGTTATTCGGGACGGAGGGAGTATATCCTTGATGTTCAATTTCACATGTTATCAACAACTTGACTATATAAATAATTAATAGTTATTTATTCTCTAATTTTTTTTCACATGCCAATTTCAAAATGAAAATTGAATCTTTTACATCATACTGTGCAAGTAAATCCAAATGCTAATTTTAGTGCATATGAATAAAAATTTATCATTTGTATCTGCTTCACTTCCTTCAAGCACATTGAGTGATCAAGTTGTGCTTCACTTACCCCAAATGGTACTAATTTAATCATGTTGACAACATTTGGAGATCAATAGCTTAGAAATGGTGAATTTCTTCTCCTTCAACCTTGAAGCAATTATTCTGTTATTCTCTTGGATATCATCCAACTTTGTTGCAGCAAGATGTTTCAAATTCACTTAAAAGAAATTTATCTCTTAAACTTAATGAGATTGTTCTAAATTCATGAAAGACAAAAGTAAATAGGTGGAAGCAGAACAAAATTCAGATGGAGTAGTGCAGCAAGTTATACTTGAAATTAGAAAAAGGACAAAGTGGTGAAGATGGCCAGTGGCGTAGGGGATGGACGGCTGTTGGCAGCGTTGGAACGACGACATCCAAAGGCAGCAGGAGTGGCAGCAAGAAGGCAAGATGACTCACCGCGCATTGGTTTCTGGTTTGTCCCTTTTACGGATTTATGTTGTTTTAAATGAGATTCTTTTGAGTTAGAATTTAACTTTACTAAATGAGAACAATATTTGTTCGGATACTACTACAGTTTTTAATCTTGTTTAGAAAGAAAAAAAATATAGCTGATTTTTTTTTACTGTGTAAAGTCCACTTTAGAAGAACACAAATACATGTCAAAATTGTAATATATTTTTATTTAAAAAAAAAAGGTAAGTGTATCATACGTTTGTTATCTACAAACTCCAAAGCATACCAACTTGTGTGTTGGTTATTTGGTTTAGTATGAGTTGACCAAGTCTACACAAGGATACAAAAAAGACTAGTGACTAAGTGCTTTAATTTTGATGACACAAACAATATCTATTTACTATGAATCATATGGACCGAATTGGTTCTATAATCTAAACATGGCTTCCTCTCTACTTCCCCTTCTCCTCTACTCACTGATTTTTCAATCCATCAGTGTTGTAGCTCAAACCAAAAGTACTATAGCCATCGGTGATTCTTTTACTGCACAAACCAACTCCTTTTCACGGTTGTTTTCATCTTCTAGTAACTTTTCGTTAGGTTTTCTTCTACTAGAAGATACCATGTTTTTTTGCTTTCCATTTGGTATGCAAACATTTCTGAGAAACTCACTGCCAATGATGGGCTGGTGCTAGCTTCTCCAAATGGTGACATGCTATGGAACCCTGAGGGACTTGGTGATAGAGTTTCTTGTGGTGTGTTCAATGACATTGGAAACTCTGTGCTTGAGGATGGTGAACTTAACAGTCTTTGGGAGACTTTCAAGTTTTCTAGTGACGCCTTCTTGCCTTCTCAGGTTGTTGAAAGGCTTAAAGAGACTAATTTCAGTAAAGGAAGGTGTGAGATCCTTCTACAAAATGATGGTAATCTTGTTATGTTTTTTGTTAATTTAACATTTGGTTATGTTAATGAAAATGAAAACTACTATGAAAGTGTAAAACTGTGGATCCAGTTCTGGAACTCAATTAGTCTTTGACAGATCAGGGTACTTGTATGTCTTGGGCTCTATAGCACCGACACCTATGATCTAAGGCATGTCCGGTGTCCGACACGTGTCAGTCCCCGACACGACACCGGCACATGTTATTACATTCAATTAATTCATTTTCTCAAATTATTATCTGTGTCAACGTGTCGGTGCGGTGTCCATGTCTATGTCGGTGCTTCATAGGTCTTGGGAGAGAACAATGAGAAATACAATGTGTTAGAAAAAGAGAGTAAAGTTTCAAACACACATTTTTAACTTAGAGCAACTCTTAATTTTGACGGGGTGTTTACACTTTACAAGCATCCAAAGAGTTCAACTGAGAGTGAAGGTTGGATCATAGTGTGATCTAAACATGATAATATGTGTAATTATATTGAAACAACTAGTCTGTTATTTTCTCGGAGATCATGCAAGTTGTTCCAAATTCATGGACGACAAAAGTAAATAGGTGGAAACCGAAGGAAATTCAGATGGAGTAGTACAACAAGTTCTACTTGAAATAAGAAAAATGAACATGACAGAAGAAGAGGTGAGGATGGTTTTAGGTATACGGTGGCCGGCGCCGGGCGGTGTGGCAAAGAAGGTTGGCATCATTGGTACGAAAATGGCCGGAGGCAGCTGGAGTGGCTCCAAGACGACAGGGTGAGTCTCTGGTTTGTCCCTTTTACAGATATTATCATATATGTTATTTTAGTACTGTTCCTTAAAATCACTAGAATCGCCACATCGAATCATCTCAATGTTTTGATTGATCTAACAGACAAAATTAGTGAACGGTAGAGTACCTTTCCTGCGCTTCATACATAGGTAATTAGGCATGGAAGCACTTCATACATAGAATAATTGTTTTAGTTCAATTACACTGAAAAATTTGCATGTGTACAAACATGACACACCTGAAAACGTATTCAATAATCAACAAATCAGCCTTTGTTACTCTAGTAATGTGATGGCATCCAACTTGAACCCTGTAAAACTATAACCTAAGATAGTTAAAAAGTTGATAACAAATAGACAGGAACTTTAGATGTGGTTACCTGGATTCAGTATGAGTAAGTATTTAGTCTCTCCGATACTAACATCAACTTCAATTTGCAGAGATTCTTTTGAGAGTGAGAAATTAACTTTACTAAATTAGATAAATATTCTTTTCTGTAACCTACTATAATTTATAATAATATTCTTGTTTAGAAAAAATAATAAATATATAACTGAAAGAAAAAAACTGTCCTGAAAGTCCACTTTACACAAGTCCATGGTCAAAATTGTAATGTATTTTTATTTTAATTTTCTATGAAAAAGGGAAAGTTTTCATACGTTTGTTATCTCCAAATTTAAGCCACCTTGTTTGTTGATTTAGTATGAGTTGACTATAAGGACTAAGTGCTTTAATTTTGATGGACACAAAAAAATATCTATAAATCATATGGACCAAATTGGAAGACTAATGGCTCAGTGCTTTAATTTTGATGGAAACAAGAGATATTTATTTCCTATAAAAATCATAGGGATCAAATTGATTCCACATTCTATACATGGCTTCTTCTTTGCTTCCCTTTCTCCTCTACTCACTGATTTTGCAATCCATCTGTGTTGTAGCTCAAACCAAAAGTACCATAGCCATTGGTGATTCTTTTACTGCACAAGCCAGCACATCTCCATGGTTGCTTTCACCTTCTGGTGACTTTGCCTTTGGTTTTCTTCCACTCAAAGACACTAATCTTTTTTTGCTTTCAATTTGGTATCCCAAAATTTCTGAGAAAACTGTTGTGTGGTATGCTAATGGAGACACTCCTGCACCAAAAGGATCAAAAGTGGAACTCACTGCTAATGATGGGTTGGTGCTAACTTCTCCAAATGGTGTCAGGTTATGGAATACTGAAGGACTCAATGTTAAAGTTTCTCACGGTGTGTTGAATGACACTGGCAACTTTGTGCTTCAGGATGGTAAATTCAACAGTCTGTGGGAGACTTTCAAGTTTCCTAGTGACACCTTATTGCCTTCTCAAGTTGTGGATAAAGGAAGAAATCTTTCTTCAAGGCTTAAGGAGACAGATTTCAGTAAAGGAAGGTTTGAACTTGTTTTACAAAGTGATGGTAATCTTGTTATGCATTCTATTAATTTACCATCTGGTTATGTTAATGAAAACTACTTTGAAAGTAATACTGTTAAATCCAGTACATCAAGTGCTGGAGCTCAATTGGTCTTTGACAAGTCAGGGTACTTGTATGTTTTAGGAGAGAACAATGAGAAATATAATGTGTTTGAAGAAGAGAGTAACGTCTCGACCACACAATTTTATCTTAGAGCAACTCTTAATTTTGATGGAGTGTTCACACTTTACAAGCATCCTAAGAGTTCAACTAAGAGTGAAGGTTGGACCACAGTATGGTCTAAGCCCTTTAATATATGTACTTATACTGTTAGTGCAGGTAGTGGTGTTTGTGGATATAATAGCTTCTGCACTTTGGGAGTTGATAAGAGACCAAAATGTCAGTGTCCAAAACATTACTCACTGATTGATCCTAATGATCCATATGGAAGCTGCAAGCCAGATTTCATCCAAGGATGTGCAGAAGATGATCCAAGTAAAAAGAGAAATGATCTCTATGAGTTTGAGATTTTGATTGACACTGATTGGCCTCTATCAGATTATGTGCTTCAAAGGCCTTTTACTGAAGAGCAGTGTAGGAAATCTTGTATGGATGATTGTTTGTGTTCTGTGGCTATTTTCAGGTTAGGTGATAGTTGTTGGAAGAAGAAGTTGCCACTTTCAAATGGGAGAGTTGATGCAACTCTTAATGGTGCTAAGGCTTTCTTGAAAGTGAGAAAAGATAATGCCTCCCATAGTTCCACCATACCTGTCACAAATTAGTATTAAATATTCTCTAAATAAGTTGGTTAGCAGGTGTTAGATGCTGGTCCTTGTTTTGTTGTTTAAAGTCAACAATAAAATTTGAATGTATGTCTTGTATCAAGTTGTGGCTTTAAATAAGTTATGTCTTTGTATGAACAAACCTTATTCCATTGTTGTTTTGTTTTGGATAAAGTTAATTTAATATCTAACTAAGCAAAATAAATGACAGAACATTGTATATTTTAGGGACCTATAAATTGAATAATTTGTAAAGTGAAAAAAAATAAAATCAAAGATTAGTATTGTAGCAACTTACAACCACTCAAGATTTGCTATACACACATACACATGTCTATAATATCAACCATTGATTTGGTTAATCGACGTTTGATATTAGCCGCTTCTAATCGATGAGATTATGAGTGCTCCCAATGATTTGATTTACCCGGGTTGGTATTTTTTGGAGTTGTGTAAAATATATTTTTGTTCTTTACCTTTTACATAATGTTTGTTTTCGTCATTCATTTTTTTATTTGTTTTGGCCCTTATATTTCACAATATTATACATGTTCATCCTTTTACCTACTTATGTTAAATGAGATATAAGTGATGTTGTGACATATGATCATCATGTACCTGCATGACAATCATTTTAAATTGAATTAGGGTCCATAATTTTATGGGTAAAATTAATTTTACAGAGATGAAAACACCAGTTCTCACGATAGTTTATCGTTGTTAAGTTGTGTAGTATAAGTTGAGTGACAACAAAAGGTGCTCACAACTATAACATTTGCGAATAAATACCACAATATCACTAATGAACATTACTTTACAATTGCTTTATAATAAACTTAAATATTTTTATTCTATATTGGGACCTACCTTAATATGGAAACCCCAGCTTGATACACAAACATAAATGCAAATATTACATTGAACTTAAAACAACACAACAGGTATTAGCACAATTTGCCAATCTTTGCTTACAAACTTGTTAACTTAGAGAATATTGGATACTAATTTGTGAGGGGTATGGTGGAACTTGCACTTTAACAGTACCTTCAAGCATATGTACCACATTTCTCATGTTTGGTCTAAGACATGGATCCTCTTGAACACACCAAATAGCAATCATAACCAATTTCTCCAAATTTTCCTTGTCCAACAATGCCTCATTGTCACCCTCAACCAATGCATCTACATCACCATCTTTGTAGCAATCATAAGCCCAATCAGTTAAAATTGCTTTGTCTTCATCTTCTTCATCCATTTCTTCAACACATTTTCTACATGAAATTATCTCAAGTAGCACTACACCATAACTATACACATCAACCTTAGCAGTGATAGGCATGTTTTTAAACCATTCAAGTGCAACATACCCTTTTGTTCCTCTTATGCCAGTGTTTGTTTTGCTTTGATTCATGTTCAACAACTTGGCTAATCCAAAATCAGAAATTCTTGCATTGAAGTAATCATCAAGGAGTATGTTCTGAGGCTTTATGTCACAATGGATGATCCTAGTGATGCACTCTTCATGTAAATACACAAGTCCTCTAGCTATCCCTATTGCAAGTTCTAGCCTTAGTTTCCAACTTGGCTTCTGTTTCTCTTCATTGAAAAGAAAACTTGCCAAAGTGCTATTGCTCATGTACTCATAAACAAGCAGTCTTTCCTTTCCACTCTCGCAAAATCCAAGTAAACGAACCAAATTCTTGTGATGAGTGAGACCAATAACATTCAGCTCATTCCTGAATTCCCTATGAGCTTGATCCAACAGAAAACTGTTTAACTTTTTCACTGCCACGCGAGTTTTGGAAGCTGTGTCGTTGTTGATGACTCCTTCGTAAACAATACCAAAAGCTCCCCTTCCTAGCTCTTTGTCAAATCCATTGGTAGCTTCTTCAAGCTCTTCATAAGTGAAGCAACGCAAATTGGTTTCAACAGAAGTGTCACTTCTGCTAACTCTTCTAAGCTTCTTCTTGTACTGAAAAATGAAGGAGGTACCGACACATATTGCTACAATCAATACAACATTGAGAATAGTAGAGCTACCCAAAAGCACATAACCAACCAAGACCAAAGTTTCTCTGTTATTGATCTTGTTCACAATGGTTGAATTTGAATTTGGAGGAAAGCCACCAATGGAGGTATTACCTATTCTAACTTTCAAAAAGGCCTTAGCACCATTAAGAGTTGGATCATATTTCCCATTTGAGAGCGGTAACTTCTTCTTCCAACAACTATCACCTAACCTGAAAATAGCCACAGAACAAAAGCAATCTTCCATACAAGCTTTCTTACATTGTTCTTCGGTAAAAGGCTTTTGAAGCACAGAATCTGACATAGGCCAATCAATGTCAGTCAAAGTCTCAAACTCATACAGATCATTTCCTGTTTTATTTAGTTCATCTTCTTCACATCCTTCTATGAAGTCTGGCTTGCAGCTACCAAGTGGATCATCGGGATCAACCAGAGAGTATCGTTTTGGACACTGACATGTTGGTCTCTTATCAACTCCCAAAGTACAGAAGCTATTATATCCACAAACACCACTCCCTCCATTAGCAATATGATCACATATATTATCAGGTTTAGACCACACTATGGTCCAAACATCACTCTCCGTTGAATTCTTTGGATGCTTGTAAAGTGTGAACACTCCATCAAAATTAAGAGTTGCCCTAACATAAAATTCAGTGGTAGAGACTTTATTCTCTTGTTCTGACACATTGTATTTCTCATCGTTCTCTCCCAATACATACAAGTACCCTGATCTGTCAAAGACCAATTGAGTTCCAGCACCTGAAGTATTGGATCCCACAGTTCCACTTTCATAGTAGTTTTCATTAGCATAACCAGATGGTAAATTAATAGAATGCATAACAAGATTACCATCATCTTGCAAAAGAAGCTCAAACCTTCCTTTACTAAAATTTGACTCCTTAAGCCTTGGAGAAAGCTTTCCACCTTTTTGAAGTACCTGAGAAGGCAACAAGGTGTCACTAGGAAACTTGAAAGTATCCCAACCAGCACCCTCGAGCACAAAGTTACCTGTATCGTTGAACACACCACGAGAAACTTTCGCACTGAGTACCTCAGTAGTATTCCATAACCCGACACCATTTGGAGAAGTTAGCACCAACCCATCATCGGCATTGAGTTCCACTTTTGATCCTTTTGGTGCAGGACTTTCTCTATTAGCATACCACACAACAGTTTTGTCAGGAATTTTAGCATACCAAATGGAAAGCAAAAAAAGGTCAGTGTCTTGGATTGGAAGAAAACCAAAGGCAAAGTCACCAGAAGGTGAAAGCAACCATGTAGAGTTGTTGGTTTCAGCAGTAAAAGAATCACCAATGGCTATGGTGTTTTTGGTTTGAGCTAGAACACTGATGGATTGTAGAATAAGTGAGAAGAGAAAAAAGGGAAGAAGTAGAGTGGAAGCCATGTTTAGATTCTATACTCAATTTAATTCATATGATTTTTATAGAAAATAGCAATTGTTTGCGTCCATAAAAATTTCATCACTTAGTCATTAGTCTGTTGAATAATCTTTGTGTAGACTTGGACCCGGTCAACTTATAAGTCATAAGTTGGTTTAACATCAGGACATAACAGTCGTATGATATACTTCCATTTTTCATAAAAATAAAAATGAAAATAATATACAATCTCAACAAAGGATTTGTGTTCTTCTAAAGCAGACTTCGTTTGCATGGTTAAAATTATGAACTATATTTTTATTGTGCTCTCAGATATATACTAGAGAAATGTCATTTGCTGACAATAGAGTAAGTTTAATTATAGTCTTGTTCTCCTATTGTCACATTCTCTAAATTGGTTTTCCCTTTTCAAAATCCAGTATTTGGATCCTTAGCTAAGTTATATAGATTCAAAAGGGGTAATATGAAAACAAAGAAATATTGATGTATCATAAAACCTACATAATAGAAATTCATCTGAATAATTCTTTTTTTAGTATTAAATCTCCAGTTCTAAATGAGACGAGAATTACAGTAATTCGGAGTTTGATCGTGAAATAAGTATAATCTAATCAAAATCACTTGACCATAATTACTTGGTTGAATAGACTAGAAAGGGAAGTGGAGATGAAGTCTTTGTCTAGCTAGATTCTGAATCAATTTGGTCCATATAATTTTGATAGTAAATAGATATTTTGTGTGTCCATCAAATTTAAAGCACGTAAGTCACTAGTACTAGTCTTTCTATGTGTTGAATATTCTTTGCGTAGACTTTGGTCAACTCATACTAAACCAACACACAAGTCGCTATACTTTGGAAATAACAAACGTATGATACACTTTCCTTCCCTTTATCACAAAAGTATAAAAACCTCTATAGAAAAATGCAACCCTGCATAAGCCTTGCATAAAATTCTATTTTTGTGAACTGCTAAGAACCCATTGAGAATGGTCAAGGATGGGAAGTAGAGGAGGAGGGTGTAATATAAGAGATAGTGTAATTTTAGAGCAACTTTTGCATGCATAGACACAACCTCAAATAAAATTTATTTAGGCGCACACACATGATTGATAAAATTTAAAAGAGAAATTATATCAAGTGACGTGACTAAATTATTTCTCTTATAAATTTTATCATTCATGTATGTGTGCTTAAATACTTTTGATTTGAGGTTGTGCCCAAATAAGTATTTCTCGTAATTTTAAAACACTTGAGAGAAATTTTAAAAAATTCCAGAATGTTTTTTATTTTAATTAAAAATATGGCGAGTAAAATTGAAATTTAAGAAAATTGTAGGGTTATGGGGTCTAGTTGCATGCTTATCTTGACGCTTATCTTCATTCTTCTTCATCTCTTCTTCTTTTAACTCCCTCTAAATCATGTAGCTTATCTTTTCGATTGTTTCTTTCTTCATGATTAAATGTTTAACTTTTAAAACATTTAAAGTTTCTTTTTCTGTAAATGGCTCGATTTGAAAAATTAAAAATGTAATTTGATTAGTCTATGGTTGTTGGGAGGTACTAAATTAATAAACAAAAGGGGTTAATTATTTGTGTTTGTTGATGAATGTTTTTGATGATTTTGTTTGGTTTTCTCATTAGATATATTTTTGTTATGTAATGAAGCGGGTGGTGTGGGAGGAGATAGAGATGTTCATGATTTTCTTTTTTCTTCAAATCGGTCTCCTTCAAACTAACTTTGGAAGGATGAAAGGATGTGTATCATAACACATATGGAAATGGCAACCTCGGATACCTAAATTAAAAAAACATGAGTAGAAGGTATTTATTGAAAAAGATTTCATTTGATTTTTTTCTATTTTAACATTAAGCTGATGTGTATTTAGTGATTTTAATTGGTTGACAGTGTAAAATTGTTTTACACTGTCAGTCTATTCTAATTAATCTCTATCAACATTTAACATTTATCAATTGAATTAAAACCTTGCAGACTAGTTGCATGCTATTTTCTCGGCAATTTCCACCAAGCTACAACGATTTACTTGCAACTGTTTTAATTAAGGAAAATGCTAGATATCAAGAATGGATTTTCTTGATGAATTCAAGAATGACATGGCATAATAATCACCCTTAGATTTTAATCTTATTTATTAAAGTTTTATAAAAAAAATACATAACACCCACCACCCCATGATTTTCGGCCGGCGAGATTTTATTGGCTAACATTAATTTCGGGACAATTTCTTGATAAAATCTTTCTTGATAAATAGCATTGCTCAAATAATTATTAATTATTTATATAGTGAAGTTGTTGACATCATATGAAATTGAAGATAAGAATAAGAAATATATATTGGTATTAAATTTCTTATTCTTATCTTCAATTTCATATGATGTCAACAACTTCACTATATAAATAATTAATAATTATTTTTACTCTAATTTTTTTTCTTCCACAAACTAAACATTCAAGATATCCGTGGAACGCACCAACTTATATCTGATTATAACTAATAACTAATTCATAAAACTGTATTGAGAAACAATTAGTTAACAACTACTCCTAGCTAACTTGTACATCAAGCTACTTCTATTTCCTGCTCAACCTTACACTCAAGCTGGAATAGATGTCAAGTATTTCAAGCTTGTTGAGCAAGGCATTGAATGAACCTGGAGCGTGTAGGATTAGGGCATGCTCCCCAACCTGAGTCAGAAACACCACCACATCAGCAACCCCAACATCGTGACCCATCCTACCATCTCGATGCCAATCTCTGGCCGTTTCAAAGGACAAAGTGCCTCTGGATGTCGCCGTTCCAGAGGCAGCAGGAGTGGCAGCAAGAAGGCAAGATGCTCATGGCACATTGGTTTCTGGTTTGTCCCTTTTACGGATATATGTTGTTTTAATTTTGTTTCTTAAAATTTTGTCCAAAAAAAAAAAACCTTTCAGTTTCTTAATTTCACTAGAATGAATGGCAAATTGGAATCAGCACATTATTACTAGTAATGTGATTGCATCAAATTTGAACCCTGTAAAACTATAACCAAAGATAGTTAAAATTAGAAAGTTGAAACATAGCAAAAAGAGAGGAATTTGGTTACATAGATTCGGTACGAGTAAGTTTTTTTGTCTCTCCAAATACTCACATTAGCATTGATTTGCAGAGATTCTTTTGAGTAAGAATTTAACTTTACTAAATGGGAACAAAATGTTCTTGGTGATCCATCTGGCAGTTGCAAGCCAGAATTTAACTTTACCATTCTCAAATGGGAGAGTTGATGCAACTCTTAATGGTGCTAAGGCTTTCTTGACAGTGAGAAAAGATACTCCATGGTTCCACCATAACCGTCACAAATTAATATCTAACTAAGCAAAATAAATGACAGAACACGGTGTCTTTAAGGGACCTATAAATTGAGTAATTTGTAAAGTAAAAAAAATATCAAAGATTAATATTATAACAACTTATAACCAAAAAAAAAAACTTATAACCACTCACACTACCAAAAAAACTTATAACAACTCAAGATTTGCTCCTTAAAAAAAAAACTCAATATTTTTTTACATATGTCTATAATATCAACCATTGATTTATTTAATCAACAATTGATATTAGCCGCTTTTAATTGATGAGATCATGAGTGCTCCCAATGATTTGAATTACCCGGGTTGGTATTTTTTGGAGTTGTGTAAATTTTTTTACTTCACTTTTTACATAATATTTATTTTGGTCATTCATTTTTTAATTCGAGGAGTTGAAAATAAGCATAGATCTGAGTGCTTACATGACAGTCGTTTTCAATTGAATCAGGGTCCATAATTTTACAGAGATGGAAAAACCGGTTCTCACGATATTTTTATTGTTGTTAAGTTGTGTAGTATATATTATGAGTCCCTTACATGACGTATAACATTTGCACATAAACGATACTATAAAAAATGAATATTATACATAAAGTTTCAAAATAACAAATTACATTTCAAATATTTCACTAATACTTTATAATGAACATTACTTTATAATTATTTTATAATAAAATTAAGGGAAATGCTAACAAGTGTCTTAAAGTATTTGATATGAAGCTTAAAGCAGCAATTTTATCTTGAAAATTATGTATTCAACTTATTGAAAAATTAAAAAGCAACTTTTTCACATAAAATTTAACAATTATTTCATTTCTGAATATTTAACAAGTGCCAAGATACTTGCTAGCATAACCCAAAAATTAAATATTTTTATTCTATATTGGGACCTACCTTAATATGGAAACCACATCTTGATACACAAACATAAATGCAAATATTACGTTACACTTAAAAGAGCCCAACAAGTATTAGCACAAGTTGTCAATCTTTGCTTACAAACTTATTAATTTAGAGAATATTGAATACTAATTGGTGAGGGGTATGGTGGAACTTGCACTGCAACAGTACCTTCAAGCATATGTATCACATTTCTCATGGTTGGTCTAAGACATGGATCCTCTTGAACACACCAAATAGCAATCCTAACCAATTTCTCCAAATTTTCCTTGTCCTCCAATGCCTCATTGTCACCCTCAACCATTGCATCTACAGCACCATCTTGGTAGCAATCATAAGCCCAGTCAGTTAAAATAGCTTTGTCTTCATCTTCTTCATTCATTTCTTCAACACATTTTCTACATGAAATTATCTCAAGTAGCACTACACCATAACTATACACATCAACCTTAGCTGTGATAGGCATGTTTTTAAACCATTCAAGTGCAACATACCCTTTTGTTCCTCTTATGCCAGTGTTGGTTTTGCTTTGATTCATGTTCAACAACTTGGCTAATCCAAAATCAGAAATTCTTGCATTGAAGTAATCATCAAGGAGTATGTTCTGAGGCTTTATGTCACAATGGATGATCCTAGTGATGCACTCTTCATGTAAATACACAAGTCCTCTAGCTATCCCTATTGCAAGTTCTAGCCTTAGTTTCCAACTTGGCTTCTGTTTCTCTTCATTGAAAAGAAAACTTGCCAAAGTGCTATTGCTCATGTACTCATAAACAAGCAGTCTTTCCTTTCCACTCTCGCAAAATCCAAGTAAACGAACCAAATTCTTGTGATGAGTGAGACCAATAACATTCAGCTCATTCCTGAATTCCTTATGAGCTTGATCCAACAGAAAACTGTTCAGTTTCTTCACTGCCACGCGAGTTTTGGAAGCTGTGTTGTTGTTGATGACTCCTTCGTAAACAATACCAAAAGCTCCCCTTCCTAGCTCTTTGTCAAATCCATTGGTAGCTTCTTCAAGCTCTTCATAAGTAAAGCAACGCAAATTGGTTTCAACAGAAGTGTCACTTTTGCTAACTCTTCTAAGCTTCTTCTTATACTGAATAATGAAGGAGGTACAAACACATATTGCTACAATCAATACAACATTGAGAATAGTAGAGCTACCCAAAAGCACAGAACAAACCAAGACCAAAGTTTCTCTGTTATTGATCTTGTTCACAATGGTTGAATTTGAATTTGGAGGAAAGACACCAATGGAGGTATTACCTATTCTAACTTTCAAAAAGGCCTTAGCACCATTAAGAGTTGGATCATATTTCCCATTTGAGAGTGGGAACTTCTTCTTCCAACAACTATCACCTAACCTGAAAATAGCCACAGAACAAAAGCAATCATCCATACAAGCTTTCTTACATTGTTCTTCGGTAAAAGGATTTTGAAGCACAGAATCTGACATAGGCCAATCAATGTCAGTCAAAGTCTCAAACTCATAGAGATCATTTCTGTTTTTACTTGGTTCATCTTCTGCACATCCTTGTATGAAGTCTGGCTTGCAGCTACCAAGTGGATCATCAGGATCAACCAGAGAGTATCGTTTTGGACACTGACATGTTGGTCTCTTATCAACTCCCAAGTTGCAGAAGCTGTTATATCCACAAACACCACTCCCTTTGCTAGCAACATAAGTACATATATTATCAGGCTGAGACCACACTGTGGTCCAACCTTCACCGTCAGTTGAATTCTTCGGATGCTTGTAAACTGCGAACACACCATCAAAATTAAGAGTTGCTCTAAGATAATAAAGAGTGGTAGAGACTGTACTCTCTTCTTCTGACACATTGTATTTCGTATTGTTCTCTCTCAAGACATACAGGTCCCCTGATCTGTCAAAGACCAATCGAGTTCCAGCACTTGATGTATCGGTTCCCGCAGTTTCACTTGCATAGTAGTTTTCTTCATTAGCATAACCGGATGGTAAATTAATAGAATGCATAACAAGATTACCATCATCTTGTAAAAGAAGCTCAAACCTTCCTTTACTGAAATTTGACTCCTTAAGCCTTGAAGAAAGCTTTCCACCTTTTTGAAGAAACTGAGAAGGCAACAAGGTTTCACTAGGAAACTTGAAAGTCTCCCAACCAGCACCCTCGAGCACAAAGTTACCAGTATCGTTGAACACACCACGAGAAACTTTAGCACTAAGTACCTCAGTAGTATTCCATAACCCGACACCATTAGGAGCTGTTAGCACCAACCCATCATCGGCATTGAGTTCCACTTTTGATCCTTCTGGTGCAGGACTTTCTCTATTAGCATACCACACAACGGTTTTGTCAGGAATTTTAGCATACCAAATGGAAAGCAAAAAAAGGTCAGTGTTTTTGATTGGAAGAAAACCAAATGCAAAGTCACCAGAAGGGGAAAGCAACCATGTAGAGTTGCTGGTTTCAGCAGTAAAAGAATCACCAATGGCTATAGTACTTTTGCTTTGAGCTACAACACTAATGGATTGAAGAATCAATGAGTATAGGAGAAAGGGAAGGAGTAGAGAGGAAGCCATGTTTATATTTTATAATCAATATGATCCATATAGTATGTTTATATATATAGTATTATAGCTATTGTTTGTTTCCATAAAAATTCCAGCACTTATTCATTAGTCTTTCTATCATTTGAATAATCTTTGTGTAGACTTGGACCTGGATCAAGTTTTATGCCACATTATCGTTTTTTTCCCACACGACTTCTTTTAGGTTAAAACCCTAAATTTGAAGAATCAGTGATTAGAGGAGAAAGGAAAGTAGCGAGGAAGCCTTCTGAATCAATTTGGTCCATATGATTTTGGTAGTAAATAGATATTTTTTGTGTCTATCAAACAAAATTAAAGCACGTAAGTCTCTACTAGTCTTTCTATATATGTTGAATGTTCTATGTAGACTTGGGAGATAACAAACACACAAGTCGCTATACCTTTGGAGATAACAAACGTATGCCATACTTCTCCCTTTTTCACAGAAAACCTCATGAATATGCAACCTTGAATACAATTCTCTTTTTATAAACTTAAACTAGAAAAGATAGTATTGTAAATTTAACTAATTTAGCATATATATATATATATATATATATATATATATATATATATATATATATATATATATAGAGGGTGTATCAAATGAGAGGGCTTTTATAATGAGAGATGAGAGGGTTTAATAATAGCCCTTAGATCTATATTAACGGTCGGATGAAGTTTATTTGTTGAAATGACTTACCATGTGCCCTTCTCTTCTTTCTCCAAGTGAGCATCCTATTTCCACCGCTTCTAATTCCCTTACTTTTGCAGGAAGAGGTTAGGTGTCAAGTTTGTTGATGATTCACTCAATTGTTTCACCATTCAATTGCATATACGGTTTCGATTAATTTTATTTAAAAAAACTGTACTTCTTCTCTCTTATTTTACGTGCCTCCCTTTCATAACCTCTCTGCTTAATTCAAATATGGAAAATTTTGTCCCTATTTTCTATTTTGATATGAATCCTTCATCCAGATATACAAATTAATATGCATCTCTTCAATTCACATATACTAACAAACTCAAAATTTTGTTGATACGAATTAAAAAGAGAGAGGAGTAGATCTGAGGCCATCGCCGCCATGGTAATGGGTTTTTAAAATTTTTGTCGTCCTTCGTGTGTGTCGCAAACTCTGCAGCTTGTGCGACCTTCCATTTTCCTTTGTCGTGTGAGACTTTCTGTTGTTATTTGACTTTATGCAAGGAACTCAATATTATTAGAGAGAAAAATGAGAACAATGTTTTTTTTCCTTTCTAAATGGTGTTAATCGTAAACCGTGAGGATGACAAATTGGGTATTGGAAATTTTTAATTTCAATTAGAATTGACTAACTCAGATCTCACTATTGCTGCATTTGTTTCATTTTCGGATGGATAATTTAATTGATTTACATTGTTTTTGCGATGAATTTCATGGTTAAAAGATGAACAATGTTAAAAAAAACTATTATCCCAATAAAAATTATAAAAGATAAACATTACTCCTCCCGTCTCAAATATAAGAAAAGATTCCTTTTTAGGTTCATTGAATAATTAATGTATTTGTTTTACAATGTAGACTAGATACATTAACTACTCAATGAACCTAAAAAAGAATCTTTTCTTATATTTGAGCCGGAGTAGAATGTAACTGAATTTGGACGACAGTAAGGGATGAAGGTGAATAGAGTTAATTGATCTCCTGCGGTTGTAATAATTAAACACCATGCTAACCTTTTGATCAAGGGTTGAGATTTAGCCCTCTCATCTCTCATTTTAAAAGGTCCTCTCACTTGATATGCCCTATATATATATATATATATATATATATATATATATATATATATATATATATATATATATATATATATATATATATATGCTAAATTACTTTAAGGGACATGCATTTAAACACAATTGAAGAAAGATAAAAGGGCACTTATTGTCTAAAGCAACAAGGTGTAGGATGGTAACACACACCTTTTAAAATTAAGGTGGGTGTGTATTAGCATAACCCATATATATATATATATATATATATATATATATATATATATATATATATATATATATATATATATATATATATATATATATATATATATATATATATATATATATATATATATATATATATATATATATATATATATAAGGGTCTTGCTAACAAGTGTGCTAAGGATTTATGAATAGAAATAATTAATAAGTCTTATGTAACAAAAAAATTATTTTTTAAAGTTTCAATACATTGAATTTATCATTTCCAAGACAAAGTTTCTTCTTTAGACTTCTTAACAAGTGTCTGCCATGAGGGCACTTGTTAGCATTTCCCTATTTTAAATTTATTTAAAATTTAGAAGTATATTTTATTTTGTTTTTAAAATATTCTCTATCAATATTAAGTAAAATGAACTAAATTGTACTCCCTCCACTTTTTAAAGCGTCGTTTTATCCTTATTTATCTATAGATAATAATAAAGCAAACTAAGTATTTAGGCAAGTTCGACATGTGTCAGCAAATAAGAATGTTTACTTTTTTTTAAACTTGCTATTAGTGGTAATGTTTCCATAATTATCTTTTAATTGTTTTTATTGATTGATTTTTAATATTTTTCTATAAAATGTAATGTTGGAACTTGGAAGGCTCCTAAAAAAAAATCAAATAATTGGAAATGTTTTCTATGGTATTTGCAATAGTCAAGCACGCATGTTCTCAAGGTTTTTTGAGACTTTGAAATTGTTTAAGTTGATAAATTTTATTTTCAAAATTGTGTACACCCTCCGGTCACTAATATAAGCAAAAATCTACTTTTTAGATACATTCAATTAATGATGTATGTGACATATAATAAAGACCACATACATCATTAATTAAATGGGGAATTAGTCACTTTAGTCCCCGAATGGGGAACGATTCGTCAATTTAGTCCCCGAATGCGAGATAAATTGCAAAATAGTCCCCGAATGTAGACTTTGTTAGTCAATTTAGTCCCTGGATGCGAACTCCGTTAGTCAATTTAGTCCCCGAATGTAGACTTCGTTAGTCACTTTAGTCCCCGAAATTGATCATGCGGGGAATCTGTTTTGCATATTATCTACATTCGGGGACTAAATTGACGAATCGTTCCCCATTCGGGGACTAAAGTGACTAATTCCCCTTAATTAAATGTATCTAAAAAGTGGATTTTTGCTTATACTAGTAACCAAAAGGTGTATATGTTCCAATCTTTGGGAATTGCAATACTCTCTCCTTATTTTGCTTGCCGTGCGAAATTCAAACTCACGTATTCAGTTTCATTGCCGATTCAATCCACCGTTTGGTATATACTTCCTACGGTCCTATATATAAGAAAATATTCTTTTTTAGATACATTTAATAATTAATGTATATAGTCTTCATTGTTAACGAGATACATTAATTATTCAATGTACCTAAAAAAAGAATCTTTTCTTATATATAGGACCGGAGGGAGTATATCCAGGTTCATTGATTCTTAGAGCATGTTTGAAACACTTATCAAAAATCTTTCTTAGTTTTTAAAAGGTCAAATGCATCTAAAGGTACTTTAAGTTTTTCGTTTTTCCCAAACTGATCTTTAAGTTTCAAAAGTCCCAAACAAGTCTTTTAAGTTTCAAAAGTCCCAAAGAAGTCCTTTTAGTTTTTGAATCGTTTCAAACAAGTCATTTTAGAGGATGATGGTGATGATTCGGATGATAGCAACAAAGAGCATTATCCACCATTTGCCGTACCTAAAAAGATGACTAATTTTAAGTGGGTGTTAGAGCCGATTTGGTACCAAAGATGAGTTCAAGGAAGCAATTACCAACTATGCTATCTACAATAGGATTTGTTTGAAACGATTCAAAAACTAAAAGGACTTGTTTGAGACTTTTGAAACTTAAAGTACCACTTTGGGAAAAACGAAAAACTTAAAGGACCTTTAGATGCATTTGACCTTTTTAAAAACTTGAAAATTAAAAACTTTTACTAAACTATTTTTTAAAATTACAGTTTTGGAAACTGTTTTGAATTTTTTAGTTTTGGGGCCTAAAACTAAAACAGGTAAAATGATAATTATTGTGAGAAGAAGACTTATATATTTCAAAACTGAAAACAAAAACTATTTCAAACAAGCTCTTAATCTCTGTTTTTTTTTTATTTAATTTTTTTTCATGCACACACACAAACACTTACACATTTAGAAATGCAGCATTCTTATTTCTCTGTCATTTGATCTCACTCTTACACAAGAAGCTAAGGCAAGCAATGAAACTGCATAAAAAACCTTTAGTTCTAACTGTTAATATTTTTTGTTTTTGTTTTGCGTTGTAGTTATAATTATTTTTTGGTAGTAGTTTGTGGAAGATTGGAATCTAAATGAGCTTTATTGAATGTACGATTTCATTCATATTTTTTTTTACCGAAAATATGAATATTCATCAATCCTTCCTTCATCTTTTTGGCAATTTTTTAAGCATATTAACCTATACGTATCTCATTTTTTCAAGAGGAATAACTTTTATAGATTTATTTCCATCTCAAATGTCAGGTAACCATTTCTTGCTCTGTTCTCAATTCCTTTTCTCTCTTTGATTTCCCATTTTTTAGATTAACTTCGCTTTCAAGTTGTTTTCTGCTTTGAACTTGGATTTGGTGCCTGACTAAAAAGGCTCGAAAAGCTTGCAGAAAATGTGTGACAATAGGTTCACACACTCACACCTGTTGAACTTGAACTACCAAAGTAGACTTGCATCAGTCTTTGCATTTAGCTTTTTTAGAACGTTAAGCTACCTATACTTTGCAAAGTTTTTATTTAATTTAAGGTAACAGTGCATGTGCTTTGTTGAAGCTTTTCTTGCTCTGGAGTTACTATTATTGTATTTTCTTTCCTCTCTAATGAATGACAACTTTATTTATTTGGGTTGTAAAGAAAAGTTTTCTATTCTTATATAATGTAGACAAGTTCTTAATTTTGACCTTGCATAAACTATCAATTTGTTTCATGTAGTAGGACAAGAATTACTCATTTGTGTTTGGTATAACCCCGTAGGAAGTATGGACTAGACCCAAAAGGAAGAGAATAAAAACTACAAAGAGATGGAAATGGCTTGAGTACATTTGGTACGTCAACATGTAAGAGTATGCAGAAATGTACTCTCTCAACTACAAACTATGGACATGCGGTGGGCAAAAATGTATATATTTTATATCGAATCGTTTATGAAGATGATATTTTGTTTCAACAATGTTGTGAGTGCTAATAGGCTGCCAAAATTAGGATATCTTTTTTTTTTTTTTGATGTTCCAAAACAAACTATTTTTTTAGATTTATTCTCACAGGTAATTTTTTGTAAGATTAAAAGGTGTACTTGGACTGATTTGTGAAACTTGGCTTATTTAAAGTTGATGAAAATTGGTGACCGAGGATCTGACTGATGGCACATTACAAATGTTTATGGTGCATATTTATGCACATAAAAGTGTATTTAGGTGTATTTAAGAAACTTATAAACTTGGCCTATTTGAATTTGATAAATTTAAATTACTTTAGTTGATGAAAGGGATCTTATTGAATGGAGAAGTATTTATTTTTTAATTTTTTTTTAGGGAGGAGATGTGTTTAATATAAGCTGATAAATTCGAAAGAAAATTTTGTTTTGGCAAACAATCAAGAGTAAGTATGGCAGACGACAAGAAACTGTGTTTTCTTTGTCGCGTGTTTCATTCCATTTTCCACCCAATAATAATAAATTTGTTGTTTTAGTATAATCTATTGTATATTATTTTGACAAATTTCTCCCCGTGCATTGCACGGGTTAACACACTAGTTAATTTTGTTACGTCTGCAAAGCAACTTAACCTAATTTTTTCCCGCTCATTTGCTTTGTTAGGTTTGAAATTATTTAACCTAACAAATTCCATCTAAAAAAATGCATTGCACATCAATTTCATTCATATCCGCTTGCCTTTTTTTTGAAGAAAATATTTTCTACCATATCAATGATCTTACGGGTTAAAGATTATTTATTGGTCTCTATTATAGTCGAGAAAATCCGTGCGACGCACGGGTCAAAAGTCTAGTAATAGTACAATCAAATTAAAAAAGTGAATTTTTGTCTCATTTTTTTCAATAATACCTTCATCTTTTTTTTGGTCGGAGTAGCCTAGTGGCTAAAATTCACCTTATAAGGTGAATAAGTGGGGTGTCTGGGTTCGAACCCCGGCCCCCGCATATATAATGCATTGTCCTACCAATCGAGCTATGCTCACGGGACAATAATACCTTCATCTTAATCCAACGATAAATTTTTATTTTCCTCCCATAACAAGCAAGTTATACACTCTTCGTCTCTCAAACAAATTCTTATTTTTTTACACACATTCCATCTCTCTCCCATGATAAACAATTGTCAATAGTCTCATTGTTGTACACAATTTTTTTAATAATAGTAAAGCAAAATAAAATTTCACATTAATCAAACTTTAAACTTGTTCTTCACCTTCTTTAAAAAAAATGTTATTCACCTAAGCAAAACTTAACTTCCCTTTAACTCCTTTAACCAACATTTAGGCTCCAAGTATGACTTTAAATAATACTAGATTCACACTTTGTGGCATTATTATATAATTTCAAACTCTTTATTGCTTAATTATATAGATCCATTATCGTAAGTAACAACATTTTGTTTCAAAAAACAAACTTTGTTTTAAAATCAAACTTGAATTTTCCAAACATATAATATTAATTAATTTAGTGAAAAGTAGTAAGCAATAGTAATTAAAAAATGATATAATTAATAAATTATAGTCTTAAACAATCAAAACGATGGTCAAATAGAAACACAAAATTTGTACTCAAACTATACTTTAAAAAAAAAACAAACAGATTGAGTATATATATCTATTCTATATATAAAAGTTGTCCCAAGCCAATTTTGAAGCCCTAATTTTTCCTAAACCCTAGCAAATAAAATACCTGTTTTAACCACTGACCTAAACCTTAATTACGAAACAGCCTATAGAGAAAAAAAAAGCCAAACAAGCGTACGCGCGCTCAACAAGCCTGTTTCTCTTCCTTGAAAACAATCATTCCGACCTAACCCTCCATTTCATCTCCGCCGCAGCCATATCACCACCATCACTAACTCCGGCCTTCTCTTCTCTCCTCCTTCATTACAATCTAAATCTTCATCGTCGGTGACCACGACCGGCGACGATCCACTCTTCTCATTCTCACTACCGGCCTCCTCTTATTCGTCTCTCTCTCTCTCTCTCTCTCTCTCTCTCTCTCTCTCTCAAAACCGAATATCTTCTTCCTCCTCTTCTCCAAAACCCATTTTCAATTTTTCCTTCTCAAATTCAAACTCCCTCTCTCGAACCGATACGGCGGTGGCAACATAACAAGCGGAACCGAAAGCTAGGACTTCATTGTGAGTATTATACAATCACTTTTTTTTATTTTGGTTGATGATTCCATTTATGATTTTGGTTTTTGATTGGTTGCTACTTTAGGTTTTAGATATCACGCACCATGTTGCAATGGATGGGATGATCAAGGCTGACGGTGAGTTAGTTTATCCTTCTTTTTGCGAAATTTCAATTATTATTCTTCCATCCTTTGCGTTTATTCCTCTTCTTTATGTTCTTTTTGCTTTCTCTCTTCTTTGGATTTTTTTTTAAAGACTCTTCTTTTCTTCTTTGGAATTGTGTGATGCTCTCTTTTGAATTATAGTTGAAAACGAAATTGAATGTATTTGAAATTAAGGGTATTTGAATACTATGTCCTTTCATAATTTTGTAATTCCATTAGAAATTGACACATACTATGTATTTGATTAAATGTCTAAATAACATGTGATCTATTTTATCTTCACTGTAGTGCTTACTTTTTTCTTAAAATGTATGATTTTGGTAATGTCTTGGTAAGAGTTTATTCCCAAATTCAAATTGTGACCTCCACTCGGTAATGTCTTGGTGGAAGATCATTGTTGAAACTTGAGGCAAGATCTAATCTTTTGATTACATGTAGCAATTTGAACATTCTTCTTGATGTCCTTTTTTTCTTCAAATTTTTGCTTTCGCTTCGGTTTAGTCGGCCTTGATAAATGATGTTATTTCATTATGCATTTAATTTCTTCTGTTGCAAAGATGTACGTAAGATAGTGTTAGATTTATTTCAAGTGTTTGCTGATGTTTTGATTATTGTTTCATTCAAAATACAAGGAAAAATATAAGGCTTAGATTTTGAGCTGCCACAATTATTTTCCTAATTTTATGCTAATTAAAAGCACAAATGTTGATTAAAAAGTTGGTTTGGCTAATATTAGTAATAAGTTTATGTTTTCATTCAGTCCCTTAAATTTTGTGAATACCCTAGATTTAACAAATTTATGAATGTTAAATCAATTGAGACCCATTAGTTGTATTGATGATAATCTATTTATTATGTAGCACTTGCTATTTTTTCTTTCAAGCAAATAGAGCATCGAAATCTGTAGATTCTAAAGTTTCAGCTTTGAGCAATTGATCTATCACACATATTTCAGTTTTCCATGTATATAGTTTACTATACTATGTTTAATTCACTAAGACATTTTAATGGTTCCCGATATGTCTCAAGTGATTTGCTTGGCCGCGCACCAACCACACCGTGAGACATAACCGATAAATAGATGAAGGAAGAGAATTAAGGTATGTGAATTTTTGACGAGATATATCGACTTTATTTGTGTTTATGGTATGTGATATGTCTCAAGTGATTGTGCTTATAGGTGGAGAAAATAATAGGTGCGGTTGTGATATGTTGGCGGTTGCGGTCACATGACAAACATTGACATTGACGATCACGGACATAATTATATTCGAGTCGAGACATATCCATGTGCTTATATAGTATCGGATCGTTCTCTGCGACTTTGAGAGAAACTAATAGTTGGGGTTTGATTTGTTTGCCAATTTAGTGATTTTTATATCGGGGATTTCATAAATCAAAGTAATTTTTCCTTTTTCCGGTGATTTTTCGGTGGCAATGTAACTTTAGCAATTGAAATGCTAACGGTGGTGCAGCCGATATGCATTTTATGGATGTATGAGGTCCGGTAATTGAATAAGTCAGTCTCAATTTTCATCCTTTTTGGTTGAAGGTACTGTACTTTTTCCTTATAGACTCTGTTTATCACAAGCCAAGTCTTTGTTTTCTTAATTGTTTATCCTTTAAACTTCTTAATTTGCATTATCTTATGTAATAAATAACTCAATTTTTTTACTTGGTTTTGAAAAAGTTCTTCGTAGGATTCCTATTCACCAACACTGTTGTTCATATAAATAATTGCTTTTTCTTTCCCATGGCAAGTTGAATAATCTAGGAATTGGGTGGTGGTTGCAATTGTGAAACACAACATTGCTGTCATCAATAGAGGGTGAACGTTAATTTGTTCAATTTTTGCTTTTCTACCATTAATGCATGCTAAGCCATGTAAATTGTGTTTTTTATAATAAGTCTATGAAGATCAATGCATGATAAGCCATGTAAATTGTGATTCCAATACATGTAATTATCATACTCAGCATTAATGGTAGTAAGCGCATAATTCCAATAACCCACATCACAAGCATAATTAATTATTCGATTCATATCACATGAGAACCTCCTATAAATACCCCTCTTACTATCATCGAAATTCATTTGTATCTCGAATTATATTCATACCATTGTATATATCGGTTGAATTTGTGAATTTCCTATCACAACCAGCAATTACGTTTCAGCAAATGGATAATTTTGGTGTCAACATGGCTCTGGTGATTAGTGGTGTAAGAGGTTTGGGTGGTTTAAACATTCTGGTTTCATATCGAATCATAATCAAAATATCTCTTTGTTTTGCATGCTATAAAAGAATGGCAGTAACCAATAACCATTTTGCATTCAGCCATGTAAATTGTGATTGAATTGGAGGTTTGTGATGAATACAATCTATGAAGATCAATGCATGCTAAGCCGTGTAAATTGCGATTATCACCCATTCAAGCCAATGCCACTTCCGATAGAGACATCTTTATCAACTCACTCAAACTTAGATTTAGAACATATCAGGTTGAATTTGATCCTACCAACGTAAGTGTTTTTCTAAACTCATTCTTTTCATTATTATGCCTTGATCTAAATATTATGATTTAAAAATGTGTATTTTTGTCATAGGGAAATGCCCGCCCGCACAGTGCGTTAATTATTGAGGATTTTGGTTCCGAACTCCAACCTTATGTCCCGTTGATTGATCCAAAACTTAATATATTTGAAGCAATTGTTATCAAATACACTTGCAATGAAGAAGATGATGGTGAGTCCGACAATGAAGAAACGACTTTGTTGAATAAGATTCCTCTATTGGTAAGTTTAACGAGATAAATTGTATAAATATTTTGTAAAAATTTTATATGCATTTTCATACTGTTTGTTTTTAACAACTTAATACACCACTATGTTCGGGAAGCTATATAATGTAGTGATTCCAATGACAAGGCTGACGTCGCTTTAACCGGTATTGAAAACACTCCAAGTAACAAATGCGGATCAAAATGATCGGTGAGAATGTAGAATCTGTCGGCATGCTCAAGATTGAAAATGGGGAAGCTTTTATACCAAACATGCGAAGATAGTATGTGTTAAAAAGAATTCAACTGAATGAGGCACCTAATTGTTTAGTGTATTGCATTATGTGTTTTGAGTTATATTTTTTCAAATTCTATCAACTTGTCATGTGATGCAATGGTGTATTTTTTAGGACTTCCAACTTTTGTGATGTTTGGTTGGAATAATCTGTCTATCCAAATTATTGAGAGTCAAACATATTTTTTTTTTGAAGCTATGCAATTGAATAAGACTCAATATAGATGTTCCTCAACTTTTTTTTTTGTGAGATGTTGCTCTATGAATATGCTCATAGTTCCTAACTAAATCTTTTTCATTTTGAGACAAATAATAACTGTTTGATAGTCAATTCTTTTCACCATTTGTCTATTCTTTATCAGCAACATTATCTTCACCTTTCATTCATCATATATCTAAACTTGGCAACTACCCAAATATTTCCCCTTTTTAGTCATGCTACTGCTACATGGAATAGACAAATCTATAGCGCAAGATAACACAAACAATAAATTCCTTCAAAAAAAACACAAACAATAATCTAATCATTTAAAGTGTTACTCATGTGTTTCTATGCATTTTTGCTGTATAAAAATATTTATCATTAATGTAATGATTCTTTAAATCCATCTTCTATCTTCTAATTCTCACGTGTTACATTATTTGTTTCACACATCATTTTCTAATTTTGATTACTCAATTTAATATTATATGCGATTTTCCTTTAAAGTTGATTGGCTTTCAACACTTAATGAGAACGATGTTAATCTCGAGCTTATTTGATTAAAATGGCATACTTTTTAATTCTTTTATTTTCTGTGATTTAGGTTGTGTTGTAATATACCAATTGTATGTTTGACCCAATGTCTAAAAAAATGAATGTTGAATTGTAAGCATGAAAAAACAAAATGAATGTTTGCACTAAAAAATGATGGCATTAAAATTATAAGTTGTAGCAAACAATTATAATGTTAAGATGGTACTTAATTGATTAATTATATATAATCTACAATTACTAATGAAATGCAGAAAATTTATCTGTAAGAAATTTAAACAAATTTTTTTACGCAAATGTACGGGATGTACGGGGAGGTTGAAGACTCATGCAGCAATACCTCTGTGATTGACACACCGACCAGCAAGACAAGTCTTAAGAGGTCATCTGATAGCATTAACTTTGTGGTACATTGAACATGGTGAAGCTGGTCGGGCATCGGTTACAAAACCTAACGAGGCTGTTCGTATCAAGATTGAGCCTACCGACACTAAAGTTGTTTAACTTGCTCGAATGCCGGAACTATCTCGCTTTGTTATCGAATTTCTTCAATCTCCATGAATCGGACATTTAGGATTCGGTGTTTTTCCTTTACGTAACGGGGTCGATGTCATGGAAATTGTTTAATATGGTACATTAAAAACGTTTGTGGCAATTTATTTTATAAGTTGAATTATACTATTTTTTTCGATTCAAGGTAAGTATTTACTTTCATATTTGCGTTATATTTGTTCTTTTGTATGACCCGTGCGTTAGCACGAAGTCGATGGTCTAGTTAATATATAATACGAAGGTTCACAATGCATGCCTAATATGAAAACCCTAAACCTAATTTATATCTCATAATTACCTTTGTGTCCTCCCCCGCCTTTTTTGAGGGTTTTGAAAAATATTTACGAAGGTTCACAATGCATGTCTAATATGAAAACCCTAAACCTAATTTATATCTCACAATTACCTTTGCATCCTCATGCCTTTTTTGAGGGTTTTGAAAAATATTTATGAAAAAAATTCTCTCCAAAGATTCGAACCCATGACATATTGGTTACTTTAAAGCATTTTGACCACCAAGCCACTTACTGTTTTTGTGATATCATTTGGCCTCCACTACATGATATCCAACATTAAACTCCCTTTTCTAAAAACCAATTAATTCTTTTTCCTTTCTTTCCAAACGGTTTTGAACCCTTTTTTCTCCTTCACAATCTAAACCCAAAAGTTTGTGATTTTCAACCATTTTTTCCCTTCATACGGTAACTTTTTTCCAAAAATTTGTTCATTGTTTAAACATGTCGACAACTAATGATATAGTCAATCCGATGCTTATATATGAAAATCGAAATAAACCATCTCTTTTACTTTATCTATGTCATCTCCTTTTTTTCAACTTCAATACACCATTTTTTTTTCATTGTTCCATCTCCCTCTCTCTCACTTCTCTGTTCACTATCATCATTCATTATCCACACCATCGGTGCGGTAACCAAACAATCATCACTAACCAACCGTCACCGTCGTCACCGTTAACAAACCATCGTCGTGGTCAACTTTCATCACGTCATTACCATCACCGCCATGACAATGACTCCGTCGGCCGGCAGTCCCTCGATCCTCTCTAGCGATCTCATCCTTGATGTACTTTCGTTTCTTCCTATAAGATCTTTTCTTCGATTCGGGTATGTAAGTAAGTGTTGGAAAACCCTAATTTCCGACCCCACCTTTGTGAAATTGCATCACCATAAATTACAATCACAAACATGAAATTCACCCTTCCCATTGCAGGTTGAAGAATTCGGGCGGTGGTTGCGGTTATGAAAACGGACCAATGCCTCTTCCGTCGCTATCATCTATATTTAAGTTTTTTTTTTAGCTTTTATTTGTTACAACTATTGTTTTGTACGTGATTCTTTATCTTTTATGGTATTAGATGATTTGTTGTGAAATTGAGAGTATTTGAATCATTGAGGAATTAAATAACTTCGAATTATGTTGTCCGTAGGAAAGAAACTAATAGAAGGTATGTATGTTCTCTCTAATCTGTTTCTCTAATCATGGTTGTGTGATATCCGATGTTCATTCTTTTGCAAATAAATTTCCTGTAGCATCCGATTCGGTTAACTATCTATTTTGATTGTGTCTTCTTTGGTTTTTTCAATTTTCAAACTTCCTTCGGATGGACTAGACATGAGAATGTTGTGATTATTAATCTTTTATTGTTTATTTGATAAAATTTTGTCTACACATTTTGCGGATGGGGAACAATTGTTTCATTGTGCTTATAAAAAAGTTGTTTCGGTGTGATTATAGTAGAACATGCTAAAACTACTATTACTTAATTCATATATTCCATTTACCCATGTCCGTTGGCATGTCCAAGAGAAAGAATGGAGTTTATCCCGTTAGGTTAGTTTGTTTATTTTTTCATTACTTCTAACACTACCGAATTGAACATTGATAATTTTGTTATCTAATGACATAAACCTTTTGATTGTTCGAGCTTTTTTTTAATTCTTACCTTTTGATGATCTAAACTTTTTTTTAATTTGTAGGTTCTAATGAAGGTGCACACGGTGATAGTTACTTGAATGCGAAGAGAAAAAGAGCACGAGTATTGAAAGGTCCACATTTAGTTACGGTGGTATCACCACTTTGTATCCGTTAAGTATAACTAATTTCCTAAATCTCTGTGAAGCGATAACCGACAATATATTTTCTCTGCAACATACTCTATTATACGATTGAAAAAAAACATCATATTAAAACCTTACACCGCAACTCGTTGTATCTACAAAATGCATGCGATTAGTTCGGCTTATGTTTTAAAGTTTGGTGACCGTTAAACCATAGTAGTTATAGTACACATAATATTTTCTCGCTAAACTTTGTCACTTAATGCCGAACAGACGCTATTTGACATCTTAGTATAGTAAATTGCCGACTGATCTCTATCATGTTATCATTCCGAGCAACCTTCTATGAATAACGTACCTTATTATAATCTCATTGCTTATGACATTATTACCATCAATCATAACTTCATATCTGTTACGTATAGCTAATATTCTAATTTTTCAAGAAGCAAGAATCGATGCAATTATGCACTTTGCAAGATAATCTAAGAAACCATGTTATCTTATCCATCGGTGCATCTAATATCTTAAATTGCGGTGATCGTTAAACCAAGATTGCGGTTACAAGGCACAAAATGCATTCAAATAAACTTTGCCTTTTTTCTCCAGGAAAGGAAATTTTTCGACATCTACCCATAGTCAATTCATAACTGATCTCAAGTTAGTTATTATTCAAATCATAATTCTATGTTTCCCTATGTAGCGGCGAGTATCCAAAATGATTAAGATATTCGTTTCGAACAACTATTCGAAAACTAATCTTTGTGGACAAACTACCATATATTTAATGTCGGTTTCAACAAATGAAACACCTGTATTTGTTAGTATAAGGTGGAGATGATTCTCATATTTTAGATTATGACGAATTTTTGAATCATTCAAATCATCCTAAATACAATGTTGTTTACAAGGAAATTTTTCGTAATGTACCGGCATGATTTGTTCCCTTTTTTTAAGTTGTATTATTATTTTTAACATTGTATTTGCACAAATAGATTATGAATTAACAAGTATAATTGAATATTTTGTTTGCCATTAATATGACCTGTGCGGCGGCACGGGTGCAAGGTATAGTTTGAACATAAAAGGAGAGCTAAGTGTGATATCATGATCTCTCACGAGAGATAGTGTAATTAGGGTCGTGGTGTCTAATTGCATGCATTTTTTCAGTGAAGAATATTTCAATCAAGAAGGTAAAATATTTAATTACAAATATATCTTAAATTTTGAAGAAACTATTTCTTATAGTACTAACTAGTATTTGTCTCACGCAGAACTTGTTGCAGATATATTGTATCTCTCTCATGCTCATTTTGTCTCTATTCTGCAACAATTCTTGGCTTTGAAGCTAACCAAGGTTTCACAAGTTGCCGTTAAAGGAAAAAAAAAAAGTAGGTGATAGACGTATTATGAGATCAAGAACAAGAGAAGAATCAACTTAACTGAATCTATTGAATGAAATGATCTAACTTGAAGTTAGTTACATGAATCCGCCTTTTGATGATTGTTTTGAGTTCTGAAACGGTTATGGTGTTTGGATTATCGAGTGTTACTCGTTCTTGATCGTCGCAGCTTCAAATTTTTATCATCATGATTTTTGTTTTGGGATTTGTTAGGTTGTTCGGTGTGATGATGATTGAGAAAATTAAGAGGGAATTTGGGGTTTTTGATTATGTAATATAGAAGAGTTGAGATGTGAGTAGGAGGAGGAGAAGTCGGTTTAAGGATACATGGGAGGGTTGAGCATTTTGTTAGCTTACGGTTGTTGATCACCGTTAGTTGTTTGGTTTTGGATTCGTTATCGTGTTGGCGATCGGGTTCACCGCCATCATCGAAAATTTCGAGTTTTATGGGTCGATAGAAAACCCGAGAGGGTACGTTAAGCAATTGTTGTTGGGTTGGTGTTCTCATTCGGATTGTTGTCCACGTTTGTTGAGATCCGCGAGGTTATGTCCGGAGTTTCGAGTTTGCCTCCAAGACACACGGGTGCCGCCGAATATCCGTCTCACTATGTTGGTTAGTGAATTCGGACTGTCGTGGTATCCTAGTTCATCTTCATTAGACACGGGACTTTGGGGCTCGAAAAAGTCGTTAATGTTTGTCGTTGATGTTGTAGGGAGTTGATGGTACATGATTGGTTCGTGTTGACGATCAGTTCATTCGTCAAGCTATATAAACTCAATTAGTTTGTTTAAATTGATTAGGATTGAATCCAATGTGTAGTTTTTATTGATTGTATTACCCTATAGAGGTTGATTCACTTGGATCGATTGAGTTTGGTTTTATGTCCCCCAATTTTTATGTATTTTTTTCCTTTTTTAATAATATATATAAACATTTGACAAAATGTTTAAACTATTTTAACAATTTAGTTGAACTTCCTCTATTCTCTCTTGTCATATGCTCTTAATTTATAAAAAAATAAAATATCATACTTTGTTCATTGTGTGCGTGAAAAATATTGCAGATAAAATTGAATTGAAATTTAAGGAAATTGTATGGTGACTTTTCTTTGAGTGAACTTTTTTTTACAACATTTTTTTGATGAAGTCGATGATGACTAGTTTTTGTTTTTTGTTGACAAAAATCAATGATATTCATTCATTCAAATTGATAGAGTATATTGATACTCCTATATTGCGAATTCCTTAAAAACAAAAAGAATGAAGGCATCCATGTTAATAGCATAAAACGACAAAGTACAAGAGCCTACACATATGACTATATTCAAGTCTCCATAATACTCATGTCTCCGGATCTGCAACGTGAACGACGCCGAAGTCATTGATTGGGTTTTACCTTTGTATCGAAGCCGATAACAATGCGAACCGAACAAATACATGAACGAAACAAGAAAGACAAACAACACAACACAAAGACGACGAACAAACCAACATCGCACTAAGACGACGAAATCACAAAATAAAAAATGATGTAGATATGTGAATCACTTATTTCAATAAAAGAGAAAGACAAAACTAGTTTGAAAAATGATTTTAGGTTAAAAATTGATAATAAATCACCTCTCTTTAATAAATGAAGGAAAAGAAATAGAAGTTTTGGCGAGGGAAGAGAGAAAAAGAGACAAGAGAATATGTTGTTATCGATGGTGATGAGAATTTTTTTTTCGCCCCTATCACAAAAAAATGATATATCTGCCCCTAGTTGAAAATTATTGCTCTAAATGCCCTTGTTCTTCATTTGAAATGGCGAGCATGACAATTTTTCAACCATCCTCTCGCAAGCTTGCGGGCTTTCTCGGACTTTCTCTGTACAACTCTGTGTGTTCCTAATTTAAGTTGGCGAGCATGGAGAATCAAAGACTAGTTTTTTTTTTTTTTGGGACATTGATATGGACCTCAAAAAAGAGTCTATACCAATTACCAATTAGCAAAATAATATATTTTATAATAAGATAATCAGATTCAATAGTTTATTAAAAATTACTAAAAATGGTAATCGTAAACTTTGAACATTTTTTTAAGCACCATTTTCTTCCATATACTTTTCTTGCTAATTAACTTTTTTATTAACTCAACACTTTTCTTGTCATAATTAAATATTTATGTTATGACATGTTTTATTGATGTACATATTTTGCAGATTCAAGCTTTATATCACCGTTAATTTATGCAATGATGGGTATGCCATGCTCGCCATTAAGAAAAAATATGGAAAAAAAATAATGCATGCTCGCCATTTTAGATGTGGAGCATGGAAAAAAATAAACATGCTCGCCATTTCAAAAAGAGAACAAGAAAAAACCTTAAATATTTCATGCTCGCCAACTAAAATTAGGAACACACGAGTTGTACAGAGAAATGCGAGAAAGCCTGCAAGCTTGCGAGAGGATGGTTGAAAAATTGTCATGTTCGCCATTTTAAATGAAGAACAAGGACATTTAGAGCAATAATTTTCAACTAGGGGCAGATATATCATTTTTTTTGTAATAGGGGCAGAAAAAAAAAATCTGGTGATGACTAGTTGCATGCCTTCTATCTTGTAAGTAGATTTTTTTAATATAAATATGATGACCCATCCATAACGCCACTTTGCTTATCTTCTGCGTTCCGTTACAATAAGATCCAAAACAGTCACATCACACTATCACTTACATTACATACCATTGATAAGAAAACAGTTTATATGCTAATTTAAAATATTAATTAATCTCATTCAATTTTTCTAATGTAATATTCCTTTTCTTCGTATTTCATATTTCGAACTATCATTTTGATAAATATGATTTTAAATAAAAATAAGTATTGTTAGATATTAATTGATTTATATTTTTCTGACAACATTGTGTATAATAAAACCCCTAAAAGTCGCTCGTGAGCATTTCGATTGGTATGGACAATGCATAAAAATATGCAAGGTTCGAGTTCAAACCCCGGCCAACAAAAAAAAAAAAACCCCCTAAAAGAACATTGTATATAGTAAATATTTTTTGGACAACGTTGTGTATAATCTAAAAGAAGATTGTATTGCTGTACAAAAAAAAAAGAACATTGTATTGTATATAATAAAGGGTTAATATGTGTTTACCCTGTAATTTGGGCGAGTTCCGGTTCCCCGTAATAAATTTTGTTAAAATTCAGTCCCTGTAATTTGAAGATTCCGTCGAAAACCCCCGGTCGAATGCGGCACACGCCGAGTGCGATGTGGCGTGCCACGTCACCTTTTTATGTGACGTGGCACGCCGACCGTATAATTATTTTATTTTTTTATATTGTACACGTGGCATTTTTTTATTTTTTTATTAAAAAAATATTATTTTTAATTAAAAAAATATTTTTTAAAATTTTTTTAAAAAAATGTTTTAAATTTTTTTAAAAAAACGAAAAAAATACCGAAAAAATTAATAAAAATGAAAACAAAAATCTGGAAAATTTTAAAAATAAAAAATAAAATCTGGAAAAATTAAAAAAAAATGAAAACATTCGGGAAAAAATTAATAAATTTCGAAAAATTCATATTTCCAGATTTTTTTCAATACCGGAAAAATGAAAAAAATTCTTTTTTTTTTCGGAAAGTACTTGTCTTTCAACCGTATAACATGATTTATATACCGGTGTCAATCAATATACATTGTATCCTGTTATTCGGACATGATTTTTATAAATATGATTAATCTTGAAAATTTTGAAAATGATCAATTTTGAAATTTTTGAAAAAAGATTAATCGGCTCTTTGGGATCGGTTGTTTCTTTTCAAAAATGTCCTCAATTTTCAATACAAATAAAACATGTAATACATCGTAAATATTAAAAAAATTCCATATTGTTTTTATTTTTCGAAAAAGAAGTTTTTCAAATTTTCTCAACGAAAAAAAATCTTGAAAATATTTTTATTTTTAAAAATCTGTGTACAAATTTATTTAAAAATTTAGGAAAATTCAGATTTTTTTTCAATTTTTTTTTACGATGTGTTACAAATTTGAGAATATTTTATAATATTTAAAAATTGAGGATAAAAACAATCTGGAAATTATTTGTATTGAAAATTGAGGACATTTTTGAAAAGTACTTTCGAAAAAAATGAATTTTTTTCATTTTTCCGGTATTGAAAAAAATCTGGAAATATGATTTTTTTGAAATTTATTAATTTTTCCAAAATGTTTTCATTTTTTTTATTTTTCCAGATTTTTTTTTCATTTTTATTAATTTTTTCGGTATTTTTTCATTTTTTTTTGTTAAAAATTTTTTCCGTTTTTTTAGAAAAAATGTTTTTAATTTTTTTTAAATTTTTTTTTTAATTAGAAATAATATTTTTTTAATAAAAAAATAAAAAATGTCACGTGTACAATATAAAAAAATACAAAAATAAAATAATTATACGGTCGGCGTGCCACGTCATCATAAAAAGGTGACGTGACACGCCACATCAGCACTGGCGTGTGCCGCATTCGACCAGGGGGTTTTCGACGGAATCTTCAAATTACGAGACCGAATTTTAACAAAATTTATTACAAGTGGGGAAAACCGAAACTCGCCCAAATTACAAGTGGGGGTAAACATATATTAACCCTATAATAAAAGGTGAACACTATGTTATTCGTTAGTTTAGTTGAATATCATCATTCAATGATATACTCCATCCGTCTCGGAATATCCGACTCATTTACTAAAAAAGCGTCCCAAAATAACTGAGTCATTTCAATTTTCAATACAACTTTCATCATTCCCAATCCAATATAACTCTAATTAATACTACTTTCATCATTCCCAATTCAATATATTCCATTTTCCCCTTTATTTATACATTTTTCTTAATTTGTGTGAAAAACCAAACCGGCTCGGATATTCGGGGACGGAGGGAGTACTATATTTTTATAATTTATTTTAAAATAAATATAAACATTGATTTTTTTTTTTTGAATAAGTAAATTTAAGGTGAGGGGATGATGCTCCAATTCAAGATAGAGAAGGCTTTCAAGCTTAAAAAACACTTGCAATATATTTATATTTACCTCCATTCATAGGCACTAACATGACTTATCTTTTTACCTCCTCTAAAAAGTTTTTTTTTTGTTATAGAGAAAACTCTAACATTTTATAATGGAAAGTATTCTAACTCCATTATCTATAATACTTAATAGATAGATACCCTCTTGTGGATCCCACTTCTTTTAAAATGAAATATTGAAATTAGTTAAAATTTATCTTAATTAACAAAATTAGTTAAAATTTACTTATAAAGAAAGATAGTAAAATATTTGTAAATATCCTAATTTTTTTTTTTGAGGGACACTATTTATGGTAACTTAAATACTAATCACACGCAAAACTCGTTTCAGATATTCTAATAAAATGGAGTATCAATTCTCTCTCATATACTATTCGTAACAACTCTTAGCTTTCAAGTTAATCTAGCTACCACAAGTTGCAAAGTCCATCATCACTCTTTTCTTAGATTACTCTATAAATTGTACTTCAACCTTTGTTGTTTTTTATAAGGTTGTTTTTTGTTTCTAATTTATTTCCTGTTTTGGAACAAACAAGGATGAACAAAACAGTTAGCACTGTCTGTTTGGTCTTACTTCACATTTACCTCAGCATTGTGCTGACAATTTCAGCACCTGAAACTGCCATTGTAACACAGGTTCCTGGTTTCAATGGAACAATACCTTCCAAGCATTATGCTGGGTATGTAGCTTTAAAAATTCCAATTTTTTGTAATTTTTATTCATATTTTCTTATACTAGTAATAAATTTTGGGTTATTTTTAATTCTTTCTTTTTTGACTTATTTGAAGAAATGTATTATGTTGTGTTTAATTAATTGACCCTTGAATGAAGGTATGTGACTGTGGATGAAAGTCATGGAAGGAATTTGTATTACTATTTTGTTGAGTCAGAAGGTAAGCCTTCTGTGGATCCAGTGGTTCTTTGGCTTAATGGTGGACCTGGGTGTTCTAGCTTTGATGGATTCATATATGAGCATGGTAATTTTTCTCATTTGATTGTGTTGTTCTTTTTAATACATGTAGTAGATGCCTGTGCCCATCAACCATTTGGTTAAGAGTTCGAGCCCTCACCAGTGCATATGGAAAAAATATGTTGGAAGTGGTTAACCCCTTAAATGGTTTTCAGTTACCTCGACGGATTAGTACCCGCAGTTACATTGAGGGATAACTTGATTTAAGTAAATATAATATGCACTAAACAAGAAAATAATGATCATACTGTTCGGACATTTTATCAAACACATAATATGCTTCATTTTTAAATTTAGTTACTTGAAGATTATGTTTAAGCCAACAAAGGTTGACTCAGTTGGTAAGAATTGACTCACCCGCAAGGTCATGGGTTTAACTCATGTTGCCAGCGCAATCACCTCTTTGATGGGTGATTTATAAGTACCTATGTTAACGCTCATTGAGCCTTGAGACCCTGGAGCCGAACTCACGTACACTTTTTTTCTATCCAAAAAGAAAAAAATATAATGTTTAAACTAACCTTGATTAACAGTGAACATGCTGTTCTAGGCTTTTATTTTTTATTTTGAATTAAGAGACATTTGATGTTTTTTCTAAGGATTTACTATATTAAGCTTTATGATAGTCTATCATATATTCCTTTCATTTTGGAACATTATTAAATCACAGAATGTTTGGCTGAAATGAAATTTTTAGTCCTTTTCTTATTCCCCTAAAAGCCTCTTTCAAAACATATTATTCGGACGAACACGAGGAATTGCAACCGTGAAATGGTTTTCAATTAGGCAGACAAAACTCTTTTTGTTGATTACTAGCTACCAAGTACACTTGTTAATCACACTTTTCTGTGTAGATTTCCTGGTTATCTTAATAAAACATCAGCAGGAAGTAGTTATGGTTCAGTGGTTTTAATATTTGCTGACTTGAGTTTTCCTTAATTCTTCTGCCATTACAAATTGTTATTCAATTTATAAATCATGTCACAATTGATGATTTTTTCAGGTCCTTTCAATTTTGAAGCAGCAAAGACAAAGGGAAGCCTGCCAACTCTGCACCTCAATCCATATAGCTGGACCAAGGTATGAATTTTTTAAAACTCGGTTGAATTTTGAAAGGGAAGGATGATTTCTTCTCATAGTTTGGTTTTAGGTAGAGACTCTATAGGGTTGTTTGTATTGACTTATTTGAGTTTATGTATAATAAGCAATTGTGTCACTGTTTGAGAGAGCTTTTGAAAAGAATGAGCTCTTCATGATAGCTTGTGAATGCAGCTTGTAACTTATATGTAAACTGTTTGACTTTATCTTATGTTATAGAGATAACTTATATGTAAGCCCTTACATGATAGACGTTTATGCTATAATCGCTTAGTTAAGCTGTTTATCCAAACAAGACCTGTGTAATTCAACAACTACTAGTTATTTTTTCTTGTTATCAAATGGTATATGATTCTGAATTTGCATTATAGGTTTCCAGTATTATATATTTGGACTCTCCTGCTGGTGTTGGGTTTTCATACTCTAAGAATGAAACTGATTACATAACCGGAGACATAAAGACTGCGTCTGATACACATGCCTTTCTCCTTAAGGTAGTTAAGGAAACAACTAGTAGATTTTGATGTATTATTGGAATCAACAAATCTGTATTCTCATCAATTTTCTTACATATCTTTCTTTTGATAAAACCAGTGGTTTGAACTATATCCCGAGTTCCTTTCCAACCCTTTCTTCATTGCTGGAGAGTCATATGCAGGAGTTTATGTGCCTACTCTGGCCTATGAAGTAATGAAAGGTAGAAAGTTGTGTCCATAAAAATGTGTTGTATTAATGCGTTAGAATCACTACTAAGATCCACTTTCTTGATCTTCTACAGGGATTGATGCTGATGTGAAGCCGAAACTGAATTTTAAGGTCTTTGTCTTTAAGTGATCAATTTATGTTTTGGATTTCATGGCTACAGCTGACATCTGAAACTCCTTGTGTGCAGGGTTACATAGTTGGAAATGGTGTTACAGATGAACAAATTGACGGCAATGCTCTTGTTCCATTTGTACACGGGATGGGTCTTATCTCAGATGAATTGTTTGAGGTGAAAATAAATCCTTTTAAGAGCAAGTTTGGAACTATATCTATTGTTTGAAACCTTGCTATATATTGTCTTGTAAGTATGTTTCTTTAAGTCATGTTGCATTCTGTTGCAGGAGGTTAACCGCGAGTGTGATGGGAATTTCTATAATTCACTCAGTGATAATTGTACAAACAAGCTTGCAAAAATTGATGAGGTGATTTAATTATACTACAGCACTGAGGTTATAAGAAATAAGTGAATTTGGCACTCATTGATGATTCTTACTATTTTAGGACATTGATGGGTTGAACGTATATAACATTCTAGAACCATGCTATCACGGCACAGAGGCAGATAAGATTATCACATCCTATATTAGGTTGCCGTCTAGTTTCCGTGAGTTAGGTGAGACTGAGAAACCTCATCCTGTGAGGAAAAGAATGTTCGGTCGCGCTTGGCCCCTTAGAGCACCTGTGAGAGATGGCAACGTACCAACATGGCCACAACTTATCAATAGCAACAATGTTCCATGCACAGTATGTTTCTTTACTACTATCTAAGTGTCTATATTTACCATTTAATATCTACTTATTAGCTACTAATTGATTTAATTGCTTGATTATTATTGCATACTTGTATAAACCATAGAAGTGCTAAATCTTTATTGCCAAAAACAAGTAACATGATCTAACAATATATTTAGGATGGCTCTGTTGCAACTGCATGGTTGAACAATGAAGAAGTCAGGAAAGCAATTCACACTGCAGAGGTGAGGTTTCTTGTAAGATACCTCTATACTTTGACTGTCAAAGCACTAAATTATGATCTCTGATGAAACAGAAAAGTGTGGTTAGTAGCTGGGATTTATGCACAGACAAAATTTCCTTCGATCATGATGCTGGAAGCATGATAAAATACCACAAGAACCTAACTTCCAGAGGATATCGAGCTCTTATATTCAGGTGAATTTCCAGCATTACAGTATTTTTACATTTATGATAGACATAACCACTCCATTGCTATACGTTTAGATGCAGTTCATTGTTCCAATTGATTGTATGAAATATGAGATATAAAAGTTGCATGTTCAATCTTTTATTTTTTGTGGTATTTTAGAAAGTGGGATTTACTACTTTTTCCATTTGCATCAATGCAACTGTCTCTGATCTTTCTTGTGATTACTGAAAAAGCAAATACAGAACATACATAACTAATTAACTACTGGAGAAATTAAAAGTTTCATGTTTCTTGCAGTGGTGATCATGACATGTGTGTTCCATTTACGGGGAGTCAAGCATGGACGAGATCAATTGGGTACAAGATTGTTGATGAATGGAGGCCATGGTTATCCAATGGTCAAGTTGTTGGGTACTTATTCCTTCTTATTTTACCTTACTTAATGAATTTTCAAATATTTTGGTCTCTTATATGAAAGGACTTTGTATGACTTAATGGAATTGTTTCAGAAATAGTTTATAGATGTAAATTAAAATGATCTTCTTGCATGATCTACTTCATGCACTATGAAACATATTATCTTCTGGTATGAGATCTATGAATATTTGTATTCTTTTGTGGCATTGGTCCACCTTAGCACTCGGAGTTGAGCCGTCAAGATTGCAATCTGCTGTCAAAATATGCCTCATAAACTCTTGAGTGTGTTATTTTTACACAAAATGGGATGCTAGAATTCAAAAACAATTTGGATGGTTACCATTCAAATACATGGTTAATTACATTTAGTAAATAACTAATGAATATGATAAGGTGTTGCAACTCATTAATCCACAGAACAAAATTAACTATGATTTTGTATGTTATTACTATGATTTTCAGGTGTATATTTGAACACAAATTGTGATTAATAGATATCATATATTTAAAAAACCTGAAAATCATGTATAAAACATACTTTGGATGGTTATAATAGATTTCATGTATATTTGAACATGTAAATATTATGGTTAATTACATTCAGTGGATAATTAATGAGTTTTGACACTATGCTAATCAGCCATGCACTAAACGTAATTAACCACATATCTAGACGGCGTTAACCATCCAAATTATTGTCGTCACATTTGTGGGTCCAAATATCATTTCTGTAAACATTTTTCACAATGTATATTTAGTATAAAATACCAATCTTGATTTGAAATTGAGTTAATTAGTTTTATTTGCTGCAGGTATACTCAAGGATATGACCACAATCTTACTTTTCTGACCATAAAGGTATGTATTGTGTGCGTGTGTGTGTGTGGATTAGGGCATTTGAGAGCATAAGAATTAAAAGGAGCTAAGGAGGCAGAGAAAATATATAAGACTTTGAATTAGGACCATGGTTTAATTATAAAAGATTAGCATTAGCTCTTATTTATGCTAATTTCAGACTTTTTTTTATACTAATACTGGTTTCTTATTAATGAATCCTAATTAAATTGGAAAACAAATCATGAAAAAATGAATATGAAAACCAAAGATGGTACTATTTAAGAATTCCAAGGAGTTGGTTTAATGGTGAAAAAACAAGTCTTAGATTCGGATGTACCTGGTTCAAGCCCTGACAATATTTATTTGATTGCATTGGTACAGGGAGCTGGACATACTGTTCCAGAATACAAACCACAAGAGGCATTGGATTTTTATAAACGTTTTCTGGCTGGATTACCAATATGAGAGACAGTGATACTGCTATTGATATTCCACGAACTATATAGATGATTTGTGGGTATATGTATATGTTGACATTATATTATTATATTTGTATACTATGTTTACCTCTCTAATTTATTGCTAGATTTACATATTTCCAAATTTTCATGTTTGAAGTGAGGCTATGGCAATTAGATTAATATACTTTTCATACATTGGCATCTGGATTGCCAGTTGTAGAATAATCACGCAGTTGCACGTTGTATGCAATCTCAGTCATCGATTTGAGATTGGATGGTTCAGAATATACAATAGCAAAATCATCTTAAATCAATCTCGATCGCGAATTTGAGATTGGACAACGGTTGAGATGTAAAGCTGCATGGCACAGCAAATGACCAAATGCAAATCCGTCTACGGTATTTAACCAAAACAAAAATTTAGACCAGTGCAAAAATAAACTTAAATTTGATTAGCATTAGATTTTGAATAGTTACAGTTGTTGGTTCTATCATTAGGCATTACATTTTGAATAGTTAACAACCATGTACTGTTTTAGATGGTTTGTCGCATGATTATCCAAGATTGAAGTTACATTTTAGATGTTATAATGTTTGTTAAGTGTTGCACAAATTTCTAATTGATTATATTTTTTAGGATATTATTTGATTTTATCACATATGTGGCGTTTTGAAATTGGATTTTTGATTAAAAAAAAATCCATGATGGTTAGAACTATTTGTTAAGAGTCAGAGTTTAACATATACATATAACTACAAATCGTTCAGGGATAATTCAAGTACTAATATTGGCTGGATCAATCATTGGCCAAAGTTTACTTACTTTTCGGGCAGACTCCAAATTATCATGGCTCTCTTGTCCGAGGAAAGGAGAGTTAAAGACAAAAATAAGAAAAGAGAGTGAGAGATTACATATTACCAAAGGCAAGCAGAGTTAGAGAACACAAATTCTATGAAAAAATTAACTTGATATGTTAACACTCCTCTTCCCATGATTCCATCTTCTTGATCCAGAACTAGGCATCTTAGGATACAAAATATTATGATCAATTTTTGCAAGGCCACGCCTATTCTTAAGCTTTGGATCTTTGTTTCTTTGCAAAACCCTTATCTGAATCTCCTTAAGTTCTTCTTTGAACTCAGCAAATCTGTTCAGAACAATTTCATTGTCTATCCAACCATGTGATGGTTGACATCTCAACAAGTACACTTCATCATAACTGTTTTTTGATAGCAAATCTACCAATGTCAAACCAAGACTCATCTCAAACCTATCAGGAAACATCTTCATGAAGAATTTATCAGGATCCTTGAGGAACTCACCAAACTCAACTGTTCCTTCTAGTGGAATGAACTTTCTACATAGTGTAGGACAATTAGGAGGGTGATTACCATTTTGTGCATGTTTTTGGTGGTTTATAACTGCATGACGCGCCGACGAAATCCATATGAGAGTTGTTAGTGTTTCTACGAGATCTGCGAGTGTTGTCATTTGATACCACCATGTCTCATTGTGGTTGTCGCCATGGCCTATAGATCGAATCTCTGACCACCATGCTTGAAGTTCAACATCAGCTATGATCGCTTCGTTGTCTTTGTAGAAGATTGAGCAGAAGTCCTTGACCCATGATTTGATGGCAGCCCATATCTCAAGTCCATCAATGGCATATGGATAGTCCAACATGAGAAGTTGAATTCCAGTTGAGTTGTTCTCATCTTGGTCTTCTAAAGCCATGCCCCTGCAAAATCATTTCGCGGCTATCAATATCTTGTGATACATGCTAGTCGTATCTTGTTTTGATACTAAATTGAACCCAATCGATACAAATCTTTAGTTTGTATCTATTTGGACATGAATTCCTTCATGAATCATGATTCATTATCTTGAATATCGATTACTATATGAATCCCAATTCATTCAGCCCCTCTGTAGGTAGCCCTTTTCGAGCCATCAGTAACCAATTGATAAGTATATAAGCACTAGGAGAACCCTGCATTGAAAGTTAGTTATCAAAAACGAAAAACCAAACCACAAATACACCACCGAGCGACCCATACTACTCGATGTACGACTTGGGCACCCCGTAATACGCAAGTCCCTATCAGAAACTTGTCATTTCTACCATAAAAGTACATAAACCATGAAATAGTAAACAAGAACAACCATATCTTTGTAACAAAAATCGAGAAATATGCCATGAAAATTTAAATATTGTAAATAACTAGCTAAATAGTTCTATTGTACCTTTTGATTAGATCAGCAGGAAGTCCTTGTTCAGTAAATTTCCACTCTTTATAGAGATCACAGGTTATTTGCATACATGTTTCACCAGGAAATAACATTCTCTCAAGAATTCCTCCAGAGTTAATAAGGATAAGTCTAGTCAAGGCATTTATATGCATGGTATCTTTGAAATGAGGACTCAATATTCGATGGATTGGATGCATTTCACTTAGCCTTCTTTTGGTAGCAAGGATAAATGGTTCAACAACTGCATGTGTGTATAACCTGAAAAACTTTTCATTGCAGAATAATTAGATGGCATAAATAACACTGTAATTCAATAATTAAACCACAGAAAAGGGGAAAGAATCTCTTGGATTTCGTAAAGAGTTTAACTCACCAATGGCTTACTAGTATATGGTAAAAAGTATCATTAGCTAAAACATGAGCTTTAGCAAGCTGCCAAAGTGCTGCTTGTGTCCCTTGCTTCGATGGAAGAAAAACTCTTTGGATTTCAAGAGCTAGAGATGATCCTGGCAAGCTGAGTTCTATTGCCAGTGGCTTAAGCATGCCATCACTTCTTAAGAATAGAAGTGTCCTTGATGCATAAGCAGATACCCCATTTGCATTTATTCTGTTCAAATATGGCATGAGATAGTCATGGTGGTCCAACATGAATATTCTTCCTTGTTCCAAAGCCTAAACACAATTTTGTGGCGAAAGAGAGAGAATTAAAATAAGATTTTCATCCTAGGATGGAGTACATTACAGGAAGGACACATTAACTACTCACAAGTACTAATTACATGCATATTAATGTTTTGGCTGAATTACACTTTTGACCCCTCAAGTTTTTTTAGGGGTTCACTTCACTTTATCTGTTTTTTTTTCGTTCCATTTTGGTCTCTTAAGTTACAAACGTTAGACATTTACATCATTTAATTTCTAATAAAATCTAAAATAAAAATTGATTGGAGTCGTGAAATTCAAGTGTTCTGGACAGTTGTTACTTACTTGAGGAAGCATCCATCCTTCAAGCATCTGTTCTATGATTGATTGTTTGATTGAACTCTGTACTCCAAATTTGTTTCGAGGTGGAAATGTCTGAAAGTTATGTATAGAAACCAATGATGATTAGGCCAAAATTGTGAGTTTAAATAACTGAGAAAACTTAAGACAAATTACACAAATTTATTGTTGTATATTATACACGATAACAAAATATTTCTAGAGCATAGTTCATGAGTGTATGAAGTACCATCAAGCACTGGATTCGGACAGGATGCGTTCCTGCTAGCATTTGTCTTCCAAACTCCATGTCATCATTCCAAGCCCATTCCTTTTCTGAAATGCATAAGACATCTCAGAAAATGTCATAAAACTATTTTGCATTAATTAATAGGTCAGACAGAACACAAATTCTTCATCGTTTAAGTTAAGAACTACTTTTCCCATCAAAGGCTTATTGACATAAAATTACAATCAGTGTAAAGTTTTTTTACACATACAGTCATTCAAAGTCGTCGAATCATTAAAAACATTTGACTTTAATCATAATTACTTTGAAAGTCACACATATGATTTGTTCACTGTCTAAATTCGTTAAGTATATCAAAATTAATCTTTGTGAAGCGAATTCTTTTACCGTGTATGATTCGAGGGATAGGAACGTGCCAATGGTTTTCCTTGATTGACTGAGTTATTTCCTTTAAGTACTCATTTGGTACCAATTTCTTTAAGTTGTTTCTGATCAATCCTTCTATTGTTTGGTTTCTATTGGCAGAGAGCATGTCAAGTATCTCTTCAAATGATTGAAAGCTTCTAGAACTTTGTAGAGGTGATGATTCTGTCTTTGAAGATAGTAAATGTACAATGGCTTGGATAGAATTTGATTTGATCTCCTTCAATATGTTAGGGCTAAATATCTCATCTGAAGGAACATATATATCAAAATTCGTTGCTTGTGGCCTGCTTTCAGTTGATGGACCTAAAGTGTTCCATGGAGATACATGAAACAAAGAATGAAACTTAATTTCAATATTACTATTAAGCCTAGTCTATATCTATATATTTAAATAAACATTTGTGAATGAAAGCATGTTAATATGCTGCAATTCCAATGTAGTTTTAATAGCAATATTCAACATCAAGGTAATACAGGTCTCTGCAGTTACGACTGCAGATGTTTTATGTAATATCGAGAATCATAATAATCTGAAAATATTGTTCCAATGGTTCATGCCAATTGGGATTGTTACCTTAAACTAAAATTGAGAGGAAAATAAATAAAGTACCTATTGCACTATGTTTTCGACCTGTTCTAACTCGACGTGGATATGGATATAACCTTGAACCACCCAAGATAGGTCTAAAATGCTCCGAACCTTTGTCGGGATCGCCAAGGTCATTGTAGTAGTCATAGTCATAGATTCTATCCCATTCCTTTCTTTCTCCCGTTCCATTACCTCTCAATTTATCAAGCTCTTCTTTTCTTAGTTCCACTAATGCTCTAGGTGTTTGACTTGGAAGATAGCACTGTCACGATGAAGTCTATTTTGTAATTTCATGTAATGTAACAGCAAAAATTAATCAACATATCAAGCAATGTACATTGTCATATATAATGGAACTTACTCTATTCGAGAAGAATAGTCTATCAAATTTGGTTTTCTTGATTGGATAAATCCAAGAATTGCAATCAAAGTGAATGATTCTATTGGTACAAGTCTCAATAGATGCAGACAGAAGAAAGAATTTCCTGTTTTGTTTGTTTTGAATTACAAAAGCTCTTGGAGTTCCAAAATGTGAGTCAACCTGTAGTTTAATTTTATATGTCTTAACCTTTGTTTGTGCATCATCAACATCGTCATCACGTTGAGGCTTCTTGCTCCCACATTCCTTAAAATATGCTCTCTCACTCAACCACCCTTTACCAGTATCTGTTCAACGCAATACAAAGTTGAAAACAAAGTAAGTTGTTTAATCTTGTTCAAAGAAATCATAAGTAAAATCATATATTATATGTTTAATTGTATGTTTGGTCCCTTAAGTTTATTTTAGGTTTCAAGTTGGTCCCCTATCTTTAAAAAGTTTCAAGTTGATCCCTTATGTCATTGATGTAAAACTTTGAGTTAACTCCGCCTAAAACGTCCATGTGGCACCCTCAAAGTTATCCATGTGTGCGTCGTTTGCCACGTCTTAAATGTAAGGGACCAACTTGAAACTTAAAATAAACTTAAGGGCCCAACCATGCAATTTAGTATTATATCAACGAATCATTATTTTTGTCATAAAAATTGTAGCAGTCGGGACGATTTGGTGTCTCAAATTACGAAATGATAAATCAGCCCTTTAAATTGAAGGTCGTCAATCATTCAGACTCTGTCATCTAACATGATAGAAATGCTGAGTTGACACATTGTTTAGAGCAGCTCATTTGGATTATGCTTATAGAAATTGGTTTAGAACTTTAGTTGATTTCTATTCTGTGATTCAGATTTTTCTGAATTAATTGAATTGTTGACAGAGGACTACATTGATGGACATTCTTCAATTTCATGGACTAATATGTCATTTTATAAATTTTGGGACCAAATCCAAGTCTTACAATTTGGATAAAAAATGATTTGAATTTGTGAGCTAAAGAAAAAATTTACAATTGAAAAGGATAAACTAAATTAAATTTTTCAATAAAAAGAACATTGACAGTGTTAGTGTGTAAAATGTACTTACTAGGATCAACTTCTGTGCCACTATAAATCTGAACAGAAATGAATTTTCCAGGTATTGATTTCTTTTGATTCAAAGTGATCACAAACTTTCCTTTGAGTGTTAATTTTTGGACAGCTTGGCAAACAGGATTGAAGTTACTCACAATTTTGCTTTTGGTTGAAGAGTATTGCCACTTTGAGATACAAGAAGAAGGCCTTTTTGAGGCTTCCATTCATGAATACTTCTCTTAGTGATAGTGTTTGTTTGTATATAAATCATCATGATTGATTTTTGCAGTTATTATTAGTTGTCTTTGAAGTTTTAATACTTGCCTTGTATTACACGTTTTGGAATCGGATACTTTGCTTGCCTTGGCCTTTTGTTCTAGCAAGGAAAATGATATGAATCCATATTAGGATAAAGAGCCAAAGCCATCTCTTTCATGTTCTTAATTTATGTTAATTGACGTGTTGTTCAGCATTTTCAAAGATCGTTTTTATTAAAGTTTTTTGTTAATTGTTCCCTAACCACTCACTTGGAAGGAATTAATTAATTCATAATTTTTTTCATATTAAGCAAAGCATCAAGTCCAAGCTTCAATGATCTTAAGTTCATTTAAAGGCATTTTGATCTTCTTTCTTAAGACAAATAGCATGAATTAAAAAAGGACAAAAAACATATTCATAAAAGAAGGTACAAATATCATACATGCAATAAAAAGAAGTACAAGTAATTTATTCAAAAAAAGAAAAAAAGAAGTACAAGTAATAAAAGACAAATGTAAAAAGACTTTGCTTTTAGACACTATATACTACTACCAAGTTCAAACTTACACAGCATCTTGAACTCAACACTGGCTTCCTGTGTTAAATAATCTAAACCAATAAACCTTAAACATTTATTATCACACTTGACAGAATCAAACCACTGTTGGATGGTTCAAATGCAAATTTTCCAGAACCAAAACTTAAGAAATATTATTATTATAACTTTAATTAAAGTACTAATAAATTGTTCCATGCTTTCAAGCAAGGAAAAGAGTGCTTCTGTGCTGGCTGGAAAGAAAAAAATCATTTGACGTGTTAGAATGAAGTGGTTTGTTAGAGCCCGGTCAAAGTTTAAAGTACCATTTCATTAGAGGGTTTTATGAACATATGCAGACAAGTTGCTAACATTATTCAACTCTAAAAGAAATGGTTGAGGCATTGATCACTTGAAGTTGTGCAATAATTTAAACTATATTAGTGGCAATTGTATCAACAGAGTGAAATTCTACTGCCATAATTAAGTGCTACATAAGAGTCCAACAAGTGCTCATTAGATAATAAAGTTATAACTAGCAAAATAACATAGACACATAATTAGATAAAGCAGTCATAAGCAAAATAGTGAAAACATAAGTGAGCAGTGGCAATATAGACTTAGTCATAAGGGAAGGCAGAACTGAGGAACTCCTCATCCTCAAGGTCAATCTGAAGATTCTTGGACTCCATTAGAAAATCAACTTCTTCATTCTTGAATTTCATCACAAAACCCAATGTGATTAGTTCAGCCAGTTCAGGAACTTGTTCATGATTCTCACGCAAAACACCCTCGGATATTGCTTCAGAAAAATTTGTAGCATACTTCAATGAATCACCAGGAACTCCATCCATCTTCTGGATGATAAACTTGCAGCTTTGACTTTCCCAACGTACCCTTTTGTTTGATTTCTTGGTAATGATGTCCCCTGATGATAATGATAAACTGTAGCTTACATTGATTGGTTCTGTTGTCTCATGGAAACTCAAGTTAATAAGACTTTGAACAGATTCTTGTCTCTTTTTTGGTTCCATTTTCAGGCTGGAACATGCAAGAAAGCCAAGAATAAGCTTAACCAACCCCTTTAAGTTGAAAATATTATTTGGATCAACATACTTCAGTTTACCACCATCATTCACTACAGATGATTCTTCTTTGCATAGTGATTCAGAGATGTTTCTGGCACCAATGTTTCTGTAAATGTCATATAGTTTACACTTGGACAACGGTGTCATGTTATACTGAGGATACCATACAAAAACTTTCTCCCTCTCAAAAAGCTTCTTCATATGAAGGTTATCAGGAATAAAGGCATTTTCCTTATCTACTAGAAATATTTCATTATTTCCTGATGTTGTAGGTAGTTTTTTCAAACTCTCAGCAAGTTTTTCTCCTCATTTGTGCTCAAATGTTTTGAGATAGACATCCAGAACCTGCAGCACTCATCATATGATAATTGTTCCATTGATTGCCCCCAATCATTCCAAAGGTCAACATAATCTTCCAGCGAAGGCTTGTTCTTGATTTCCATCGCAAAGTAGAAAAAAAGAAGAATACCGCTGTTATCATAGATATCTTCAAGAACGTAAAATTTTGAACCAAAAAGTTTAGCAGGGTCATGTACAATGCATTTTTGAGAATCAACCCACATACCACCTTTCACTCCATCAAGAATCCAAATCTTTCTTGCAGCTTTCTCTTCAGGTTTCCAGTTGTGTTCACATAAGTACTTATATATTTTCACAATGGTATCATGATCAGAGAGAGACTCAAGATGACTGGCAAGCAAAGTGCACCCTTTTTCAACTTCACTAATGACCCCTATTGCATTGAGTTCTTTACAGAAAGATGCAATTTTAGGTCCATAAAAATTCTCATCAATAAAAGGTCCGTCAGTTGGATTCAAGAAAGAACTCCACTTGGAATCAAACAACAAACACTTCTCTGGAGGCCTATAACCAGCATGTGTCTTCAACCAATTTTCGGACAATCTTTTTCTGAAATCATCTTCAATTATAAGGTTGTTATCTTGCATTAGAAGTTGGACGCATTCCAGCAAAGAAAACACACTTCCAGGACTAATGGTGCAGGGATTTGAAGGAAAATTCAGACATTCGGGCACAAATCTCACTCCGTCTTTCAATTCAGTAACAACACCGATGCTCTTCAGCTCTGCCTTGTACTCGTGTATTCCCAAATCACAACATTCGTCATTGTAACCAATGAAAGGGAGACGCGTAATAGAAGATATCAATTCCCACTCCGAACCATATAAAATGCAGTTTCTTGGGCACCTAAGACCACCAACACTAGTATGCAACCACTTCATTTTATGTATGATGGTTGAGAACTCAGAAGGAAAACTATATTCAGTTCCCTCTAGCAGCCTACAACAAGAGAGAAATGAGATAACATGTTGTTGGTTAATTGAAGTTTCTGATGCCTTTCGTTCAAATAGATTGGCAAATTGAGTGATGGCATCCTTAAAATCAACCAACACCCCTGTCCGCTTCAATTCATTTTTGTAACTGAAAATCTTCTCCCCATAAAATTTATGATCAATAACAGGAAGACCATTGAATACCTCCAGAATGCAGCCCCAGACCGGGTCATACAAGAAACATTCACCTGGTGTTTTGAAACCAATGTTTGTCTTCAAGCAGCTTGTTCCCTTTAGAGAATTTAAGAGTTTAATAGGGGCATTTGAGTGTCTGATGCATTCCATTATCAAAAGAACAGCTTCAGCTGTCAAAGAGGCCAAATTTGAGGGTGGTTTTAAATGCTCAATGACAACTTGGTAATTTCCATTCAAGTCAACTATCATTCCCAGCAACTTGAGCTCCTCTTTGTAATTATATATTTCCTCACCAAAATAAGCATGATCAATGAAAGGAATATCACTAATTTGTGATGATACAACTTGCCATCCGGAATCATTCAATACCGATCCCACAGGAGACCTAAGACCAAAAGATGTCTTTAGCCAATTTCCCTTTCTTATGCTGTCGACAAAATTGTCCAAAGGAAGAAGACTTTTCTTGAGATATTGGATGAAGTTAAGCATCAAAAGAACATCACTCCTGCTTAGTGAGAAAGAAGCTGCACGAGACATAAGTTCTCTTCCAATGAATCCACATGCTTCCTCACAATTGAACATCACTCCAATTGTTTTCAACTCCTCTTTGTATTCATTTATTCTATCCCCATAGAAGCTCTCATCAATCAGGGGAATGTCAACAAGTACTAAACCACTTTGCAAAAGTTTTCCCAATGATAAGCCAATTAAGAATGACTTTGAAGGAGGCATGTATCTATTACCATTAACTTTAAGCCACTTGCCTCCTTTTAAGCATTCCATGAACTTCTCTGGTAAGTGAACTCCCCTTTTCTTCAGATCCCGAATCCACTCCAAAAGTAGAAATGCATTGTCTTTGGTAAGTGGTGTATCCGCAGCTGAAAATCTATCATTTGGAGGAGATATATAAGGTATGTCAGAAGCTTTAACATGAGTTTTGAGGAATTCAATAAGCTTCCCAGAATCCATATGTTGGCCTGCATAAGAAGAATCATTTAGGTATGCCTTTCCTAGCTCAACATAATTTTCATTTCTCCATGGATTAGAACCAATCAAGTCTGCCCATTTGCTCACATTTGCAGGCAGAAGAACCCCATTTCTGCTTTTAGTTATACGTCCAAATTTGTCCACAAGTGGCATAGAACTACATAAAGCATTAACCTCCTGACATGACAAATAACCCTTTGACAAAGAGTGGTATAAGAAATGAGCATAAGCAATGGCAAGCTTGCAGTTATCATTAATAGAGCTGCAGAGGACATTTGCAAAATTGTAGACATCCAGAGCACGGACATTAACTTCTTTTGCTAGCCATCCCAACAGATTATGCTTATTGGGGGATTGGGAGATGGCTTGTTGTGTGCTTTCTGGCATAAAAAAAAATCGGTTTGTCGCACATGCAAATACATTGTTCCAGTTGATCAGCCAAGAACAAGGACAAGTCTTACTTGAGTCTGCTAGTACTAATCGCCGTGCACCTGCACCTTGCTGTCTGCATTCATGAAGACTAGAAAAAGACAGAATCCCATCAGAAGCTACATACTTAATCAATGGAATATTAATGATGTTGGATTTGGAAATCATTGAAGACCAGTGTCTTGCAACAAACAGCAAAAGCTCAAGATAGACATTTTCTGATACTCCATCTACGAGATTAGAACTCTGGATGCCCTTTGCATACCAATCAAAATTCACATGTTTCACCCCTAAAAATTTGAGTATTGCATCATACTCACTTTTATCAAATGAAGAACTCAAGATTTTCATCCCATCATGAGAAGATAAGTCAAGCAAGTATACTCCTTCCTTGCGGGCCTTTGTCAAAATATTCCAAAATTTAGGTAGTAACCTGTTAACTTCACGAGGTTTATAGAAGTGCTTCTGGTTTGCGAATGTCTCGATAGGTATAATTTTTTCTTCATCCAGCTTTGCTTTGATTTTCTGCCTCACGCGATTGAAGATCTCAAAAGGAGAACTATGAATTGGAAGGAACTTGAACATGTAAGGCAAGCTGGATAGTGGAGCTTCATCTGAACCAGTTACAAGTGTTTTGAATGCATCTATAAAAGCTGATGGAACATATTCAAGAATCCCTTGATTCCACTTATCATCAAAGAGAATTGTCTCCCTTGACGAGGCAAGAACAAAATCTGCTTGAATTATGAATGGAAAATTAGTTACCATCTCTGTAGGAAGAAATGCATAAACCCCTGGTAAGCTCTTATCCTTGTCTAGCCTCTCCTGTTGTGGGAAGGCCAATGTCACAACACACTCTTCCACACCCCTTCTCCTTTCCACCACATTTTCCAACTTGACAGGAAACTTTTGCTTCCACATGTAGTAACTGCACTCCTTTTTATCCCTACTACTTTCCCCCGTAGATAGATGAATTGTGTAAGACTGGGCATTAATGTTTTTCCTTGTCACAAAGTTAATCTCACTTGAAATAGATACAGAAGTTGCAGTGTTCTGTTTGGAGTCCTTATTACCTTCTCTTACAGAAAGGTGTCTAATTTTCGAAAGAAACAACAAAACTTCCGGGTGAATGCTAGCTAGTTGTTGTTTAACAGGTTTGACCTTGTCTGATTTGAGAGGCAACACAATAGTTGTAGTTGGAAGGGAATCTTTACCAGCACCATATATCTGCTTTATGTCAAGAAGGGTTGGCTTCTCGTCAACCCATTCAGGAACTACATACCCAATTCTGCAATGTGGACAAGGCCTCTCATTGAACCTTATATGATATCCATTGCTAAAAATATAAGGCTGAGCAGTAACAAGAAACACACTCTTGAAACCAATTCCTGTAATTCAAAACATAGAAGAGATTATGTCAGAGATTTCCATTATCTTCTTCAATTTGGCTACTATAATGGATATCCATAGTCAAGCATTATTTCATAAATTGTGCACAAGGAGTACAACTAAAGAAACACATTTCAATTCTGAAAATGTCCTCTTTACAAAAATGATAATTTGAAATTGAATCCATTCAAACAAATTAAATGCATATTCTTACAATTCAGATATTAAAATACAAATACCAATGGAAAAATTCAACTAATTTTCATTGAAAGTAGCCATATTAGCACAACAGCACATTTCCTTCTCAAGTCATAAGCACACAACATTCTTAAGAAACATTTAAATAAGAATGTGATGTACCTTTCTCTCCTATGTAACCACTGCTCCTATTGTCTTTCTTTGTTGATCGTCCAACACTGCAAATAGACTCGATGTTTTTTGGAGAGAAACCCTTTTCATTATTGAAAATTAGCAACGTGGCTGGAGCACCAGTACCAGTAATGTCATCAGAAGTTATGACAAACTCTAGAGTTGGATTCTCTCCATCAATATAATGGTTGTCTTCAGCATTCTGTTCAAGTTGACAAGAAAATTATGGTCATGAATATAAACAACTATGATTTGACAACAAGATTGCATCGTTCAAGGTCGAGATAATGATAGTTATAATAATAAAATGGAGTCATCTCAATCATGCACTGTATACACTCAAAAGAGTAATAATAAAGGAAGAATAAGCATAGTCTTAATATGTGTAACTCATCCTACACCAAAAATGAAATAAAATTTTGTTTTCAATACTTATATTCATGACCTTTCCTTATATTCAACTTCATCAGGTCATTCTTTATTCATAAAAAGATTAAATTTATCCTTCACTACTGTTTTGACCTAGGTTGACGATGTGAGTGACCATTGCAGGCAATAACTAACAAGAAAGCACAACCATGAAACCCTTTCAAGACTAACTTAAAAACCAAGGACCTTGGCATTCATCTTTGATGAAAAATTATACAGCGATTAAAAAATTACATTTATTATGCATTATTATAAGGGTTAAATATGTTTTTGATCCCTATAAATATGTCAACTTTTCGTTTTAGTCCCTCTAAAATTTTCCTTCAACTTTTAGTCCCTATAAAATTTTCAATCTTTACTTTTGGTCCCTCTTTTAAAGTAAACTCATAGGTAGAATTCATACTTTTTAATAAAATTTTCCAGGAAAATTCAAAATATTACAAGAATCACTCAAAACAAATTTTAGAATTTTTTAACAAAACATGAATTTAATATGAATTTTTATAGTTTTTACGGTTAAAAATTCATATTTAATTTGTGATTTGTTAAAAAATTTAATTTTTCTAGTAAATTTTTTTAGAATGGTTTACACATTTCTGTACAATTTCATTAAAAAAATGCATAAATTAAGTTAGAAATAGGGGTCAAAAGTAGTGATTGAAAATTTTATAGAGACTAAAAGTTGAAGAAAAATTTTAGAGGGACTAAAACGAAAAGTTACATATTTATAGGGATCAAAAACATATTTAACCCTTATTATAAAATAAAAATAAAAAAATACAAAAAAAAACTGAACAGAAACAGATGAAAAGGTAAAGAATGTGTACTTGAATGAGTTCCATGAGAAAATGAACATCTTTGGCGTAAAGCTCGGCGGAAAGATTTTTGACTGCATGATGGAGATCGTCAGTCAATGGATTAGGTTTCCCGCCAATGGAAAACTTTTCTCTTCGTATCTCTTCAATGTGTTCTTTCGGTGTACCCATTGATCTTCTTCTGTAATGAACAAACACAAACACATTACACAAACTGAAATGTACGATGAAGAGAAATAAAAAAAAAACAAAACAACAAGTGTTGTTGGTTACCTGAAGAAACAACAATACAACTTCTAGGATTGGTGTTATCTGAGTTTTTTTGTCCTCAGGGGATTTTTTGTTGGCTGTTTCTCTTGTTTGTTAGTGTTGTTTGTAAAGGAACGTTTGGAAATTTTCAGCTTTTTTTGGGACTATCTTTACTTCTTGTAAGATGGCTAAGCTTCTACGAGAAGCCACAAAATGTACTTCCTTGATGAGTATCGGTAAGAGTGCTAGTACTAAATCAATAAAAATATTACACGATAAAAAGTTGTTGGGAGATTGGTCACTTTATTCATTGAATAGGAAATTAGTCATCATTTTAGTCTACGAGTGCGGATAAATCATAAAATAGTCTTTGAGTGTAGACTTTCTTAGTCAATTTAGTCCATGATTGCATATTTCGTTAGTCAATTTAGTTCATGAATGTAGACTACTGTTAATCACTTTAGTCCTTGAAATTGACTAACGAGTATACATTCAATAACTGTTTTGCAATTTTTGCATTCGGGAACTAAAGTGAATACTCATTTTTCATTTAGGGACTAAAATGACTAATTCCCCAAAGTTGTTTTAGACCATCCCCAATGGGGTTATTGAAAGTCTATTGAAGGCTATTGAACCATTGGAGAATTGCTTGTTGAGAGTGACATGGAGGAGTTGGGTGATGACTTGATTCAACAAGTTGAATTCTGCCAAGGGGAGACACACGGCGCTCGTTTATTGTGTGAAAAATGGCGCGTGTAATACACGCGCCGACGGGCGCGTCGGCGAGCAAGGGGAACGGAGAGAGAAAGGCTTTTGGTTGGATAAGGACAGTGGCGCGTTTGTATTGGCCGGTGGATTTTAATTATATTCATTTTTTGCCCTCAATTATTTCGATGGAAATAATTTTATTTTTATTTTTTACCAAAATTCGTGATTTTTTTTTCTCTATAAATAGAGACTTGGATCATTTGATTTGGACACGGAAAAAAAATCAAGTTTTTCACTCTCTTAATCTTATTATTAGCCTTTCTTTTGAAGTTTTAGTCTTTGATTAGTGAAATGGATCCCAATAACAATCAATTTAACACCCAAAATTCTTCGATTACCCATTTAACTACCAAAATCCCAACAATTATCAACACACAAATCAATTTCCCAACCAACATCCTCAAAACCCAAATCAATTTCGAAACCAACATCCTCAAAATCCAAATCAATTTCTCAACCAAAATCCTCAAAACATGCCTAACTTTGGTTTTGCCTCAAATTTCAATCACTCATCCTCTGTTCCAAACAACTTTCATCCATATAGATCTATGATGGGATATCCATCTCAAACACCCCCATTTAATGGTTATATGCCGATGGTGAATGAAAATTTTCGCAGTCTTGGTGAATATCCCGAATTTTCATCACAAATAAATCGTGGTGGAATGACAAGATCTAATGAAGTCACTCCGGAGGATACAACTCCTAAGAGCAAGAAAAACCAGCAACCATCATGGAACACCGAACAAAATTTGGTGTTAATTAGTGGGTGGATAAAATATGGAACATCCGGTGTTGTCGGGAGAAACCGGACAAGTGAAGCATATTGGGGTAAAATTGCTGAGTATTGTAATGACCATTGCTCATTCGATTCTCCACGCGATGTCATTGCATGCCGAAACCGTTTTAATTATATGAGCAAATTAATAAATAAATGGGTTGGTGCTTATGATACCGCTAAGCGTCGGCAAGCAAGCGGTTGGTCGGAAGGCGATGTGTTGGCAAAAGCCCAGGAAATATATGCAGGTGGGAAGAATGTTCAATTTACTTTAATGGAAGAATGGCGCGCTCTCCGTGATCAACCTCGTTATGGAAGTCAAGTGGGAGGCGACAAGTGAGAGGAAATGTTGGCTCGGGAAGTAGTGGATCTAAGAGATCTAACGAGGACTCTGTAGGATCTAGTGCTCGTCCAATGGGTAGGGAGGCAGCTAAAAAAAAAGCAAAAAAGAAAAACAAGGACGCCGGCTTGGAGGAGGTGGAAAAGGAGTGGGTTCAATTCAAAGAAATGAAGGTGCAAGAGATGGAACACTTTAAAGAGTACACCGAAAAAATGGAAAAGTACACTGCGGTGCAACAAGAGAAAAACAAATTGAAGAAAATAGACATGTACATAATGTTAAGTTCCCAAGAGCATCTCGATGACAAGAAAAAAGCTCTGTTGGAAAACTTGGAGCGTGAGCTGTTCGGAAATTAATTTCACTAATATTTGTTTGTATTCGGTCAAAATTGTCGGTGTTGTCTAGTCCCCAATGTTTACTTTAAATAATTGTCAGTGTTGTCTAGTCCTCAATGTTGCTTTAAATAATTGTCGGTGTTGTCTAGTCCTCAATGTTGCTTTAATAATTATGCATAATATTTGTCCCGTGACTTTTTTCACAAACTTTAATTTCACAGCCCATGGTATTCCTCACTAGTTTTTTCACGGCCCATGGTATTGCTTTACTATGCATACAAAACTTTAATTATGCATACTATTTTGTCGGTGTTACATCCATGGTATTGCTTTAATTATGCATACTTTTTTCACAGCCCATGGTATTGCTTTACTATGCATACAACACTTTAATAATTCACTCCCCGTGCTTCAACTATTTGCTTATATATAGGGACTTGAATAGCATTCATATATACTTCCAAACCTATTTGCCACTTGAATATTGTTTAAACTATTTCCTTTCTCAAATTGAATTCATATCTACTTCCAATATCTACTTCCAAACACTATCAATGGATCCTTTTGGTTTTGATATGAAAGCCTACTTCCAAAAACGTGATGCGAAGACACTTATATCGTCAACCGATTTATTCGGCGTCGAAAAAAACTAGAGGAAGGTAGTGGATCGGGTAGTGGATCTCGTAAAAAAAAAAAAATTTAAATAGAGATCATGCAACAGCTAACCAAAGACTCATTGACGACTACTTTGCCAATGAGCCTACATATGACGATGCAATGTTTCGTCGTCGGTTCCGGATGCAAAAACACGTTTTCCTTCGAATCGTTGGAGACCTTTCAAGTAGTGATAACTACTTCACCCGACGAGTTGATGCCACCAACAAAGAAGGTATATCACCATTAGCAAAATGTACCACAACAATGCGAATGTTAGCATATGGTGTGGCGACGATGCGGTCGATGAATACATCAAAATAGGAAGTAGTACAACATTGGAGTGCTTGCTTAGATTCGCAAAGGAATCATACGATCGTATGAGCAAGTATACTTGAGAGCACCAACCGAAGATGACCTGCAAAGAATACTACATGTTAGTGAAATGCGGGGGTTCCGGGGGATGATCGGGAGTATTGACTGCATGCCTTTGGGAGTGGAAAAATTGTCCTAAAGCATGGGAAGGTCAATTTACCGGGGGATAAGGGAACCACCATTTTTATTCTTGAAGCGGTTGCATCTCATGATCTATGGATCTGGCATGCCTTTTTTGGATGTCCGGGAACGTTGAACGATATAAACGTTCTAGACCGGTCACCGGTGTTTGATGATGTGGAACAGGGAAAGACTCCAAGGGTGAATTTCTTCGTGAATCAACGTCCCTATAATATGACATACTATCTAGCTGATGGTATCTACCCTTCTTATCCAACTTTCGTCAAATCAATTAGACTTCCTCAAAGTGAACCCGATAAGTTATTTGCAAAACATCAAGAGGGATGTCGGAAGGACATCGAACGTGCTTTTGGAGTGCTTCAAGCTCGATTTAAAATCATCCGTGAACCGGCTCGCTTGTGGGACATAGCCGATTTGGGTATCATCATGAGGTCATGCATCATATTACACAATATGATTGTTGAGGATGAACGAGATACATATGCTCAACGTTGGAGCGATTTTGAGCAATGCGAGGGAAGTGGATCTAGTACACCGCAACCATACTCAACCGAGGTGTTACCCACTTTTGCAAATCATGTGCGTGCTAGATCCGAGTTACGTGATCCAAATGTTCACCACGAATTGCGAGCGGATCTAGTGAAGCACATATGGACAAAGTTTGGAATGTTTCGTAATTGAAGTCCATTTGTATCGTACTAAATAAATTACGTGTGTGTTGTGTGCTTGTTTGTTGTCTTGCATTTTAAGCTAATCGTGTGCCGCGTGCTTAGTTTGTTGTATTGCATTTTAAGTTAAGAAAATAAAAATAAATTATTTAAAAAAATATTGTTTTTTTAAAAAAATTATTTGTATTATTTTAATTTAATTATAATCGATAATTATAATTTTATGCAATTATAAAAACAAAAATTAAATAAGAATAAGAAATAAAAAGTGGTGGGGTAGGGTGTTGAATGAAAACTATTGGAGTGATAAAAATTGAATGGGTGTTGAATTAAGAGAGAGAAAATGATGTGGAGTGTTGGGAATTGAAAAAGTGGGTGTTGAAGGTTATTGAATATTTTTTGCCATTGGACATGGTCTTAGGAGGTGTTTGTTTTAAGTTTAAAAATGAGATTTTTAGAAATACATGGCTAGGGAATCTGCTTGATACATATGTTTGTTATAAGACCAAGTGCAATGGGGTTATTGAATCACTCATTCAACATGTTTAACCATTGGAGTGGGGGGTGTTGAAAGTGAGTTGGAGGAAAGAGATGATGAAGATATTCAACATGTTGAAAGTCCGGCCCGATCTGCCACGTGGCGCGACGCGATTGCTTGATCCGAGCGCGTGCGGCTCACTCTCCGACGGGGAGAGTGAGGGACGAGATCCGCGAGAGAGAGAAAGAGAAATGGATAAATGTTGTGACACTTGGCATGTTACGATTGGTTGCTTGAATTTTTATCTTCTTAATAATTTGGACTCAATTATTTCATTGCAAATTAATTATTTTTTTTATTTTTTTTTACCAAAATTCATGATTTTTTTCCCTCTATAAATAGAGACTTGGATCATTTGATTTGGACACGAAAAAAAAAACCAAGTTTTTCACTCTTAATATTATTATTAGCTTTTCTTTTGAAGTTTTAGTCATTGATTAGTGAAATGGATCCCAATAACAACCAATTCAACACCCAAAAATCTTCGATTACCCATTTAGCTACCAAAATCCCAACAATTATCAAAACCCAAATCAATTTCCCAACCAACATCCTCAAAACCCAAATCAATTTCCCAACCAACATGCTTAGTTTGTTGTATTGCATTTTAAGTTAAGAAAATAAAAATAAATTATTTAAATAAATTTTGTTTTTACAAAAAAAAAAAATTGTTAAGTGTTTCTTTATTTTAATTTAATTATAATCGATAATTATAATTTTATGTAATTATAAAAACAAAAATTAAATAAGAATAAGAAATAAAAGTTGGTGGGGTAGGGTGTTGAATGATAAAACCATTGGAGTGGATAAAATTGAATGGGTATTGAATTAAGAGAGAGAAAATGATGTGGAGTGTTGGGAATTGAAAAAGTGGGTGTTGAAGGTTGTTGAATTTTTTTTACCATTGTACATGGTCTAAGGTTGAGAGAAAAAAATATAATATTTACGAATATAAATATTATGAGAATAAAGTAACTTCTCGTAACTCTCCTTATTCCCATGAATTTTTTTTTCGATATACAAAAGTTTAGGTGGGTTCGGCTCCGGTCACCACCGGGGTCGGGGCACGCCTCCGGGCCCAAAGGGCACTTATAGAGGTACTTACGGATCACCCACCAACACCGCCCTCACATCGGCGAGGGAATCGAACACACAACCTTCTGCAAGGAAGTTGCCCGTTCCTTACCAACCGAGCCAACGTGTGTTGGTTTCCCATGAATTTATTTCCATGTGAGAAGATGAGAATGTTCATTCTCATGAAATCCTACTTAGAATTTTTTCAAAAATTTGTAATATGTTTTTACACATGTTTTTTATAAACTTTTTTTTTACAAAAGAAAAATCTACTAAAAAAAACTACAATTGAAAAAAAAAATGCAAATCATTCCCTCAAACCCACGTCTAGGGGAAAATAATTTGCCGCCGCCACCACCACTCTCAAAGAACTTCCCTCCACAATTTACATCACTTACGCAATTCAATTTTTTTGATTAATTAAATTAAATATGTAAAAAATTGCACAATTATTCCCTCAAACCCACGTTTACAAAGGAAAAAAAACTGCTATCACCCACTCTCAAAAAACCTTCCCACAACAATTTACTTCATTCACACAATTCTATTTCTTTTTTCAATTGATTAAATATGTTAACCCATATCGGTAAGAAAAAGAATTTATTGTCACCATTCTCTTCTATTTTTTCCAATTAATTAATTAAATATGTAAATGCTCTCACGACTGTCAAACTATTTCCCTCAAAAACCACGTATATAAGAGAAAAAAAATCCACTAAATCAACTCATATGTCATTTCAATCAACTAAATTAAATTAGTTCTAAACATATATAAATTAAATTAATTAATTAGTTTAAACTTTCCTCTAAACTTTCCAACAACACAATATAGTATGCAACTTTCATCACAAAAAACTCTTACACCACTCTCATTACTATTCACACCTACAACACACTCGATAATCATGGCTTTTTACTTTTCAGTGAACTCCACCACCTTACTTATGCTTCTCTTGGTTCATTTCTCTTCATCACAATTTTCTACCGTAGCCTCCCTTCAATTTCAAGTTAACACATAATTTTTTAACGAAAAAACTAACAAATGGGGTATCAAAATAAATAATTGCCATTTTTTGTTATGTTTGTATATTTCAAGTACAAGAAGCATTCGGTCATGGAGGTTGGTAAGGAAAAAAATTCTACATCATAAGCGGTGCATCTCGGCATTGCTAGTAAAGACAAAAAGATAATCTTTGGCACTTTATGGTTTTCTATTCCTGTTGTTGTTTGGTTCCACTTCCTCTTCTATTTGTGAAGTAGGACATTAAGGGGTTTTTCCTATTGAGTTTGTAATGGGAAATACTTATGTGACATTAATGTCACGGTGACATTAAATCTGGGCCACACATTGGATGACATTAGATGTGTTGTGTGACCCAGATGCAATGACAATGACAATGTGTGGTTCAGATTTAATGTCACCGTGACATTAATGTCACCAAAGTGCCACCCGTTTGTAATGGTGTTGAGGGTCCTTTTATTATGAAGCCTTTGTGTACTCTTTTTCCTCCTTTTGCGGGTTAAATGCATCTTGTGCTAGCTTTGCTTAATAATATTTGCCGATTAAAAAAAAAATTTGTGAGGGAATGGCAAAAGATAATTGCGAGGGAATGGTTCAATATGTTCATTCCAAATCTTCTTGCTATCACATTCCTGTTTTTTCAATTGGTGTATTGGAAATAGTCTTTGTTTTGGCATTTGTTGCTTCTTATGTAATCTGAATACACTTAGTGTTGGAACTTGTGTTGGGGGTCTGCTTTGCAATAACTTGACCAAGAAGATAATGAAGATGAATACGATGAAGTGTGCACATAAATTCCAAAGATTGTTGTATATCTTGATTGTTGGGAAGAGGCTGCCGCACTTGAAACCTGAAAAGTTTAATAGTTATGCATGTAAACTCAAAGCGTATGGGGTTGCCATACTAACCTTTAGGTTCGATTCGCCCCCACCAATAATCGTATATATATTGGATGCAATAAGGAATGACCGGCGAATCCCCTTCGGGATACTACGAGTTCCTTGACGTGTATTGCACAACCACACCAAGCGTATCTCCTAACAAGATTTTACGGATTTATGGTTCCGGCAATTCACTCATGCATTAGAGAATTGATAGATGATTTAGAGTAAGAGAATGATGGAGAATTATTTTGTTAATGCAACAAAATTCTTGTTTCGTTTTCTGTCCAAAATTGTGTGTTTTTGTTCTTTCTCTTGTCAAACTAATGCCCAAATGCCAAGCATTTATAATGCATTATATAACCCTTCATATGAGAGAAAACACCCCTTTGATTTGAAACAATGTTATGGTTCATTAAACATCCCTTTCTCAAAGGTTATAATCATATACACTTGAATCAATGCAAAGGTTCATTAAGCACCCCTTTGCCAAAGGTTATAATCATATACATTTGAATCAATGCAAATGTTCATTAAGCATCCCTTTGCCAATGGTTCCAATGTATATGAATGATTCCCATGAAGAGTTACAACTTTTGGTTATAAAGTGATTCCATTATTTTGGAAATCACCAACAATCCCCCACCATTTTCAAAATACTAAATCACATAAATCCGGAAATTCCATGCCTTCGGATAATGGTATCTCGCGATTTGAACCATTACTTAGTAAGTTAAGTTTTCGCTCATTCCCAAATAGTATGGTAGGCAAGCTTTGAACCAACTATTCATTAGAACAAGTGTGCATAACTTACACATAGAATCTCGGTACCATTGATAAAGAGACTTGTAAGATGACACATTAAGAAGGCCTTGTGTCATATATCCCTTTTCATGAGAATTTAAGAGTCAAACCCTTGAACTCCGTGAAGCGGCCAAACTTCATTCTCACATAAGTAGACTATATCGGAAATGCCCCATAAGTATGCATTCCGGCAAATATATGCTATATGTCCATTAAGAGGAAAACCTCATATCATAATCGAACCTAAAGATTGTTGGAACTTGTGTTGGGGGTCTGCTGCAATAACTTGACCAAGAAGATAATGAAGATGAATACGATGAAGTGTGCACATAAATTCCAAAGATTGTTGTATATCTTGATTGTTGGGAAGAGGCCGCCGCACTTGAAACCCGAAAAGTTTAATAGTTATGCATGTAAACTCAAAGCGTATGGGGTTGCCATACTAACCTTTAGGTTCGATTCGCCCCCACCAATAACTGTATATATATTGGATGCAATAAGGAATGACCGGCGAATCCCCTTCAGATACTACGAGTTCCTTGACGTGTATTGCACAACCACACCAAGCGTATCTCCTAACGGTATTTTACAGATTTATGGTTCCGGCAATTCACTCATGCATTAGAGAATTGATAGATGATTTAGAGTAAGAGAATGATGGAGAATTATTTTGTTAATGCAACAAAATTCTTGTTTCGTTTTCTCGTCCAAAATTGTGTGTTTTTGTTCTTTCTCTTGTCAAACTAATGCCCAAATGCCAAGCATTTATAATGCATTATATAACCCTTCATATGAGAGAAAACACCCCTTTGATTTGAAACAATGTTATGGTTCATTAAACATCCCTTTCTCAAAGGTTATAATCATATACACTTGAATCAATGCAAAGGTTCATTAAGCACCCCTTTGCCAAAGGTTATAATCATATACATTTGAATCAATGCAAATGTTCATTAAGCATCCCTTTGCCAATGGTTCCAATGTATATGAATGATTCCCATGAAGAGTTACAACTTTTGGTTATAAAGTGATTCCATTATTTTGGAAATCACCAACACTTAGTGTATCATGATTATCTTTTACAATATCTTTTAATTTTGTTTCCCTTTAATTTGATTTTAGCTTTGGTATGTAATTAAGGTTATACGGGGCATTGTGAGAAATGACAAAAGATGATTATGAGGGTAATGCTTTTGAACGTTCATGACAATTACAACAACAATTCATTGTCTTAAGTTCTACTTTTATTTGAGCAAACTTAGTGCAAAATATTTTCCTTTTACCATGTCTTCTAATTTTGTTTCTGTTTAATTTGATTATAGCTTTGGTATGTAATTAAGGTCATTGGATATTTTTGAAACATTATTCCATGGTAGCATACATTATTTTATTCTTTATGATGTAAATAAAAAATTTGGAACATGTTTCAAGACAGTTGAGATAGACAGGAACAAAGACAAAGAAACAAGAGAAATTAGGAATAGCGAAGGTTGGTTATTTAAAAATAGCTCTATCATATCATGGATAATGTAGTTGATAAAGAAATATTTTGGAATTTAATAGCAGATGTACTTTAAACATAGATTTTAAAATACATCCATTATTAAAAATAATTCTACAAAAATTGTCCGTGCATCGTAGGGTAGTGGTCTAATGTTCGTACAAAATATGAAATTGTACATGGACATTTAGTTCGTAGACGTTTTCACTTATAAGTTAGGCGGAGGCTAGCGTGAGCGACCAAAACAGGTCTCTCACGGTGTAAATTGAGTTTTCACCATTAGATATATTAATTATTTATTATGCGGTCAAGATGATTCACCTGTAACTTGTTTGAACAATAAATAACCCTTTTTCGTGAATGCTATGGTGAGGCGGGGGTCATGTACTTCACATGTGAGAAGTAAAATATAACCGCAAGATATGATCAATGGTTAGCATCTGATGAAATTAATATTGAGAACACATAATCTTTTCAACTTGTCAAAAAAAAAACACATAATCTTTTCAAACACAATATATCCGAAATTGATTTTCAAATTAAAATAATTTGTTTTCTCTCTTTCTTTCTTCTTTTCATTAGAACATAACACGGTAGAGTTTTCTTCTCTTCTCCCATGCCCACCATTGCGCGGCGATGCTCGCGAAAAATTTATGCAGGGGCCAACTATAAAGAAGAATTTTTTTGAAAACGGACGTATTAAATTTAAGGATAAAATATATTTTTAGTCCCATAAATTATAATTTTTTAGGTTTAGTCCTTTAAAAAATTATTCAATTTTTCTCGGTTTTTAAAATTTTACAAAAAAAGTGTTTTTAGTCTTGAATTTAATCTCTAACAAAAAATTAAGGACTAAAATTAACAAATCTTAGAAACTTAACATAAAAATCGCTATTTTAGAACGTTGGGCAAAATGCATTTGAAGAACCCAATTTCATCAACTGCTGTTTAATAATAGATTAATAATGTCTTTTCAAATATAAATAAATAAGTTATTTGCAAGAAACTCATTGTCCATTTAATTTGTCTATGACTATTGTCTTGATAATTTTTATTGTTGAAAAAGGTTTATCTATTGTTGTTATTGAGACCGAAAGTATCAAACCAATACAAATAAATCTATCAATTTTGTAGTAGTTTTTTTACTTTATTATTTATGCTAACTTTTGCAACTAAACTTGTTTGGGGTAGCTTAATATTTATTATTTGGGGTAGCCGGATATAAATACATACCGACTAATTCAAGAAAAATATTTTTTTTGGGGTAGCCAAGGCTACCCCTCCCATATGAAGGGCTACACCCCTGCACCATTGTAGCACCAACTTCCGGCGGTCGTTGCTCCTCCACCCAACCTCCTTTGTCAACCCCACCACCACCATTAAAACCTTCTCGTTTTCCTCTTCCAAAGCCACTCTTTTGTTTCTAGATTGGCGAGGTTTCAAAAACCCCAACCACCACATTCTCTCTTACTTTCCGGCCACCGTGAGCCACCGTTTGGAAAACTAATCCCACCGTCTCCTTCCTTGTGATATCTACAATAAAACCCCTATGTTTGTTTCACAATCGGAGCAACATTGTCGGGGACCACCTTGCCGGAATTCACCTTCTCCGTGCCGGATAAATCTTTCACGCCTAGTTCGAGTGTTTAAATAAATGTTATTTGGTTCATGATTCTAGGTTTGAATTGAGTTTTCAGTGTTAAAATGGCTTAAAGTTATGGTTTTTCACTTCTGGACCGTGTGGGTTTTCAAGCGGGTCGTTTTGACCCGTCTGGAGGTTGAAGAAGCAGTTTAAAAAAAAAAACTTTGGCCAAACACAAGTATCGAACCGACGACCATATAAAAAATAAATCCAATTTACACCAACAGTGCTAAATTTTTTACTCAAAATAAATGCATTTAAAGGATATATAATTCTAAAACGAGATGTAAATTGTGAAGAATTAATGCATAATTAACACTCACTTCATGACAGGTCTCTAAATAAATTAAGGGGAAAGTCTCCTATGGTCATAAACATAAATTACTAATAGTGTTTCGACACATACACATTAAAAGATTTTTTTAGTAATGAAAAATAAATTGATAATAAAATGATTTAGTATTTTGAGAAAAAGCTTTTTATGTACATGTGTAACTAAACATTATTCATTTATGTTTGTGTCCATACAAGAATGCTCCATATTGTTTTATCTTGGTTTTCGGGTGTCAAACATTGATTACGTTTGAACCTTTTTAACCGGTGATATCTCATTTTTCTTGGGAAGGGAAAAAATAAGCAAAACCCTTGAGAATCGAGGTCCGGGAGTTGTTTTCGCTACGGGAAGGTGTTAGGCACCCATAACGACTATAGTATCCTATAGGAACCGTCTTTATTTTCTACGCGCGCGCTTTATTTTTAAATGCTATTTGGAAAATGATATTTGCACCTAAGAGTTTACTAAGTGAAGAATTGGAGGGAGAAGAAGATGTTTGAATTTTTGTTTTATTTGAATTGAAGGAATATGTTTCCTTGCCTACGTACCCTTTTAAGGGATCAAACCCACCGTAGTTCTCTTCCAAAAATATTTTTGTTTTTGTTGGTTGATTTTAAGTTTGAAAATTGGAATTTTAAAGAATGAAAGAGAGAGAGAGGCCTCAAGGGCATAAGATTGTGAAAATGTGAGGTTGAATTAGTCATTTTGCAAAAGAAGTCCAAGTATGTTTAAAATTCATTAAGGTTTTGTTTAAGAAAAGAAAGGGAAAATCAATGGGATTTTGGATCCCAAGGTTTATTTGGAAAATGATTTGAGTGATATTGTTCATATTTCTTTGGAAAAAGGATTTTTGGCTAAGTTTTAAAGTTCCTAAACATACATCTAAACATACATTCCCTAAACATACATCTAAGGCATGCATACCCTAAACATACATCTAAAGTATCTATGTGATGTGTGTGCATGTGTCGGTGCTTGTGTCGGTGTACATCATTAGAGTCCATTGTCCTTTATATCATTGGCCTAGATACATGCTATGGTCTTGCAAGAATTTAAAAGCATTAAGAAATTTACAAAATCCCCTAAGTCTTTACATACTAAATCTTGACATGAATTTTAAAGTGCAAGAAATGAAACTAAACTAAAGGATGAAATAGGCTTATGGAGTGTATGAAACATGAAACAAAAGGGGTTAGTAGCACATGACAATATCAAGAAATAAAAGCAAGTAAAAATTACTATAACAAAAGCAAAGAAATTACCACAAAAACATAGCAAAAATGATGCAAAATATAGCTAAAATCATACCACAAAATGCAAGGTTCACATGACTTATAATCCTCACATTTTAACACATTTTAAATGCATGAACTCAGATTTTAAAATGGGGATCAAAGGGATGTGATAGACCATGCATTTTAATAGTGAATTTAAGCATATTTTGCATTATTTATTCACAAACAAATCTTGCAAAGCAAGCAACTAGGCACAATACACACACATACAGCAAAAACACATTCAAACAGCAGCAAAACCTTCACAAAATCATATATCATGAATCAAAAACATCCATCAAGAATTGGAATTGAAATCACACAATTTTCATAGGTTTTTTACATAAAGTCTCACAATTAAAGCAAGAAAACACTATACTATTTTTCATCAATTTTCCAACACAACAAATATCATAAAAGGATCACAAAAAATAAAGAAACATATAGGAATTTTTATAGAATTTTTCAAAAAGTTATAGGCATAGCGGGGGTGCGGACAACGATCTTGGGGGTTCAAACGATGTAACGAAATAACAACACGGTGAAACAAAGGAGAAAGTAGTTGGGCACTGGCAGGAAAACGAAAATGGGCTTATTGAAATGGGTAGGGTTTGGATATGGAGCAGATCCATGGGTCATGGGTCAAAGAACTACATAACTTTCTTCTTCTCTTCTTTCCCGTTCCCAACAACACCACACGAGTCCCTTTCTTGTTTCTTCATTCATTTTTCAACTCGGATTTTCAAAAAAAAAAGCTTCAATTCTTCTAGATCTAACACACATTAAATGGAAAAAAGAGGAGGGAAACTACCTCAACTTCTTCTTCACTTCGAATCGGCTCGGTTGAAACGTGTTTGATGCTACAACTTCGGTTCCGTTCTTCTTCTTTGAATTGAATTAGCTTCGATTCGTTCCTGTTCTTGCTCTCGTTTGAACTTGACGGTTCCTGTTCTTGCTTTAGCTTTGAAAACGAGTTTTTGATTTTCAACATAGCTGTTTTGAAGGACGATCGGAGTGGTGCGACCAAGAAACCGAATGATTTTGGTTTTGTGAAGAAAGTCTTTGATGATTGGTGAAGATTGTTGTCGTTCTTGTTGAAATTGATGTTGAAGATCGTGATGTTGATCTTGAGGAGGAGGTTCGTTCGTTGGAGAAGATGAAGATGATGATGCCGCCATGTCCATGGTGATGAGCACGTTCTTGACAAAGAGGAATTAAAGGGATTTGTATATTGTTATTATTATTAGAAATGAAATGAAATGAAAAGGGTGTGGTGGTTATGGAAGTCGTGGTGGTGGTTATGGAGGTTGTTAGGGATGAAGGAGGTTGAAGATGAAGTTTGATGGTGGTTGATGGTGGTGGAAGAAGTTAGTTAGGGTGGTTGATGGTGGTGGAAGAAGTTAGTTAGGGTGGTTGTGGAGGTTGTTGAAGATGAGAGAGGTGGAGGGAAAATGATTTTGTGAATTTTGTGGATGTGTAAAATAATTAATGGTTGAATGAGAAATTGTGAAGTGAGTTGGATTTATAGGTGCCATGCAATAATTCTTGACCAATGGGAAAGTGCCACATGGACTAAGTAGTAACAAACTTTGACCAACTTTGACCTTGACCATAACAAACTCAAAAAGGGTTGAAATGCAAATAACAAAAGTACAAGGACCAAAGTAAAAATTAAGACTAAAACTGGAAAAAAGGTAAATTGAAAGTTAACATAGAGTGAAACGAACAAAATGGATTAAAATGCCCCCGAAATTTTATGTGAAATGACCAAAAATGCCCCTAGGGACTAAAATGACTCAAAACGTCTCGGATGCCATTTTAAAATGGGTTCTATCGGGGGATTAAAGCAGGAGTTTATACAAGCAAATTAAAAGACTCAGAGACAATTTTTCAGAGATTAAAACGAGCTTTAACACTGGAAATGACTAAAATGCCCCTAGGGGCTAAAGCCGACTCAAAATGACTTTAAACGTAATTTTTGAAATGGATTTTAACATGGAATTTAAACAAAAATTCATTCAAACCAATTGAAAGGACTCAGGTACAATTTATCAAAGATTGAAAGAAATTTTAACATAGGAAATGACCAAAATGCCCCTAGGGGCTAAAGCGACTCAAAATGACTTCAAATGTAATTTTTTGAAATGGATTTTAACATGAGAGTGAAGCAAGGACTTATACAAATCAAATGAAAAGACACAAACAATTTTCAAGGACTAAAATGAATTTGAATGCAGGAAATGACTAAAATACCCTTTTTTCATGAATTTTGCAAATAACATTGAAATAAAATGCGAGAGGAAGGTGCAATTGATCAAGGACAAATTCAAATGACTTGAAATGCAAGAAAAGAAGAATTGAGCTAGTATTTTTAGGTCCAAAATTAGGGTATAACACATATCTCTATCATTAAATGTTTGCAATTATACATGTGATATCAAAAATTTATATCAATTTCGATCATGTTGACTAGATTTCTAAAAGGATAGTGTGTCGAATTGACTTATACCGAAAATTTCGATCGTCTAAATTCTAATTCCTACTTTGGTCTTAGTTCAATTAGGTCATATCCAACGGTCGGAATTATTTTATTTGATACCGTTTGTCGGTTATATCCGTTTTGGTCGTCATAGGAAAGTCCTTCCATGTTGACTAGGTTTTTGGATGGATAGTTTGACGGATTGACTTATACCAAAGATTCGATTGTCGAAATTCCGATTCTTACTTCGTTCTTAGTTCAATCATGTCACATCTAACGATCGAAATTGTTTTATTTGATACCATTAGTCGGTTGAATTTGTTTTGGTAGTCGGAAGAATGTCCTTTCATGTTAACTAGGTTTCCAAAGAGATAATTTGTCGGATAGACCTGTACCGAAGATTTTTATTGCCGAAATTGCAGTTCATACTTCGTTCTTAGTTCAATTAGGTCATATCCAATGGTCGAATTGTTTTATTCGACACGGTTAGTCGATTGGGTCCGTTGTGGTAGTCGAAAGAATGTTTTTCCATGTTGACTAGGTTTTCAAAGGGATAATTTGTCGAATATACTTGTATTAAAGATTCGATCGCCGAAATTCTAGTTTTTACTTTGTTCGTAGTTCAATTAGGTCATATCCAACGGTCAAAATTATTTTATTTGATACCATTAGTTGGTTAGGTCATGTTTTGGCAATATGAAGAATGTCCTTCCACGTTGATTAGGTTTATGAAATGATAGTTTGTCCGATTGACTTATATGAAGAGTATGATCGTCGAAATTTCAGCTCCTAATTCGTTCTTTGTTCAATTAGGTCATATCTAACGGTCGAATATTTTTATTTGATACTATTAGTCGGTTAGGTCTGTTTTTGTCGTCGGAGGAATGTCCTTCCATGTTGACTAGGTTTATGAAGAGATAGTTTGTCCGATTGACTTATACCAAAGATTTCGATCGCGAAAGTCCCAGTTCAATTTTGTTTGTTCTTAGTTCAATCATGTCACATCCAACGGTCATAATTATTTTATTTAACACCGTTAGTCGATTGGGTCATGTTTTGTTCGTTAGAGGAATGTCCTTCCATGACCTAATTGAACTAAGAATTAAGTAGGAATTGGAATTTCGGTGATCAAAATCTTTCATATAAGTTAATCGACAACTTTTGCGACAATGTTCTCTCTAATACTCACATAATATTTTTACTTTTTCTCTATTGCTTTCGTTTTTATATTACTATCTATTTTTCTTTGTAAATTAAGTTCTCACAAAATATTGAAATGGGTTTCGCTTCAAATATCAAAATGTTGCTTCATGTGTCTTTGATCTACATCTCCATTCATAAAAGTGTTTTGTATTGTTAAGTCAAAATCAATCGAACGCTAGTTTTCCAATATAAAAAGCTTCTGGAGAACCATTAACATATTGGAAATCTTAGAACCATTAACGTACAAAAAAACTTTTTAAAAGCAGAATCACATGATGCATTAATTCTTAATTTTTTTATAGAATAAATAAAATAGTTTGTAATGAACGTTAATATTTTTTTGTTGGAAAAGCTACTGGGTAGTTTTGGTGTATGAGAAAGAAAAGATTTCTCATCAAAATTAAAGTTGATGGTGTGGTTTTGATTTTGGAGACAGTTGTGCTACAATTTTTTTAACAAATAAATTTTTAAGGAAAGTTTCAAATAAAAAATCTGTTTGAATAGTTTATCATAAAATGTAAATCTAAGTATTTTATCATTTTATTATAATTTTTTTATATTAAAATTTTAAAAAAATCTCTAAAAAAAAACTATTCCAAATATCTTTTCATAAAAATCATTTTTAAAAAGATGTCACTTTGAAAAAATATGTGATTTTTATTAGTGAATATTTAAGATAGCGAATGCCAAAATCTCATTTTTAACTTATGTTAAATAATAACTTCTACTATTTTTGAGTAAATTTCTAAAAAATCTATTTTTAGAAATACAAAGAAAAATCCATTTTTAAATTGAGTGTAGGGATGTTAATGTTCCTTATGTTTAAGTTGAACTCATATAGACCATAGATCTAATCCGACTATCCAAGGATAATATTTATTGCCTTAACAGTGAAGTACCTTACCATTACCTTATGTTAGCGGCCACCATAATTGCAGGTAACTTATTGTAAACAAAAAAAAATCAGCTTTAACTTGCAAATGCAGGTAAAATAACCCAAACCACCGTGAGAGATATATTATGGCCTCTCACGGTAGCACCCGCCTATAAGTTATTGAAAAATGATAATGGTACAAAATTCTAAAGTTTTAAGAGCACCTCCGACGGGAGGTATTTTGCACTGTCCGCAAGTAATTTGGAAAAGTGAGGTATTTGACAAATTGTACCACCGGAGTCCGCCAAAGTGGAATGCTTATTACTTTTTGAAGCAATTTTGATGACCCAGATCTCAATAAAATTTACAATATTGAAATATGAGTTGTAATAAAATTAAAGGGCAATGCTATATTTCTAGAAAAAAAACATCAAGAATTCTTCAAGAATAAAGTGCAACCAATCACAATGCACTATTTGCCACAATTCAAGGAGGTGTGGCTGAAAAATAGGAAGTAGACAATTAAATCATGCAATTAAAACTTTCCACACGTGTCTTGAAAAATTCTTGATGCTATTTTTCTAGATAAATAACATTTTCCAATTAGTAATATACGAGGTAAAGTTGTGGGACCAAACATACATATTTTAAAGTTGCACCATTAGTGCAAAATGTAAATGAGTTTTTCAAAATGATGTAGCAATGTAGACCTCATTTAAGAGATGTTTGGGTTGCACCATTGGAGACATAAACTTCTGACAACACAAACGTTGGTTGGGATGAGACTTAAGAGTTTTAGGTTTAAGTCCCTATAATTTTTTGCTATTATTTGCTTTTAGTCTATACAAAATTCATTCATATTGAAATTAGTTCAGGTGCTAATTTCAATATAATTTTAGGCTCTAAAAAATAAAGACTAAAATGAATATTAGACGGATTAATTTCAATATTTTTTTATTTTATAAATAGAGATATATTTCATTAACTAAAATCATTATTACAAACTTCATGGCAACAAGAAACCAAAAACAACCAATCTCACTTAAGCTTTGACAAAACAAGAAAAGCCGAAGACCTTACAAACTTAACATTAGGCTTGTTAGATTCTTATAATGCAGTCGTCTAAAGTAGACAATCAATTTGTTCTGGCGAAGGAGTTCTTGTATTGACTGATGCAAGTTCTAAAATCTTCTAATACTTGTCTTCTTCAAAATCAAATACTTGAATCACACTCACAACCATTCTACTTAACTTGTGCATACCATTATTTCTGTTCTACTTCTTCAAGAAACAATACATCGGATATGTGTGTCTTAACTAATTCCAATATTAATAGAATTTACAGGAAGTAAAACAAAAGTCAATGACCACAAATAAAAAATAATGTATTTGTAAAGACTAAAAACAAAACTTTAGTGAGAATAGAAACAAATATTGTTTGTAGAACTTAGACATCGTATGTCAACGGGATCTTACTTTTTAAAAAGGATAAGCATGTAAAAGCATAAAGGAAGAAAAAACAAAATCCTAAGTGAAAAACATAAATTCAATATTTTTATTTTTTTGTCAACATAAAATCAACTTATCCCTTTCAAAAAATAAAATAAAATCAACTCATTAACAATAATAATGAAATTATTGTGACGCAGAACCCAAAATTAACTTCTAATAAGGTTGAAATAGGAAGGCATGAAAGAATAAGAGAAATAAAACTTTATAAGTGTACGTTGAGCCAGTATGACAATGTAATCATACAACTAGTTTCAATGTTAAGCAAAATTTGGAATTAAGTATAATCTCAGCTTCCATGATTTCTCTCTTACAAGCACATACACTGCCAAACCTTGGCAAATGAAATCTTCACTTTGATGCCATAAGCTCATAACCAATCGCAAATGGGGAAATACTTCCATGACATAGTTTTGGTGTCATTGGTGCCATTGGGGAAATCCCGACCATTGATGTGTGTGGATGTGTGTGGGGATGTGTGTGTGATGTGTGTGTGTGTGGTGGAGATGCAAGCTATGGCACCAATGACACCAAAGCTATGGCACCAAAGTGCTACTCTCGCAAATCTCAAGCCTTCCAAGTATTTCCCCGTAGGCTTTGACATTTCTAGTCACTCTAGGCATCTTTACAAAGAGAAAAAGCTATTACCAACATATTTTCACAATGACAAACACTTTCTACGAATATATTGTGGGGATGCAAAACAAATGAAACATAGTTTTGAGCATTAAAAGGAAAATGGGTCGTTATGAAAAGATAAATAATGGTAAGGTGTAGGTACAAATGAAGCGGTGCAAAGTGACAATCTTATTTTTCAAAGAATAATGAAGATTTATCTTTACATTTTAAAATTTGATGGCTTAAATGTAAACTTTGTTTGTGCTATTGAAAAATATGAATTACTCGTATTCTTAGAAGAGATTATGTTTTATGAATAATTATGATATGTTTAATACTTTAATTAAGTATCATAGAAAACATTGAAAATATAGTCTACTCGGTTTCTATTATAAGAGAAAAATCATTTTTTAAATTTATTTAATAAATAATGTATTTAGTATATAATATATATCAAATACATTATCTATTGAATGAATTTTAAAAACGAATTTTCTCTTATAATAGAGACCAGATCATATACGATTAGAAATGTCAAAAATTTCAACCACGTTTGTTAAATATATGAAAAAAAATGTAATAGTAAAGAGTACATATACACACTCTTAGCATGAAAATGAGTAAATAGTGTTGACCAAATCTTAGAGTGAACAACCTTCATTGAAAGTAAATGATATGTGGGAATAGTAACTCGTCAATAAATTCCTCGAAGAGGAAAAAAAAACTCGTCACTAAAGTATGTTGATGAAGAAATGTAATTGTATGATGAAATGTTTATAAATTATACTCCCTCAGTTTTCATTCATAATACATGTCCATTTTGAAGAATAATTTTGTTTCACTTTACTTGTCACTTTCAAGTTTCAATGCAACATTAATTATTGGTTTATCAATAATACCCATACCTATTTATTGTAGAGAGAGAAATAATAGAATGAAATAATAAATGAGTAAGGGTATTATAGAAAAAACACAAAGAATTTCATAAAAAATGACAACATTTATTTGATTCCTTGGTATGTGTAATTTTTTCAAAATGGACAAGTATTGTGAAACGAGGGAGTATTTACTTTTTGGATAATGTTAACTTGTGCCTTCAAGGCACATGTTAAGATACTCATTATAGAAATACACATATCAAAAGGCGTGCATTCATCTTCTTAAAAATTGTTATATTGTGTTTTCCAATGCAAAATTGCTCTATTTAGGTTGCTTAACATGTGCCCTAAGGGCACAAGTTAAGTTAACATGACCCTTACTTTTTATAATTGTGATAATAATTAGTATAGTTGTCAAAAGAAAATTAACCACTTGTGTGTAGTATATATTTTTTGTGTGTAGTATATACTCCCTTCGTCCCTATATGCAACCACCCATTTGATTTTATATTTGTCCCTAAATGTAAACTCCTTTTCAAATTACTAGATGCATTTATTATTTTTTTCCTAAACATGCCCCTAATTAATACTACTAACTTGTCTTGAAATATATAAAGTCAAATTTAATACACATACAAACAAAGGACAATTTGCTAATATTAACACACAAAATAGACACATTAATTACACTAACAACTTTTCTTAAGAAATGTGAAAAAGGCAAAGGGGAATTACATATAGGGACGGAGGGAGTATTTGTTTCAATGCAAAACGGAAATAATTAAATCAGATTTTTTTCAAGTAAAATAGTTAAATTAGATATAAATAATGTTACTTGGGTGGAAGACAGATAAATAAAATAAATATAATTATTATTATCACAAATAAATTGTTAAAAAAATTCTTAAAATATCTCTAATATAATAAGAAAATATCAATTCAATTGTTCTTCTCGTCAAAAGATAGAGTAAGATATACCCATAGATCTATGAAAGAAAAATATGACTAACATATACCCATAGATGAACTAAACATTCATCCTAAGACAGTAAAATGAATCAGTGGCATCCCAATATTTCTTAGATCATCTTTTAGAGGAAACAGTAGCATCCTAATAGTAAGACGAATCACACCATTAGAATATATAATTTGACAAATATATTTAAACCAGGAAAACATTTAAACCATACTACACTAACTATTTAGCACACCGACACTATAAATTGAAGGTATGCCTTAGTGTCGGACACGTTTCGTGTCTAACACCAACACGTTTCATGTTTGACACAAACATGTTTAGTTGCATTTTATCACTTACATTGTCTCATATTATTATTGGTGTCTTGTTGTGTCCAATATCCGTGTTTGTATCGGTGCTTCATGGTATACTAATAATTTTTTAGTGGACGGAAGAACAATATGTTCTTGAACTATGAAATAATAACAATATTGCATCTGGTTCAATATAGCATTGCTCAAACTAAAGTTGAACAATATAGCTTCTATAACTTAAAGCCTTCCTCTATCTAGAGTGTAAAAATAAAATGTAGTGAAAAAATGTGAGAATGAGGAATAAATCAAGAGGGAGTCGTGAAGGATTGTAGGTGGTAACATCTTGGAAGTTGGAACGTAGAAGGATGTGGCATAATTATGAGTACGTGACATATAATGTATGATCGTCAACTAATGAATTTGAAAACAAGGTTGAAAATGCATGAAATATGTCTGTAGGGAATGGAGAGAAAAGTTCTTTAGAAGATAAAGGTGGTGTTAGAGATTTATTACAGGTCGAAGGGGAAGAGTGGAAACGGAACTTAATTGGTACTGATGTTAAATAGGTCTGGTCTAGAGGCGTATATTTGGTTAAATTGAAGCATATGTGTTAATTATGGAGGGATTGGTGAATCAAGATCTTAGGAATTATGTTGCGTGGAACGGAGCTAGTGATATTGGTATGGATATTATTTGAACATAAGATACAAACAAAGGATAATTTACTTAAAAGAGGTGTCTTTAAACGAAGCTCGGACTGGTTTGCTCAAATGGATGTGGAGTGGAGGAAAATGCGGCACATTTGTTTTTTGAATGTCAAGTTAGTATCTTAATTTGTATAGATATTGTTGTGGCTGAATATATCCCCCAGCGTTACAGAATTATGCGCGCGGTGTTGCATTTTCCATAGTTTGCTGAACCGATTGGTGGAGGCAGGGTCCGAATCAAAAGATTCATTGTTATTTGGTTCATGTGTATTTGGTTGTTGTGGAAAGGACATAACAAGTTGATTTTTAAGAACAAAGGCAGAATATTTAAAATTCTGTCTTGGAAAATGGAAATGGATAAAAGGTAAGGTGAGCGGCTTCAACTATCATCTCAGTCAATGGATTAGACAACAGTTGAATCATGTAGGGTCTACCGGGCGCTGATCTTTTTGTATCAGTTGTTCCGTAGCTTCTCTGTTAGTCTGAATCAGGTAATTTGTTTTAGTGTTAGGAGGCATCTAGGGAGATGATTGTGTGAACACAGTCAATGAGTTATTTCTGTTCATCACGGGTGGTAGAAATTCAGTAAATTTGGTGTAGTCCTATTTCAAGGACTGGTGTGGTCTATCTTTTAAGTTAGTTGATTTGCAAGAGTTGAATGGGGCATTGGAGCTGGTTTCTTTGATGTACTGTTTGATCGTGGTAAAAGTAAAAGTAAAAGTAAAAGTTTTGATCATGGTATCACTTGGAAGATATATGTTCTTTTCATGAATGGAGAATTATGATCATTTTTTCTGCTGGTAAATGTAGCGTGGATACAGTTGAGCTTATTATTATTATTATTATTATTATAGGTGTACATATTTCCAACAATTTTGCAATTTTGGTTCAGAGAATAGGATTGGTTGATTTCAACTAATTTTTGTGTGAGATTGATCGGTGCTTATTTAGAAAACAAAGTTGGATTTGTACTTGGTCATTTAAGTTGTTCAACCTTGTGTAGATCCTAATTGCTTCAACTTGTATCTTTGAGAATTATAGTGGTGGTCTCTTTAATTCACATGCCTCTTTCTTTTGGATTGTAATTTTATACACTCAAAGTATTTCTTGTGCTTTGGAGGTGTTTTTTTTAATGAACTTGTCCTTTAAAATATTGGATTCAAACTATCCACCAATTATATTGAAGTAACTTTATTCAACCCCAGTTCAATCTCAAGTATAATGTTGATTTAGATGAGTGAATATATGATAAAATGAGACACAAATGAATATATTAAAGAGAATCAACTTGTATGACAAAATAATTTACATGTCATAATTATTGTAATTAGTCTTATATGACAAACTAAGACATGTCCTAAATATGTTAGCATTTTTTGGCTACCACATATAATTAATTTGTAGTACTCTATAAATATTATTAAATAAAATGAATATGTTTGGGATGTGAGCGATTTTAGGCCTGGTTGCACTTGTTTCTCTCTGACATTCCTCGATTAAAAGTGGACATTGAATGATTTCTAAGGTCCGTAAGTTGGTAAGATGTGGCATTTCTTCAGGCAGATCTACGTACCAAACGATAGCATCCGGACACTTTAAGATGCTGAAGTGATGAGATGTTGCATATCCAATCTGGTAATGCATTTAGACCATGACACCATTTAAATGTGATTTTTGGAGGGAAGGAAGACAGTTGAGGTCATCTTTAAACCACATTTCAATTACTTGAAATTGTCGACTTGAAAGATCGTAAAAGATAAGATTCTCCAGAGAAGTAAGATTTTTAAACCAATCCTTCGGGGCTTTTTCCATACCCAAATTGATATTAATAATTTCCAAGGATTTGAGCATGGAAAGAGGAGGGAAGCCATTTGAATATTGTGACTCTCCTATATTTAAGCCCTCCCTTTATCTACACGTTGCTTCACTCTCGTCCATATTACCAATAATACCACCAAGTAACAAATAATAATAACAACAACAACAACAACAACAATAATAATAATATTTGATGGCTGAAAATGTTTTTTTACAGTAATATTACCCTTTAGCATATGATCTTTCATTAAGAGAAATGATATTTGAATATCCATTTTGTGACATCTTTTGTGACAACTTTTTCTCTCATACTCACATTATTTTTTACTTTATATTTCTATTGCTTTGATTTTCATACAAATAGCTATTTTTTCTTTGTAAATTATGGTTGTCCCATAAGTTGTCAACTAAATAGTTGTTCATATAACACTCATCTTCTATAAAGTCCAAGTGGACCAACCCATTGTTGACAATGACTAACAATGTTTTTTTTTTAAAGGGAATGGTTAATAATGTTTTTATTCTCAACAAAAAAAAGTAAAAATGGATATGTTGCCATGATGTACTAATCCATTACTACAATACAACGGGGCAACATATCTGTCATCTCCTTCACTCAATGATCCAATTAATGTAGGCATGTCCTAATCCATTCACACACAGCACAACACTAGCAGTCCCTTTTCGCCACACATTTTGGGACAATGAGATCAAAGCATCAGTTAGACAGTTGCCATGACACAGACATAACACTATGTAACTCAAATTGTTGTAAAATATTAACTGAATAGCAAGATTAACAAAATATAAAAAGGAAAAATGTATGTAAAAATATGAACCATGCCGGAATGCCAAAATTCCGTCATATAGACGTGGGATTGCGACCTATCGTGTCACCATAACAGGTTGCACTTCACAAATTTCCTTTGGTAGCTAACACAAAATATTCCACACCATGGTGCTGCAATGATCATTAGTGATGCAGTTTTATACCTTATGTCCTTAAAAAATTCTCATGGAAGCTTTCAATGACTTAGGAAAGGTGTTTAACGACATCCAATTACAACTATTAAGTTGGTTTTCATATATGCCTTTGCTTTAGTAGTTCAGAATTTGTATAATTTTAGCAAAACTGCACTAGGTGATTTATTTTGATTTAAAGTTTCAAACAAGTTTTTTTTTTTTTGTGTCAAAATATTCATTTCTCTAAATCTTAAAAACTTAGAACAATTTCAATTTTAGTTTACTTCAGTTATAAATTTCTGTATATGATCATTGATTTATATAAATCAGTTCACCAATCAGTACCAGTACAATTAGACATTCTTTGACAGTATAGAGGTCACAGTTTTGGATTTAACAAAAATAACATGTCACTTTTCATGGATTGCATATTTTAACAACCATTATGATGTAATTTAGATGCTGTTTTGATGATTTGAAAATTTAAGGTATCTTTTTTAATGGTCAAGCAAGACTTTTGGTAACAACATAGAAGAAAAATGAAGTTTTGACCGTGATTGTTGACGTTTTCGAACATAAAGAACTATCTCGATATGAAAAATGATTAATTTGATACGAAAGAATGATAAAGGACTTGTTTGAAATCATTAAATTAAGTTAAATGATTAAGATGCAGAATGTTGGGGACAAAAGTGTCAAGAGCTTGAGCTAAATGTTCCTAAGATGAGAATTTTTCATACTGTGGTAATGATTAACATGCCTTCGACAATTATGGCAGTTTTTGTTTTTGTCCGTTGTTTGGATAATTTTGTTTTATTTTGTGGTTCTTATTTTGGCAGTTGTTAATCCGGCATGAGTACAACTTGTACTCCTTTTTTCTTGTATCTCATTGTACTCTTGTTTCCCTTATTAAGAAAAAAATAACAAAATCAAAACTACGATATTGGTTTAGCGATACGAGAAAACAAATAGAAACACAAATTAGACGAGTTAATCAGATAACGAGAAACACAAAATATGACAATTTGCAATAGCATTGTTTGATCCATGTAGAATGGAGTGATATAAATCTAAATAAAGGTACCTTTTGTTGTAAGTTTTAACAGATCAGAATGGAGTTTTTAAGTCATTGTTTTTATAACAAAAGAAAGTATGAACTAGGTTGAAATTGCATGAAATACTTTTTTAAGCCAAAACTCTTGTCCTTCCAAAAAAATTGGATTCAAAATACACAATTTCATGTACCTGGATTCCAACTATATATCCATCCACTAATTAACAATATTTCTTCTTCCTAACAAAACAAGGAAATTCACCAATCATCATTCCAGAAATCATCAAAAGCTTTAACTGTAACGAATATCGAGGCCTAACTCAAACTCATCCTTACAAAACCGGCTTGTACGTTGAGGAGTGCCTCCTCTTTATAAACTCTTAACATCTTTGGTGATCACAAAAGAAGACAGAAGCAAATCATCAAAACAGCCTGCTGCACCATCTTCACACATCTCCTCCATGCATGCTTCCGTTTCTTTTGTTGAGCAAGCAAGCTTGTATAACTCTACAGCATGTATTTTCTTAACACAAGCAAACATAAGTCTTCTACGTCCAAAAAATAACTTAAATCAGTATTATAATCCATATAAATCTTAGAATATATTATTTTCAACAATATAGAAGAAAATGGCATACAACTAGCGCTATTGCCAATAGAAGTAGAAAAACTGGAAAGAAATAAGATAATAACTAAATGAATGATAGTATGTCTTTTATCTTCTTCAAAAAAAAAATGATCTGCCTTTTATGCATTTTTATAGAATTATGTGAAAAGGCATACTTTCGAAAAACAAGAAAACCAAACAACAGAGACAAAAAAATACTAAATTTTTTTATTAAGAAGATAAGTGTACCTTTCTGTTGCAAATCACTTCATGATTATGTTTGGGATGTGAGCAATTTTAGACCAAATTGCACTTGTTTCTGTCTGGCATTCTTCAACTAAAAGTGGACATTTAATGAATTCTAAGGTGCATAAGTTAGTAAGACGAGGCATTCCTTGTGGCAGCAAAGCTAAATCTCTGCAGTTGATCATCTCTATATGATTCAGTGATGAGAGGTTGCATATCCAATCTGGTAATGCCTTTAGATGAAAACAATTATAAAAGTTGATTTTTTTTAGGGAAGGAAGATAGATGAAGTCATCTTTAAACCACGTCTCAATTACTTCAAATTGTTGACTTGAAAGAAAGAAAAATTCAAGATTCTCAAGAGAAGTGAGATTTTGCAACCAACTCTTTGGGAGTTTTTTCACGTCTGAACTGAATTCGCCAATTTCTATGGATTTGAGCATGGAAAGAGGAGGGAAGCCAATCAAATATTGTGACATTGCTGTTGCTTCCAATATCTCCACACAGCACTCTGTCAATGATAATCTCTTCTTGATGTTTGGAAAAGTAGGCATGTGAGTCAACATTTGACACCCTCTAATTGCTAATTTAGATAGACAATGAAACTGAGGCAACAAGAGATCGTGTGAAGAATTAATATCATTGTAATCATCTCCCATTCTCTGCCATCCCCTCAGCTCGTGGCATTCCCAAAGTTTTAGGCTCTCCAAAGATGGGAAGAATGATTCGAGAAGAATAGGCTCCTCATAATATATGTACTCCAAATTATTAATGCAATGTAACTGAAGTGACCGAAGGAATGGAAGACGTTCCAATGGTGGGAGATATCGGAATCCTTGACAGTAACCAAGATGTATTTCAATAATATTTGTGAGTGAAGAAAGCCTTTCTGAAAAGATCACACCCTTGTACCGTTGTAGGCCCATTTTTCCAAATCCACCTCGTGTCTTGTCTCTATGGGTCCAGTTATAAACCTCAAGGTGTCTCAAATTGATTAATTTTGAGACAATTTTTGTAGAAAGTATAACTTCTTTAGCCAATGAGACTTTTATTGTTTGTAAACAGATTAGATTGCCTATAGATTTAGGAAGACATCCTAATTCATGACATGACAATAAATTAAGATATCTTAAATGCTTCAACTTTTCAATTAAGCCAGCTAGCTTACTCAAAAAAGAATCCCTCAGCTTCAAGACGCGTAAGAATTTGAAATTTGAAATAATTATCAATTCCTCTCTATCCAGTTTAATGTCGTCACAAGAAGAAAACATAATCAATGTTCTCAGCCTACTTGCATCGAGTGATTCCAACAAAAAAAATGCATCAAATTCTACTGATACATGCACAGGTCTTCCTATAAATCTTTTTGCCTTATTATCCAAGTAACAACAATCAGTGCCAGCTACTTGTGTTGCGAGATCATGCATTAAATCATGCATTTTAAAATCTTTTATATCACCATCTAGATTCAATTTTGCATCTTGGAAGAATGATTTCATCAAGAAAATATTCACGAATTGGTCACCAACATCTTCCATGCAGTGCTTTTCAACTGAACATTCAAGATAACCTTGTGCCATCCACATTTGAATCAACTCGTCCTTCTCAATTACCCAATCCTTAGGATATAAAGCACAATAAGCAAAGCATTGTTTCTGTTGAAATGACAAGTTTTGGTAACTCAATTTTAGAACCGGCAAAATGGTATCGTTATCCTCACACAATTTCCAAAATTCACCTTGTAAGACATCGACCCATTCCCTTTCTTCACTTTTATTTTGTAATATGCCTCCCAAAGATCTAATTGCTAATGGAACTCCTCTGCACTTTTTCACTATCTTCTTGCCAATTGACTCAAGAGTTTGATTCACTCCAATGGTATCATCCCCAAACGCAATCTTCTTTAACAAACCCCATGATTCTTCTGGAGTCAAACCATTCAAAACATAGGGCTCTCTTACACCCATTGTTTGTGCCACAGTTTTACTACGAGTTGTCACTAAAACCTTAGTGCCTTGAGCACCGCACATCAAATAAGTCCTCAATTGAGCCCATTTTTCAAAACTCTCGTTCCAAATGTCATCGAGGATTAAGAAAAATCTCTTACCATTTAAATTTTTGCAAAGTATAATTTGCAAGTTTTCAAGGGACAACTTATCATCAATTTTGCTATTGGTTAATGACTCAGCCATGTTCTTCACAATAGTTTTTACATCAAAGTTTTCAGAAACACATACCCACATACTTACTTCAAACAAATTTTGCACTTCTCCATCATTGTATACCAACTGAGCAAGAGTTGTCTTTCCTAAACCACCAATCCCAACAATAGCAACCAGGGAGACATTTTGGTTTCCATGTGGTTGTCTCAAAAGGTGTATAATCTCCTTTTTATCGTCTTCTCTTCCAATGATATCTGATTCTAACACAAAAGAACTAGTTTCCCTTCTTACATCGTTAGTTTTCTCAACCACCACAACATTGGAGTTAAGATTCAACACAGACATATCTTTCACAACATCATTAAAACTTTTTTGTATTTTTTCAATCTCATGAGCCATTTTACGGTGAAAAGCAGCTCTGCTTAGAGATAAGGAATGAAATACCTGTGTCACTTTGTTCTTATCAGCTTTATCTCTCTTTTGTATCATATCTTCAATAAGAAACTCATCTATCAAATCATCTGCAGGAAGAAGCACGTCGTTGAGCCTTCTTACCCAGTGTTGTACAGCATGGCTTTTCTCTTGTTTGTCTTCAGCATCAAGGAGCACAGCTCTAATAGATTCAATTGTGTTCTTAAGCCTTTCCAATTCATCCATCACACCATAAATCCGTCCAAATTCACAAAAGGCTGCAGAAGCCAACCTACGAAAACAAAAGTTTGAGCAAATAAAATCACAGTTTTCATTTTGACATCCCTTCTACAAATTTTAACAAAACTCATGAATCATGATAATAAAAGGTTGAAAATGAAGTCACCTATTAATGAGGCGTGCAGCAACAACGTATGGAATATGTTCAGTCATCCTTCAAAAAGAGACACACAAGACAAGGGCAAGCAGATGGATTAACAGGAAGATTGAAAATTTTGCAGTTTGATAATTGCAATCAATACGTAGGAAAAACAATATTGATGGACCAAGGGAAGTTACCAGTAATTTACAAATGAAGTCGTCGCTTATCTACATGTTGCATCAATAATAATATAATATCGTCCATATGACCAATATAATATTATCTCAATCAATGAAAAGTCGGAATGAGTAAAAAAAAAAAAAATGAAGGAACAATAACCAAAGAATTAGTCTCTCTTCCAAAATAATTGACTTTGACTATGTGCATTATTCAACATATTTTGACCATATTTTTTTATTATTATATAAAGACAAATGAAAACATATAAAATATTTGTCAAACAAATAAACATGTTAAAGAAAACAGTCATCCTCTCTTAAAAAACAATCATTCTACATTTTCTTTTCTTTCTATCTCTCTTATCCTCAAATCACTTATTTATCATATCAGTCTTTTATTATAATAGTCTAATTGTTTTTATTTGTAACAAAGAAATAAATAATATAGTGAAAAAAGTACTATTATATTAGTAGAATTCAAGGTGTCCCGTGTTTGGACTTGAATAATTCATACAAGAGGTACAAAGGATCAATCCCAGATGATAATTGTTCCAAAGGATCTTGTACCCCAAAGGGTTAGCACAGAGGAACCAAAGTGTCGACACAGATGATGCATTGGTTCACTAATATAGTGTACAGTTGTTGTAATGTATATATTGTATATTAGCACAAGTTGTTGATTGACAACTATTAGATAGTTGTGTCTAGCTAGAAGTTAGTTGGATAAGATTGAGTCAGTTAGAGATTAACCCGATTATGTTGTTTACTTGCGAGTCAAATAATCATAGATAATTAAAGCTTTGCATTGTGTATAAAAGGAGAACACTAGAATACAATTGCATATGTATAACGAGTGAATACTTGTACACATATTATTCTCTGTTGAATGAAGTTGTTACATTCAATAATCACTTTTCCCCTTTTCTCTCTAATCTCAAATCTCTCTTCTCTCTCTTTCACTTTTGTTTTCATAATTTCACTTGAATTTTATCTCAAATTAGAAGCTTAACCCAACGTCTCACATGTAACTTGTAAGTGTCGTGTTTCATTAGTTTCCAGTCTTAAATTCTTAACCATTCATTTTTAAAATATATTTGCGACAACTCATCTCAATATATGCCACATACTTCCAAATTTGCCAAGTCACCTATATTCTGATGTGACTCATTCCAAAACATGCTATGATCTATGTTCTACTTTCATTCTTCTTTGTTTCACTAAAATTTAATTTTTCTGAATTTTTAGTACTCATAATAGAGAATTTTGATTATTTTTTACAATTAAATGTAAAAAAATTAGTATGATTTTTATAAACAATAAAATGATGTTTTTTCTTATGAAATGATAATTTCTAAAATATAAATATCAACAAATAGCTCTTTATTTCATACAAATGATAGTTAATTTATAGATTTACGAAGCAAGAGTACCGGTACACCTTAAATATCAACAAATAACTCTTTATTTCACTTGCCAATGTGCTCACATTTTATACGTTACCAAATATAATTCCAATGCATCTTCTAGCTAGGAAAACGCTAAATGTGTTGTATCTTTCATATGACCAAAGTTTACCCACTTGATATAGTTGTATAATATTTTGAATAATATTCTAAAAAATAAACGTTATTTTTAATTAACTACTTATTAATAATTCCCTCAAAAATTAACTACTTATTAATGAATGTTGAATGTTAGAATACATCATAAGACACAAATAATCTCTAATTGCTCAAAAAAAGAAAAGAAATAATCTCTAATACCGGGGAATGTGAGTCCTCCAAAGATTTACATTCTCTTCATTGTATATTTTAATTTGTCAATTTGCATGGATTAACAAATAATCACTAATACCGGGTAAGGTTAATAGTATACTATAACAATATAATTTGTATGGATTGTATTTTGTCAACAATGATTCAAAAATATATTTACCATTTATGCTTGACTATATCTTACTCTAACAACAAAAAGTACATATTTTAAAAGCATATATCAATATTTTGGACTCAAATTTCCTCAAAAAAATATTTTGCTCTCAAATATATATATATGAAATTTTACCGCACAACGCGTGTGTTATCGTCTAGTTTATTATTGAATTCACCATGATGGTCAAAAAGTATTGCTTCATCCTAAGTGCCTCCTTGTTACGTAATCTAAGCCATTGTATAATTTCAATTCAAGAGTTTTCTCATTAAACATTTAACTTCTATAATTTATGAGCTTGAATTGTTGAATCACTATAGAGCCAACTATCATAACTGAAAGATAAGTCTAACTGAATATAGTTCAGTTAGTGAAAATCATAAAAAATTAATATTATTAGAAAATTATGATTGTATATACATTTTTTAGATCGTTTATTTTTTTCCCCTTAGAAAATCGAGTATTTCTATATCCGTAAGGCCTAGCACAATTGGTTATACCGACATTGTTAGAATGGATATCTTTCTTGGTGTTCCAAGTTCAAACCTGGGATTTTCAATTTCCTGTGAAGCATGGACTAAGATGCGGAGTGAAATTACAATAAAAGAGCTCTTGTTTTAAATTCCAACAAAAGCCAGTGTGAAAAAGAGAAGAATAAAAATTTACAATTTAAATTAGTTTTTCTTCTATTACATTTAGAGTAAATGCCAGAACAAATAAACGCTCAAGATATTTAGAGTATGAACAGAATCTAAGAGTGATAATGCATTTTTTGAGGTTAGAAAGAAAATCAATCTATCAGGACATTGCTGCATTTTCAACAAAGCCGTTAACAAATAATGTAATCCATTTACTTCTGCAGGGATGGAAGATAGTTGAACTCTTTCATAAACCAAATTCCAATTTCCTGAAATGTCTGATTTGGAAGCTTCATAAAACTAAGATGCTCAAGAGAAGATAGATTCCGCACCCAATTTTTCGGGAGTTTTTTGGCATCCAAGTAAATTTTGCCAAGGGTCAAGTCTTTTAGCATGGCAAGAGGAGGGAATTCAATCGAACATTTTGAAATTACCATGTTCAATGTTGCTTCCAATGTCTCCACATTAGAACCATAGAATTTCAATATCTTATTAAGGTATGGAAAACCAGGCATGCAAGTCAACATTCGACGTTTAATGATTATTAAATTAGAAAGACATGGACGAAAGGGAGGGATGGAGAGATTTTGTGAATGTAAAGAGTTATCATCATTGACATCATCACTCATCTTCCACCATCCCCTCAGCTTATTGCATTTCCATATAAAGAGACTCTTCAAATATGGGAAGAATGATGTTTCAGGCGAACAAGGCTCTTCATAATATATGTACTCCAATTCATGAAGGGAACGTATAGTGATAGACTTAAGGAACAAAAGACATTCCATTGGTGGGAGGTACTTCAAACCTTTACAATCATAGTTTAGTGATTTCAACAATATTTGCAAGTGAAAAAATCCAATTAGTAAAAATTGCACCCTTGTATCCTCTCCCATGCCCAATTTTCTAAATCTAGATGCTTTAAATTGATTAACTTTGAGACATCTTCTGTAGAAATTTCAACTTCTTTACATGCCTTCAATATTAGTCTTTCCAATCAAACAAGATTGCTTACGGATTTGGAGAGACTTCCCAATCTTTCACAGTCACGTAAGCTAAGATATCTTAAATGCTTCAATTTTTTCAAATGAATTACACAACTTACTCAAAGAACAATGTGGAAGCTTCAATACACATAAGTATTTGAATTTTGATATAACAAACAACTCCTTCTCGTTCATACTCTCTGAATTGTTGGACAGCAAAATCAAAGTTCGCATCTTTCTTGCATTCAATGACTCCATCAATTTCCCTGAACTACGGATAAACATGCAAGGGAAGAAATATAATGTTAATCCAAGAAATGTCTTTGTTTTGTATCTTAATTTCTTATGTATAATTAACTATGCACTGTATATCATTCTCAAGACCATTTTTTATAATAATCTTTACACTATGACAAAACCAAATGAATTGCTTTGCAGTATTAATAATAGATATCAAAATAATTAAATTTATTAAATCAAAGGGTGGTAGATGAAAGCTTACCTGTGATCTTCCTGGTCCAGCAAGCCATCTACGTGAAAGGGTTGTAACCCGAAATCTCATTTGTCCACTGTTATTCTGATAACTGAAGCGAAAAATCTGTGATGAGTGAGAAATATTTCAACCACATTACCACAAAAGACAACAGATTACTCAAAGGCGCACTAAGATAGTTTTCATACTAAGTCAGGAATTGGAAGTAAAATTGATTGCTTGTGGATTGCATTGTAGCGTCTAGAGTTTCCTTCCTCACAATGTCAAAAAACAGGTATCTATAATGGAAACATCAATCTATAAAGATGTTTCTGATGCTTTTGTGGAATCATTAGAAGTTTCTACTGTTGAAACCTGTAGCACCATTTGGAAAATGTTTTGTAAGTAGAGATATTAGTTCTTTAAGAATTGGAGCAGATGTTCCTTCCATTGATCTAGTGTGCAGAATGAGAACGTGCTTTGGAATATTATTGGGGCTAAATCAATGGTTCGTATTAATGATAAGGCTGTGATTTGTTTGGATATTGTGGATGCTGGATGTGATTTTGCAAAAGCAGCTCAAGTTGATTTTACCTCCTGTGTGTAGAACTTAATTATTCACATTCAGAACTAATTATACTATTGTACCATTTTATGTTTTACGATTTGTGAATCGTGTGACCATAGATTGGACAACCGTTGTATTATCTGGGGTCCTATTTCAAGGACTGGTTTGGTCTATTTTTAAGTTAGTTGATCTATTGGAGTTGAATGGGGCATTGGAGCTAGTTTCTTTGACGTGGAATTGGGGTAACCTGCAACTTTTAGTAGGTAATTGGAGTTGGTTTCAGATTTGGAAGTAGGACTGATATCATAGTTTATGTGATCAGCATTCAAGTATCCGAAGATTATAAGCTTGTTGAGGCAATCACATGAAAATCGACAAGTTTCCCTCCTTATATTGTTAGTTTTCTCAACCACCACAACATTGGAGTTAAGATTCAACACAGACATATCTTTCACAACATCGTTAATTTTTTTTTGTATTTTTTCAATCTCAAGAGCCATTTTACGGCGAAAAGCAGCTCTGCTTAGAGATAAGGAATGGAATACCTGTGTCACTTTGTTCTTATAAGCTTTATCCCGTTTGTGTATCATATCTTCAATAAGAAACTCATCTATCAAATCATCTGCAGGAAGAAGAATGTCGTTGAGCCTTCTTACCCAGACTTGTACAGCATGACTTTTCTCTTGTTTCTCCTCAGCATCAAGGAGTACAGCTCTGATGACTTCAATTGTGTTCTTAAGTCTTTCTAATTCATCCATCACATTATTAATCCGTCCAAATTCACGTAAGGCAACAGAAGCCAACCTATGTAAATAAAATATTCAGCAAACAAGCTAGTGTTGTGTGTGTGTGTATATATTGAGGTATTAATTTACACCTACTTAAAAACATTGAAGAGTAGATTAGCAACTTAAATCTACCTAAGAAGTAACTTAGCAACATACACCCACTTAATTATTTATTTATATCCACCTTGTTAGTTATTTACACACACTTTCATCGTTCCGAATATTGTTTTCTTAAAAATTTATCTCCCGTGTTACGGTTACATGTTTTTAAATCTTGTACGTTACCCACGTTAGTGTTTTGTTCTTCTAACATTTTTTAGCACATTAACTTTTTTTTTTTTGTTTGAAAGTCGGGCGGATCTACATCATGACCATGTGTGGCTACACATGAATTTTTTTTTAAAAAAGAATAAAAAATTAACGACCGAATTTTCAGTTGGTAAGGCATGAAAATCGGCCGGTATGTCGCTATTAACTTTAGTGACTGAAAATTCAGTCGCTAAAATATAAAATATTGAAAATCGATCATTATTTCGGTTGCTACTTATTTAGCCACACTTGAAATGTATTCCCCCGTTGAAAGCATGTTAACTTCTTTTACTAACATGTATATTTCAAAAGAAAATTTATCAAGCAATAGCTTGATTGAAAACTGAAAGTAAGCTCAAATGAAATTAGGACAACATGAGAACTCATATGTTGCAACAAACTCATTAAAAATAAATAAATATTACATATATACCCATTATTTATTCTAAAGAAAGATTGGTTTATGGTAAAAAAACTAATGAGTAAACCACCAAATTAGTCCATGTCTTTGTAAGTCACTCTCAAGTTAGCCTCCCGGCTCTATTAATATTTCAAATTAGTCACTGTCTTTGTCAAAAGTTTCTCAATTAGGTCCCTCGTCATATGACAAAAACATAAAATAGAGACCTAATTGAGAAACATTTGACAAAGACAGGACTAGTTTGAAATATTAACAGAGTCAGGGACTAAATTGAGAGTGGCTTGCAGAGACAACAGGGACCAATTTGGTGGTTTACTCAAAACTAATAGGTGTAGGTTTAGGTCGTTGATTAACTCTATATATCATCTATTTATTTCTTCTATTTACTTTCATTTTTTCAAACCTCTTCTCTTCTCTCCTTCTCCTCTAAACTCGCAAACAAGGCCTTAGTATTTTTAGATGAGTGTAAATTAGTAGCATATATATAGTTGGTTTAACTAATTTAACTGGAAAAAAAAAAGTGTTGAAAATGAAATCACCTGTTAACGAGGCTTGTAGCAACACCGTATGGAATTTGTTCAGCCATCCTTCAAAAAGAGACACACAATGCAATTAGCAGATTAAGATTGTAAAATTTGGGGGGTTTGAGATTGGTTGTGACTTGTGAATGCAGGAAAAGTGGTATCCATACAACAAAATAAGTACCAAGGGAAGGCACACAAATGTAATAATCCTCAGCAGAAGTAAAAATAATAATAATGATGTTTCAACCTTGACTTGAAGGACCTCAAGTCGTCGCTGTGAGTTGTTGTTTATCTACACATTTGCATTAAAAAGTTACAGCATGAGTAAAGGAAAAGTAGGAAACGATAATAATGAAAAGTACTCTTGTTTGGTAGATATAAATAATGAAGTATAAATATCTTGTCTACTCTTGTTTGGTAGGTTTACGTAACCAAGCTTCTTACAATAACATTAGTAAATGAGATTTTATTTCAGAATTGTATAGGTTCTGATGTAATCATATTTGAGATAATGGTAATACAAAGTGAAATCACAGCTTTCAATCAAGATTTAAACAAAAAGTTATCTAAGTTATAGAAATATATCTCATTTTGTTAAACCAACCCTTGTTCGTACATGATACAACGAAAGTTATTGAAAGTTAAGTAGAATTTAGGATTAATTAAAAGAAAATGATTTTGATTTTGAACCATTTGGCTTTTAGATTCTTTTCTAATTGATAACTAGTTCATCCTTGGATTTAGATTTGTTGCAGTCATAAATCCACGCAGTTAATATATCGATAATCGTTAGATCAAAATCAAAAATTGCAGAAAGCAAGCAGAATATTTTTTTATTTTTTTTCAAAGCTCTAAAATGTCGAGCTGAAAATCTAAAACCTTCAACCTTGGTCCAATGGTCAATTATGTGCTAACGGTGTGAATTTGTGATTATACCAACTCTAAATCTGTCATTTTTGGGCTATTGTTCACTTAAATGGAAAACCAAGTGATCAGTATATAATCATCCCTGAGGAATGACCATGCATTATGAAGGATTTTTTTTTTTTTAGGAATTTGTTGATAATGAAATGCTTATGTTACTAATAAATAAACACTCAGATCATCCTAACGACTGTTTGTGCAAACTTTCGAAATAACAAACCAATTTAATACAACAATGATAATCCAACTGCATAACCAATCAAACAATTCTGCAAATGATAACATGATTAAGAACAAGTCAAACCACCAAATGAAGGATCTTAAATTGTTTGGCAAGGTTCTGCAAACAAATGCCAAAATGCCATTTGCATAAGGCTGGTCACCAAGGTCAGTCAATTGGGCCATACTTTGACACCAGACAAATTATAAATCAAAATAATTAACTACAGTAAAAAGTAGATGTAATCTTTCCTGTCATTGAGCAAATAATTACAAGATTTTGCACTAAATAGGAAATAATAATAGCAATCCAAGATTTTTTACAAAAGTCGTAAGACAATATAATTCTATTGAACAACTAATCTCTGTAAATGATCAAGGAAGACGTCAAAGCTAACATCATCCGTAAAGATAATGTCACCTCCAGGGAGTGAAGCTTCGGTGTTATATGTTGCAGAAGGATTTAACTTTGCTAGAAGAAATCGAGCCTGCACAATGTGCATGAATGCCAAACATGTCAGATTCCAAAAAAAATTATACTAATATGCAACAAGTCAGTTCAAAGTATAAGAATGTAACCTGGGATCCATGCTGATCACAAACAACCAGGCGAGGCACAGGAAATCTCTCTTTCATTATTAAATCTGAATCATCATGAGGAGCTCGTAGCAACTGAGCAAATGCCTGCAAAAATATTTGACCAAAGTTAACCAAATTGACAATGCAAAGATAAGATCATTACTCATTCACAAATTTCCTATGGTCATTAGTAATGCATTATGACTTAGGAAAGGTGTCCAACAACCAATCCAACTATCAAGTAGGTTTGGCACAGGCCATAACATGGATTTCGTAGTTAAAACCTTTTGATTATGCCCCAAATAGTTAATGTTTCCAGTTATCAAGGCTTTGAGATAGGGGGCTTAAGAAGTTCAAAATTTGTATAATTTTGCAAAACCTCTATCAAATAAAAGTTTTCCACAAAAACATGCTGTGGTACTGATCTTATATTCACATTGAGTTCATTAATGTTTTATTCTTTTGATTCTTTCATTACCAAAATCTATTCATCCCCCAACTCCCAAAATAATCTAACAAACAAACAAATCACAAAGTCTTAGAAACTAATACAAGGCTCGATAAACTGAAAGTCCTTGTCGAAGCAGCAGGCGCCTTACTCAACCTAATCTTGACTCATAAATCATAATCATCAGGTAAAGCCCATAAACTACTAGTATAATTTATCCCAACAATGAAACCGTGTCAAAACACTAAATGATTTCACCTACTCTCGTATACTTTCACAATGTATATTGCCCCCATCAGCCGGATACTCTTGTTCATCAGAATTAACTAGCAGACATGATATTAGATCAGCAATAACATGTCCAGAGAATACCTGATGTTCTGGTTCATTGTGATATCCAGCCTTCCGCCACTGGGCAATGGTTGAACCATGAAAAATAACGACTGTGAAAAATGCATCCAAAAGCAGAACCCTGTCAGCCGCAATGGCTGCGACATCGAGAAGAGCAGGCTCAGGACCAGAATGGAATGAATATGAAATCAACGAAGGCTGAACCATGACGACAGAGTTGGTAACATTTTCCCGGTTTAAAATCATTCTAAAGTAAGCAGTCTCGTCTGGGCTGTTGTTGAAGACCTGCAATTATATAATTAACGAAATAAATAAATACTGTTGAAGTACAAATATAGCAGCACGAAATATCAACAACGAAAAACTTTATAAGAGGTCTGAAAACACAAAATGAATACCTGAACAAACTGAGAACGTCGTAAGTGAAACATAAATTGTGGGAATATCGACAACCTGGGAGACAAACTAAATGAAGATGGGGTTTCTTTTTGAAAATCTCCGAAACGTGAACACAAATTTATCAATGCCTTGTCCAACCATCTGATAGGATCAAATTCAGCCTGATACAGAAGTTGCATCATCACAAGGGTGTCAAAACAACGACATTTTTCATAAGCAGGCACAAAAACATATCAAGCTAATCAGTGAGAGAGAAAAGCAGGTCCACAGTTCTCACAACTATGGATGTGTCATAAACAAACCGGCAAAGAATACTTCTGTGTCAATGTACTAGTCAACAATATAATACAAAAGTGTAATCTGTAATGGGTTCTGATTCACTGAATTCCATTATTCATTCTCATGAATGGAGTAAAAATGGAAACCCTATGCCACTATACATGTTGCAATTGCCATTTCTATTGAAAAATCTCATGTTCCACTGGAATAATCAATTTACAGAAAAATAATCCATAATAATCCAAGTAAAGCATGTTAGAGAAATGGTGCAGAAAAAGTGTGTGTGTGTTTGCGCGTGCGTGTGTGTATAGAGAGAGCCTTTTAAAATGATTCTTAACTGGTGTATGAAAATAAACTTCTGCAAGAGAAACAAAAACCAATGACTTGGATTATATCCAGCTAAATACATGTCAAACAGGCTGAGATACAATTATCCAAAATACAATTAAAAAGAAGCAGAAAATATCCAGCACTCACCTCCGTTTCCATTTTGAAAGACACTTGGCGTGCCATGACTATAGCAGCTGCTTCTTGGTCAAATCCAGAAATCAAATCCTACAAAATTTTACATATAACTGATACAAAACATTGATGAATTCCAGAAAATGAATTAAATAATGAAATTATTAAAAACAAGTGGGAAAAAAATTGTAATTACAGTAATGAATAGAGTGCTCATGTTACTAGATAAATCATATCATGCTATCGTTAACTAATTGTAAAAGTTAATGAACATAAAACTAGCATTGGTCATTATCCAAACACAATAAACATAAAACTCCAATTCAGCAAAGATGAGTAAAATAAAAAGGGCAATTAAAGAAAAATTGTGTATAAATAATCCAAAATAAGCTCATAAAATGATGTCTCCATCAATTTCCCTGAACTACTGATAAATATGCAAGGGAAGAAATATAATGATAATCAAAGAAAAGTCTTCGTTTTGTTAATTCCTTATGTATAACTAAATATGCATTGTATATAATTCTCAAGACCATTTTTTATAATAAATGTTACAACATGACAAACCCAAATGAATTGCTTTGCAGTATTACCCAAATGAATTGCTTTGCAGTATTAATAATGGATATCTTAATAACTAAATTTGGTGAATCAAATGGTGGTAGATGAAAGCTTACCTGTATGCTTCCTGGTCCAGCAACCCATCTACGTGAAAGAGTTGTAACCCGAAATCTCATTTGTCCATTGTTATTCTGATAACTGAAGCAAAAAATCTGTGATGAGTTAGAAATATTTCAACCACATTACCACAAAAGACAACAGATTACTCAAAGGCGCACTAAGATAGTTTTCATACTAAGTCAAGAATTGGAAGTAAAATTGATTGCTTGTGGATTGCATTGTAGCGTCTGGAGTTTCCTTCCTCACAATGTCAAAAAACAGGCACAGTGATGTCGATTTGTCAAGGCCACACATCTTCCATGCACTAGTACCCCCTTGACCAACAACAACATCTGAGCATAATGGGCTTTTCTGCATATACAAAGAAATAGCTAAACATTTTGTTTTCCTTTTGGGAGAGGCTATAAGGAATTTAACATGTGAAAAAGATAGAACAAAACTTCTAGATATACCTTTTCAAGAGATGCACAAGGGCCAATAATCCCTTGGACTTTGATGTCCTTAGAGCAGTTTATCTCAAATATTCCACTGCACAGAGTAGATAAAATAAGGTTAAGTGCCAGTCAACTTCTCATTGATTTGTTTCGGTTAGAGAACATGTGTTTCTGGTATCTGGCTGGAATCAGAAGTCAAAAGAATACGCTTTTGTTTCTGGATACAGGGATTTTCAGATTTGGACAAAAAGTAACATGTAACCTCATAACTATTCATAGCCAGAAATCATGTTTCTGGATCCAGATGCCACAGACCTACTTGTATTATTCCAGCAACCTTGGTTTGGGTACTCCTAAATTGTTGGCGACTATTTTCCATGGTGTTTATTATGTGATACTCTTCAAATTCTACAGTTATTGTTATAAATGGTATCATAGAATAACCCACTTGGGTTGGCCTGGTGGTATTGGCTTGGGACTTGGGAGTGTGCTCCTCCTCAAGGTCTCAGGTTCGAGTCTCCCCGGTGCCAATTTAGGTGGGCTAATTTAGCTTCTTAAAAAAAAAATGGTATCATAGAATTAAGGTGGCTGTTGATATCATTATTATTTGCTTTTTATCCTACTATGTTAACAGGAGATAGAGTCCTTCAGTAATTAGAAATAGAATCCTACTATAATGGTTGTCGACTAATCACTGTGTATATACCATTTAACTGGTTTCATGTTCTAGACCACCTTCGACAATGTTTAAAATTACGTCTGATCAACTCCAAAATCATCTTACTTGTCCCAATTATAGTCTGCCATCTATCTTTTTTCCTCATTCCTTAACCCTAAAATCTACAAATGTAACTGGTACTGCTCACCGAATATAAATGAGTCGTATCTTATCTAACAATAATAAATTTGTGCATACAACCCCATTAGTCAGGTGAGAATTGGTTGAGAGATGGACAATGCTGAATATAAATAACAAGGAGGTTTGAGAGGTGAGAGAACTAGTCATTTGAGAAAGATTTGGGTCTTTAGGCATATGGAGGTTGGTGACAGGACAAGGCTCAAGAACATTCTTTGATGCAAGAAAAGCTTGACTAAATGGATCTGTGGCACTGGGGAGGCCATGGACAGAAAAAGACAACAACTTAAGCGTCTGAATATCGAGTACCAAATAAAAGGGGAGAACGAATAGTAGGGTTAACACTTAACAACACATGCAAGCAAGAAACAAGAAATTCAAGACGATCCATATCATAGAAAAATTAAAATCTTTTATTACTTACTTTGATGCTAGGCCCAGATCATAATCACCAGATTGGAAAACACGCTTAAGTGAATCCTTGAACACTGGATGGCCAAAACTTTCAGTAAGTACAACAAGGCCCCCAGTCCTTTCAACAGCAGTTTTAAGCTCAGCAATGCCAACCTGAAAGATAAAGAGTAGACCAAAAAAATTATATTTTCAAATATAAGAACACTAGACAAAGCAAAAACAACCACCAGAATATGATTACAAACATTTGAAGCAATTAAACAATAACACATATTTCAATAGAAAGAAAATCAAGTAGGCCATTTAACAAAATGTTCAACATTTTTCTATTCTAATCTCCTTGAAATTAGCCAAGGATTTTAGACAACAGGAATTATAAAGTTGGATAATCAAGTTATTAATAGTAGGACTGTAGGAGGCATCATTTCAAAATTACCTCGACATATAAAACAACACTTAACTTTGTAAAAAAAAAAAATGAAACAATTTTTCCCATGAAACTACAATCTTAGTTGACAAGGTTACAAGCAAGGAACATCAAGAATGCCTTTAGAACAAAGAAAACAGGTGAAAAAAACAACTTGGTCAAATATAAAAATATTCATGGAAAAGAAATTGTAAACATTGTTTGGTAACTACTTCCGATTATAAAATGAGTGAACTGGTTTAAAGGATTTCTTTGCCAGCTTACAAACAAGCATAATGATGTACGCAAACCAGAAAAGATCAGTTGAAAAAAGAGAAAATTTTACCTGATCAAGAGCGCAAGCAAAGAGATCTAGAACATGACCCTGATGCACTAGCTGCTTTGAAAGCCCATCATAGAATTTCACACATTTATGGTAATGTGGCACAGAATCTTTATCCAGATCTTTGTGGGAGCGAATTGGTTCAGAAAGTTGTTTGGATACAATCTACAACAATATACAATAGTTCGTAAGGACGGAAACAGTCGAGTGTCAACCAATGAAATGAGATGGAAATCATTTCTATCCATAGCATCAGTAGAAGTAAATGAAATACCTAACAGTATGATCATAAACAGTCAAATACATTCCCTTGGTACAGGCACTCATAAAATAGAGGTCAATCATTATCATACACACTAATGTCAAAATGACAACAGAACAATTGCCTCCACGACATATATTTTTATTTAGATAAAAATGAATTTCTATAGACAGAGAAAAAGTACAAGAGAGGGCCCAAAAGCAACGACAAAAGGACAAAGCTGAGGAAGAAAAAAAAACCACAAAAGAAACCACAAAACTCTCCAGAATCATAAGACGAAATGTAAATGGAGATACAACAGCTGCTATCCACTGAAACTGGATAACTTTGTCAGAAAGAAACTTACAAATGATAAGGTAGATTCTATTATGTAAAAAAAGCCTAAGGGTATGTTTGGGAGATTGGAGGGGAGGGCTTTAGGGGGAGAGGATTAGAGGGAAAGAGAGAGAAATTTTTCATCTTTTTTAAGAGAGAGAGAGCTTGTAGAAAATGATAAAGGACTAACACCATAAATGATGCTGTCTAAATCTTTCACAATTAATTTGACTATATAGTATGTGTTTGGATTTCAATCCACACGTTTTCCAATGCATTTGAGAAAAAGCTACTATCTAGTCTCTACTTTGCTGGCTAGACACAAGTAAAGCTACTCTATACTTCCAACTATATTGTCTGTTTCAAAAAAAAAAAAAAAAAAAAAAACCAACTATATTGTCACTCTGTAAGTAAGAAGAGAAACGCTTACAGGAGCAGGTCCTTCTGTTGCTGGTCCACCAATAAACGCCATTATTCTTGCGGCAGAACCAGGAACACAAGCACCCAACAAACTAGCCGCAATGCTCAGCGCCGTGCTGGTGCACCTCGCCTCCCGTTGATCACCTGGCACCGGCCAGGGATCCCTCTGCAGCTCATCTAAAACCTGCAAAAACAATCCAAACCAAAAATCACACACAATTCAATTCATCAATACCAGTGTCGTCAAATTGCAGCTATAATATAACAAAATCTAAACAAATCACTATTGTTCCATGGGTGTAATGTTATCAATCACAGAAACTAGTAGATTGTTCAAATTCTGCTAGAGAACAATGTCATAGCGTCACTATAGCCGCTACTCCGCAACATTTTATACTAAATAATAAATAGGGTATCATGAAACAATTGCGATTTGTTCAAATTATAGCATGATACCACCGCTATAGTTGCTATTTAACAACACTACATGAGTGTTGTTAAATAGTGTATCATCGAACAATAGCAATTTGTTCAAATTCTACTACACTATAGCATGATACCACCACAACACCGCGAGAGTTGTTAAATAGCAGCTATAGCAGCGGAATTTGAACAAAACACACTGCTATTTTCCGCAATCTGCCACTATCAACCCTGATCAACACAAAACCAAACAATCCAACAGGCACATTACCGAATTAAGGGCGAATTCACATTCAGAAGCTGCAAGCAAAAACCTCGAAATACTCTCAGACGAAAGTCCATCCCTTGCACCGGCAACAACACCAACCGCCGGCTTCGGTTTCTTAGCGAAAAAACTCATCTGCTCCAACAACTGCTCCTTAGACAAATCCTTATTACCTCTAAACACATAAGTTTTGGGAACAATACCAAACCCTAACTCATGAACATGAACAAAACTCCCAAATGTAATTAATCCAACAAGCGAATTATCCGGCAAAAGCTCAACAGCTTGAGAAATCGCAGATCGAAGAAAACCAATTTCCTCTTCAATCACACACGTGTCAACAACAAACAAAAACACCGGCGGCACGTGAGGTCCAGAATCGTTAACGGAATCATATTCAACGGTAGTGTATTGAGGAAAAAGCTCAGCAGGCATATTATCTTCAGAGATTGAAGCGTAATGATTAGGAAAGTGATTGCGTTGGAAGCAAAACGGACAGATCCAGATCTTGGCGGCGAAATCGACGATGCAGAAAGGATTGAGAATTGAGCGACAAGTGCGGCATCGGAGAGGGGAGTATGGGAGGAGTGGCATGGTAGGGAAGTGTTTGATCGGAGTGTAGATGGCGGCGACGGGAACGACAACGTTTGTGGATTCTTGTTTTGTGCCGGGGATTACGTTCCATGGCATTCGAACGCCGTCTTGGGTTTCGAGATCGATGAATTCCGTCGTCATTTTGATGAAAGGAGGAGGAGGAGGATGGATGGGTGGTGTGATGTGGGGATGTTTTTTTTATGGTATGCGTAGTTAAATTAAGTTAGGCTAATCTTTAACACGCGCTCAAGCGCGTATTAGAATTTAAATAGAAATAATGGGTGTTAAAAGTTGTGCGTTTAGTCAATTTTTTAAAGTCAAAATTTTGATGTTTTACATGAAAAACTTAAAATTTTGGATTCCTTAACTTGACTCAATATTTAAGGACTAAGGTATGTTTGGCAATAATTCAGTTATAATTATAACTTATAGTTTATGCTTATAAGATCGTTTGATTTGCTAAATGTTACTATTAAGAAATGGAGTACTATTAAGAAATGGAATTTTTTTCTTGACCAACAAAAAAGTTATAAAACTTTCTAAATGAACATATTCCGTAGAGATAAGGGGTGGCAAAAATACTCATGTATACGGATATTCGTGGGTAAAATTCATCATGGATATGGGGCGGGTAGTTAAATGAGTATCCACGGGTATAATTTGACTACCCATTATTATATGGATACGGACACGTATTTGACCGTATTCATACTCACGGTACCCATACTTGATGATAAATTAAGTAAATTACTAAAATATTCTTATATATCTTATTACTTAAAGTTGTTACCTTCTTGAAGGAAATTTTACCGGCCACCTAAAATTCCTCATTAATAATAACCTATTTTTATTTTTATTTTTTTTAATTCATCTTATTAAGTTCACCGTTTCCACTTCATTCACATCATAAAACATATCTTGAATTATGTAAAAATCATGAATTTTCTATAGATTATGTATGATTTATGAAATTTGAAATGGATTAAGTATGGATGTTTAAAAGTTGAAGATTTTTGGTAATTAAAAAAAGTTATTATTTGTACAAAAAAATAAATTCAAAAATCCATGTGCACGCATGAATACCCATGGATACCTCAATACCCGCGGCTACCCGCATAATGGGTACCCAAGAGGTACGGGCGGGCATGGGTATCATATTTATCCAACGGGACGGTAACGAGTATCATATTATCCATACCCATGGGTACCCATTAACATTCATAGTAGACTACTACGACTACAAAATACTCCCTCGGGTCCTATTTATAAGAGAAATTTAGGTCAACAAAGTTAATGTATTTGGTCTAAATTCTTAACCAAATACATCATATTTTGTTGACCTAAAAGTTTCTTATAAATATGAGGGAGTAGTAAAGACTACTATCAACACTATTTGAGGGACGCTAACTAAACCATTCTACGCAATGAAGTCATCTTAATATACATGTGTCTTCAATCCTCATTGGTAAACTTCTCCAATGCATTAAGATAGATTACATCCGAAACACCTTACCATTCCGATTTAAATTTTGCTCTACACCCAACACTTTTCACTCGCGCCTGCAGCCATTCCGAAAATACCCCTGCGTGACTTAAGTCACGCAAAGCATGAGTTAACTCACGCATGTGTTACTACCCGCGTGAGTTAACTCACGCCAGTTTAAAACAATCAAGTTGGAATTGTTGTTGTCATCTTAGGCACATGTTTCTTGCATTCATGGCTTTGTAGTGGATAAACCATTTAATGAATATTAAATACCATGCCAGTGAATATTAAATGCATGAATCAAAAGAGCTGGCATGCAAATCTATAATTGAAAGCCACATGTATGGGAGAATCGATTTTCTTGCATAGAAAATGTGACAGCAAGACTTGTAAAAGTTGAAACTTAATCATAACATAGCACCACAACATTATAGTATGAAAGGGATAGCATATTATAATATAAAAGGCTAGTTTGTTCTTTTGTTTTATGCACCTATGATGACAACAACAATCCCAGCGTGATTGTTTAAAACTTGCGTGAGTTAACTCACGCCGCGTGACTTAACTCACGCAAGTGTTTTACACTTGCGCATCTTAAGTGACGCAACGTTAGTTAACTAACGCATAGTTTTACACTTGCGCTAGTTAACTTGCGCAAGGGTATTTTTGGCATGGCTGCAGGCGCGAGCGAAAAGTGCCGGGTGTAGAGCAAAATTCTTCCGATTTCGTCATTCTTCCCAAAAGTCCTCTGTTGATGAATCAAAGAAAGCAAAAATGGATTTATCAAAGTCTCAAATTCCATTTCATACATCCAATTTACTAGTTCTCAAATTCCATTTCATACATCCGATTTACTAGTTGTTATATTCGACCAAAGTTGTTGCATTATTCGACCAAAGTTTAGTAGTATTTGTTTTTCTTTTTATTAGTGATTATGTTGTCGCATTTAATTTCATGGATGAGAGAGTGATATTTGCTTGGAATAACAACTAAGTTTTATCGGTCGACTACATAAATCAAATGAAATCATAATGTTCTATCAAAAATCATGTTTTATCTAACTCGTTTATCTTTAAATTCTTCTAATAGTTTCTCTTAAGGTTTTTTATGTCTACCCCTCACTCTAGGGATCCGGCTCCCCTCTATCTCGCCCTACTATCTCTGCTACCAAATCTACATGTTTTATCTCAACATGCTCAAACTACGAGTCTATTTTCTCGCTATTTTTTCTACTATAGGTGTTACCCCAACTTTTTCTATAATAATGTTATCATTTCTAATTCTCACATTTAATCTTATCACACATCTCATATAAATACACTTACTTTAGGGTTAAATATATTTTTGGTCCCTATAAATATACCAACTTTTCATTTTAGTCGCTCTAAAATTTTCCTTCAACTTTTGGTCCTTTAAAAAATTTCCTTTTTTACTTTTGGTCCCTCTTTTAAAGTAAAATCATATGTAGAATTCATATTTTTAAATAAAAATTTGCATAAAAATTCATAATATTATAAGAATATCTCCCAAAAAAAATTAGAATTTTTTAACATAACATGAATTTAATATGAATTTTTACATTTTTTACGGTTAAAAATTCATATTTAATTCATGTTTTGTTAAAAAATTCTAATTTTTTATGGGAATTTTTTTTACAATATTCTACACATTTCTGCATAATTTCATTAAAAAATACAAAAATTAATTCAAAAATAGGGACCAAAAGTAGTGATTGAAAATTTTATAGGGACTAAAAGTTGAAGGAAAATTTTAGAGGGACCAAAACAAAAAGTTGGTATATTTATAGGGAACAAAAACATATTTAACCCCTTACTTTATATATGTGTTTGTTCTTTATCATACAACACTCTATTATGTACAACATCGTCTCACACGAGTGAGAGAACGTGAACGGAGAAATGCGTGAACACATGAAATGTGTAAAGCCAATTTTATTGACTTTTGTCCGGTGGGAGACCTTGATAGGTCTCCTACCGGTGAGAGACCTCCTTTTTTTTTTCTTGCAAAATATGAAAAAAAATGGAAAATTATATAATTTTTTGAAAAATGAAAAAAAATGGAATATATAATTTTGAAAATCATTAAAAAATCTGATTTTTTTTGAAAATATATTATTTCATTTTTTTTGAAAAATTTGGATATATTATTTCATTTTTTAACGAAAATTTCAATTTTAAAAAATGATTTCATTTTTTTTAGAAAAATCTGGATATATTATTTCATTTTTTTACAAAAATTTCAATTTTAAAAAATTATTTCATTTTTTTTTGAAAAATCTGGATATATTATTTCATTTTTTTACGAAAATTTCAATTTTAAAAAATTATTTCATTTTTTTCGAAAAATCTGGATATATTATTTCATTTTTTTACGAAAATTTCAATTTAAAAAAATTATTTCATTTTTTTCGAAAAATCTGGATATATTATTTCATTTTTTTACGAAAATTTCGGTAAATTATTTTAATATTTTAAATTTATTATCGCTTTTACCAAAATACCCCTAATTTAAGAATGAAATAACAAAAACATCATTTTTGTCCTTTTTTACTCAACCATTGGATTTAATCCAACGGCTCCATTCATTTTGCAAAAAAAAAAACAAAAAAAATGAGGTCTCTCACCGGTAGGAGACCTATCAAGGTCTCCCACCGTAGACGGCGCCCAACCGTGCAAGTAAAACATGTTTGGCTTGAAGTTCACTTATTCACTTTGAGGAATATACTACAACTTAACCAAATTCGGGTAGATTTTTATAACCTTTAACCTACGGAAATATTTGTCACCTCTTTTAATTTAATCGTTGTATTCTCAATATTCTCACTATAAACAACACAATTAGTTAAGATTTTTCACCTTTTGCAGAGCTTTGATCTTCTATATAGAATTCCATTATCTTGGCCTTCGCAAGTGAGTTGTATCTCTAATGGTCTCGGTACAAATCCGATACGAAATTTTGTATATAAAAAATATTTAATAAAAACATTACAATAATGTTGATAATTTTTAATTTTTAAATAAAGATAATTTCCATGTAATATCTTTAAATATTTCATAATACTCCCTCCGTCCCAAATTATAAACAAAAAAACTCATTTTCCTTGTCCCATATTATAAGCAAAAAAGTTTAACTTTTATCATATTTAATTATGTTTTTTCAAAAAGTAATCTTTTCCAAGGAGAAATTAAATGCAATTTTCATTCATTATGCTATCTCTTTCATTTTCTCTATAATTAATAACCAATACAAATTGTTTTTACATCTTTCTATGAAACTTATTCCAAGATAATACAAAAACTATACTACAAACTACAATATTTTAGTTTTCCTAATAAATGTGATTTTTTTTTTTGCTTATAATTTGGGACGGAGGGAGTATTACAAATCCGATTTTTTTTTATATATAATTAATGCAATGTTATGCAAATATCCAATTAAGGAGAAAACAATAACTTCCTTCTTCAGTGCCAAAAAAACTTCCTCACAGCCTGATTTACGTGATCAATTGTTGTGAGAAATGATATTTTCTTCATTTTCTTGTCATTTTGATTGTAAGAAATAAAATCTGATGAAAACAATATTAGAGAGAAGACGATCAAAAGGGTTAGTAATTTTTCTGAGCATATTATTATGTTTTCATAATTCATATACTATCCATATACTCTAACTATGTTAATGTATGTCCTTAGTGAAACATGATGCATGAAAGGGACTAATTTGCTTTGCTTTAATCATAATTTGTACTTAATATCACTTTGTTTGAGCGTTAATTGTTTTTGTTTTAGGTTTGATAAAGCCAAATATTTTTGATACCTTGTTTACGGTGAACACATTTTTTGTTTGAGTAGTTTTTTGTGTGTAAACATTTTACAGTAAAGATGTTAGCAAGTTGTGTGTGTTCCTTGATTATAGGGAAGTGACAATGTTTTGTGCTCTTGATTTTTGGATCTGAAGTAATCAATTGATTTTAGAGGGTGAATTAAGCATCCTCAATTGATTAACAAATCAAATAAAGATATTACATCGTTAATTTAAGTTTTGTGCTCTTGATTTTTGGCTGATATTTTTTATTTAAAAATAAGTCAAAGTTACATATAAGTGCTCAATGTGTGAATTAGTCAAATTATTTTTTTGTTTTGTTTTGAAGAAGCTGAATTAGTCAAATTATTAATTTTGGTTACACATCAGAGAAGAATTGAAAAGTTAACATATGAAAACGTCATAACTGTTTTATGGTACGGTGACTGACCCACTTGTAAGTTGTACATGTTTGCCTTAAAATAAATAGAATACTTTTCATGACATTAAGCTCTAGCTTTTCAAAGTGACAATAATTAATGGAGGTTTATCGCAGGTTACGTATAATGGCTTGAATGTTGCTCTTGGATTACTGCAACTACCAAATTTGGTGAATTGACTTTTGCTAAGGTTGATCCAATACGTTGTCGCATTTTTCACAACATGCAATACTCCATTATGGTTATAACTCTATTGACATCTTGTTTATGTTCTTCGTTTTGTAGATAAAACAATTCTCTAATTTGTTCGATTCACGGCACCACAGTCCGGACGAACACGTGGTACACCTAGATACCGTCCTCGACTACCACCAGGCGCGAGGTGCGGTGGTTCAGTTTTCCTCAAAGAAGATTCTATATTTGCTAAGGTAAGATTGTACTATCATGCAAGACTGATTAATGTTATTTACTATATCATCAATTTTATTCAACCGTGAAACCCTTAACTCCTCAGGCCACCATCTTTCTATTTTGTTCATTAATTTTATAAGTATATATGCAAACTATGTGAAACTATGATTATGTCAAATAAATTATATTAATGGTATTCTCTTATATATGTCACAGAGTGTTTGCTATACTACTTTGTCACCCTTGATATTGAGAAGTGAGATATGGAAAAAATGACTACAGAAGAGGAAAAACACATTGAAGAGATACGAAGGGAAAAGTTCTCTATTGGTGAGAAACGAGCAAATCCTTTGACTGAGGATCTTCATCAAGCTGTCAAGAATCTCTCAGCTGAACTTTATACTTCAGATGTTCATTTTCTTATGGAACTCATTCAGGTACCTTATATTAGCTAGTCATGTTTTTGTCTTTGTTATATTTTTGAAATGTAGCTCAAAAACCATTTGCTCTAACTTCATTCACTCATCTCCCTCAGCACTCCACTTCAAAAACTTGTACAACATTCAAAGTACAAACCATTTCATTTTGATCCATGGATTTCAACGTTCAAATAAATCCTTTTTCCATTTCTCTGACTAACTATAATAATGAAATCATAGTGTCAAATCATAGAACTAGTGATTGATATTCATCACCATAAATTTTTCTTAACTTCTGCAGAATGCCGAAGATAACCACTATAATGAAGAAGTGAGTCCAACATTGGAGTTCTTCATAACTTCAAAGGACATAACAGCTACTGGTGCTCCAGCTACGTTACTTATTTTCAACAATGAAAAGGGTTTCTCTCGCGAAAACATTGAGTCTCTCTGCAGTGTTGGACGGTCAACAAAGAAAAGCAATAAGAGTAGCGGTTACATAGGAGAAAAAGGTATATTATCACATTTAAATGTCTGTTAGTAAATTCTGTACCTTTGCCTTGAGAAAAACCTGTCTTAATGTGGTTACTTTCATAGAATGATAGTTAAATGCTATTCAATGATATTTTAGTACCTAGATAGCTTGTAAGTATAAGCATGTAACTTTCTTGATTTAATTCTATGATAATGTCAATTAATTTGTTTGCATAACAAGGGTGATTTCAGCAATTATACAAAAGGAAAATTGAACATTGACTACTTTAACCGTGCTTCATCAATTAATTTGTCATATACAGTTTTGTATATTTTGAAAAGCCTTATTATTCAAGTATAATGATTAGTATCATTCAAAAAAATTCTGAATCAAGGGCTATAAGATTAATCTTGACTATGAATATCTATTAGAATGGCCAAATTGAAGAAAATAATGCTGATGTTTGACAGAATCTCTTATATGGTTGAATTTCAGGAATTGGTTTCAAGAGTGTGTTTCTGGTTACTGCTCAGCCTTATATTTTTAGCAATGGATATCAGATCAGGTTCAACGAGAGGCCTTGTCCACATTGCAGTCTTGGGTATATAGTTCCTGAATGGGTTGACGAGAAGCCAACCCTTCTTGACATAAAGCAGATATACGGGGCTGGTAAAGATTCCCTTCCAACTACAACAATTGTGTTGCCTCTGAAGCCGGACAAGGAAAATTCTGTGAAACAGCAGCTCTCAGGCATTCACCCAGAAGTTTTATTGTTCCTTTCGAAAATCAGACATCTTTCTGTCAGAGAAGATAATGAGAACCCCAAAATGAATTCTTTAACTACTGTGTCTATTTCAAGCGAGATTAACTTTGTGACGGTGAAACACGTGAACGCTGAGTCTTACACAATCCATCTATCTGCGGGGGAAAATAGTTATGACGAAAAGGTATGCAGCTACTACATGTGGAAGCAAAAGTTTCCTATAAAGTTGGAAAATGTGGTGGAAAGGAGAATGGGCGTGGAAGAGTTTGTTGTGACATTGGCCTTCCCACAACAGGAGAGGCTACACAAGGATAAGAGCTTACCAGGGGTTTATGCATTTCTTCCTACAGAGATGGTCACCAATTTTCCCTTCATAATTCAAGCAGATTTTGTCCTTGCCTCGTCAAGGGAGACAATTCTCTTGGATGATAAGTGGAATAAAGGGATACTTGAATATGTTCCATCTGCTTTTATGGATGCATTCAAAACACTTGTCACAGGATCATATGAAGCTCCAGTATGTAGCTTGCCATATTTGTTCAAGTTCATTCCAATCAATAGTTCTCCTGTTGAGACCTTCAATCAAGTGAGGGAGAAAATCAAAGCAAAACTAGCTGAAGAAAAAATTGTTCCTATTGAGACATTTTCGAACCAGAAGCACTTCTATAAGCCTCGTGAAGTTGGCAGGATACTACCTAAATTTCGGAATATTTTGACAAAGGCTCAGCAGGATGGAGTGTACTTGCTTGACCTATCTTCTCATGATGGGATGAAAATCTTGAGTTCTTCATTTGATAAAAGTGAGTATGATCCAGTACTCAAATATTTAGGGGTGATACAGGTGAACTTTGATTGGTATGCAAAGTGCATCCAGAGTTCTAATCTTGTGGATAGAGTATCAGAAGATATCTATCTTGAGCTTTTACTGTTTGTTGTTCAAAACTGGTCAAGGTTTGATGGCTCCAACATCATTAACATTCCGTTGATTAAATGTGTGGTTTCTGATGGGATTCCGTCTTTTTTCACTCTTCATGAATGCGGACATAAACGAGTTGTACTAGCACACTCAAGTCAGACATGTTCTTGGATGATAAATTGGAACAATGTATTTGCAACAAATCAGTGTTTCATGCCTGAAAGCACACAACGAGCTATTCCACAATTTCCCTATAAAAGTTTGTTGGGTTGGTTAGCAAAAGCTGTTAAAGTTCGTACTCTGAATATGTACGATTTTGCATTGGATGCGTGCAAATCTATTAGTGATGACTGCAAACTTGCCATTGCATTTGCTCATTTCTTATACCACTCTTTGTCAAAGGGTTATTTGTCACATCGCGAGGTTGATATTCTGTGTTGTTCTATGCCACTTGTGGACAACTATGGACGGACAATTAAAAGTAGAAATGGGGTTCTCCTGCCTGCAAGTGTGAGCAAATGGGCAAACTTAATGGTTTCTAATCCATGGAGAAATGAAAATTATGTTGAGCTAGGAAAGGTGTACCTAAATGCATCTTCTTATGCAGGACAATCTACAGATTCCGGGAAGCTTATTGAATTCCTCAAAACTCACGGTGAAGCTTCTGACATACCTTATCTATCACCTCCAAATGCTGGGTTTTCAGCTGCAGATACACCACTTAAGAAAGAAAATGCCTTTTTACTTTTGGAGTGGATTCGAAATCTGAAGAAAAGTGGGGTTGACCTACCAAAGAAGTTCTTGGAATGCATAAAAGAAGGCAGTTGGCTTAAAGTTACAGGTAAGGGGTACATGTCTCCTTCAAAGTCATTCTTGAATGGCTCATTGGGAAATATTTTGCAAAGTGGTTCAGTTCTTGTTGACATTCCTCTGATTGATGAGAGCTTCTATGGGGAGAAAATAAATGACTACAAGGAGGAGTTGAAAACAATTGGAGTGATGTTCAATTGTGAGGAAGCATGTGAATTCATTGGAAGAGAACTAATGTCTCGTGCTGCTTCTTTCTCTTTAAGCAGGAGTGATGTTCTTTTGATGCTTAACTTCATACAATATCTCAGGAAAAGTCATCTTCCTTTCGACAAATATGTTGATAGCATCAGAAAGGGAAGCTGGCTAAAGACATCTCGTGGTCTCAGGTCTCCTGTGGGATCTGTATTAAGTGATTCTGGATGGCAAGTTGCATCACAAATTAGTGATATACCATTTATTAATCATGCTTATTTTGGTGAGGAAATATATAACTACAAAGAGGAGCTCAAGTTGCTTGGAGTTATAGTTGATATAAGTATAAATCACCAAGTTGTCACACAACATTTAAAATCACCCTCATATTTGGCCTGTTTGACATCTGATGCTGTTTTTTTGATAATGGAATGCATCAAATACTCAAATGTTCATACTAAAGTATTAAATTCAATAAAGGGAACAAGATGTTTGAGGACAAATATGGGTTTCAAAGCACCAAGTGATTGTTTCTTGTATGATCCAGTGTGGGGCTGCATTTTAGAGGTATTTGATGGTCTTCCCGTTATTGATCATAAATTTTACGGGGAAAAGATTTTCAGTTTCAAAAATGAATTGAAGCAAACAGGGGTGGTGGTTGATTTTAAGGATTCTATAAAAAGATTTGCTAGTCTCTTCAAACAAAAGACATTGGAAACTTCAATTAAGCAAAACCATGTTATGTCATTACTTTCTTGTTACAGGCGCCTGAAGGGAACTGACTATAGTTTTCCTTCTGATTTGTTAACCGTCATACATGAAATGAAGTGGCTGCATACTTCTGTTGATGGTTTTAGGTGCCCAAGAAAATGCATTTTATATGGTCCAGAGTGGAAATCGATATCTTCTATAACTCGTCTCCCTTTCATTGATTACAGTGACAAATGTAACGAGTACAAGGCAGAGATGAAGAGCATTGGCGTTGTTACTGAATTGAAAGATGGAGTGAGCTTTGTACCAGAATGTCTGAATTTTCCTTCCAATCCATCCACTATTACTCCTAATAGTGTGTGTTCTTTGCTAGAATGCATCCGACTTCTAATGCAAGATCAGAAACTTGCAATGGAAGATGATTTCAGAAAAAGATTGTCCAAAAATTGGTTGAAGACACATGCTGGTTATAGGCCTCCAGAGAAGTGTCTGTTGTTTGATCCCAATTGTTCTTTCTTGAATCCAACTGATGGGCCTTTTATTGATGAAAATTTTTATGGACCTGAAATTACAGTTTATCAGAAAGAACTCAATGCGATAGGGGTCATTAGTGAAGTTGGGAAATGGTGCTCTTTGCTTGCCAGTCACCTTGAGTCTCTCTCTGATCATGATACCATTGTGAAAATATACAAGTACTTATGTGAACACAACTGGAAACCTAAGGAGAAAGCTGCAAAAAAGGTTTGGATTCTGGATGGAATTAAAAGTGGTAAGTGGGTTGATTCTGAAGAATGCATCATACATGACCCTTCTAAACTTTTTGGTTCAAAATTTTATGTTCTTGAAGATATCTACGATAGCGATATTCTTGTATTTTTCAATGCATTGGGAGTCAAGAAAAAGCCCTCACTAGATGATTATGTTGACCTTTGGAATCATTGGGGAGTTCCGTGAAGCAATTGTCATACGATGAGTGCTGTAAGTTCTGGTTGTCTATCTCGAAACTTTTGAGCACAAAAGAAGAGAAAAAACTTGCCGAGAGTTTGATGAAACTACCTGCAACATCAGGAAATAATCAAATATTTCTGGTAGATAAGGAGGATGTTTTTATTCCGGATAATCTACATTTGAACAAGCTTTTTGAGACGGAAAAAGTTTTTGTATGGTATCCTAAGCATAACATAACACCATTATTCAAGTGTGAACTATATGATATTTACAGAAAAATTGGTGCTAGAAATATCTCTGAATCACTATGCAAAGAAGAATCATCGTTGATGAATGATGGTGTTAAACTGGAGCATGTTGATCCGGATAATATTTTCAACTTAAAGGGGTTGGTTAAGCTTATTCTTGGTTTTCTTGCATGCTCTAGCCTAAAAATGGATCCAAAAAAGAGACACCAAGCTGTTCAAAGTCTTCTCAACTTGAGTTTCCATGAGACAACAGAGCCGATCAATGTAAGCTATAGTTTATCATTGTCATCAGGGGACGTCATTACCAAGAAAGCAAACAAAAGGGTACGTTGGGAAAGTCAAAGCTGCAAGTTTATCATCCAGAAGATGGACGGAGTTCCTGGTGATTCATTGAATTGTGCTACAAATTTCTCTCAAGCAATATCGGAGGGTGTTTTGCGCGAGAATCATGAACACGTTCCTGCACTGGCTGAATTAATCACTTTGGGTTTTGTGATGAAATTCAAGAATGAAGAAATTGATTTTCTAATGGAATCCAAGAATCTGAAGATTGAGCATGATGATGAGGAGTTCCTCAGTTCTTCCTTTCCTTCTGTCTAAGTCTATTGCCACTGCTTACTTGTGTTTTCTGTTTGAATATGTTTTTATGACTGGATTATCTTGTAACTGGTTTTTGTTTCTATTGCCATTACTATTTTGTTCTGTTGGATGCTCACCTGCATGTTCACTGTACCTAACATATCTACAATTTTTTTTTTGTGCATTGTTGTTATGCTTGTATTATCTAAGGGTGTTAATAGATCCTGCATTTTCTAGTTGAAATAAAACAAAATGCAATATTTTTTCAAAATAAAAAACTAAATGAAGTTAACACTTTAGGCACTCATGCACTCATTCATTTTATCAAATGAACTCTAAATATTGTCTTGATTACCGGCTGATAAGAAACTACTTCATTCTCAATTTCAAGCATCAGAGGAAAAAAAATATGAGAGGATGATTTTCCTCAATATATTGTCTAGCTAAGACACATTAAGGCACATGGTATCAAATGAACTCTGAATTTAGTTTATTTCTATCTTTTCCAAGAGCTGAAACAACGACTCCGGAAAAAAAATTGACCAACTCCAGTTGATGTTACCAACAAGAGTAGTACAAAGATTCCAATGCAGTCAACGCGTCGTGCCATGACTAAAGAAAATTTTCCATATATCTTTCTCAAAAATCTTTGACATGGTCACAGACTCACAGTCTCTTAATACGTCCAAGTCTTTCCAGCGCATGAACAAATAGTATCACCTTGTCTAAGCCTTTCATTGCAAAGAGCTATAGGTCTCAGTTGAGTAACAAGAAATGTCTCCTTATTTTCCTCCTCATAATTTGCTATATGGCCAAAACTAGATCAACTACTTTTAATGCCATGATTTGGAATAGTTCCTGGAATCTTGGAATTAAATGGAATAGGTGGCGTGTTGTTTTTTATTGGCCTATTTCTTCTCTCTCTCTTTTTTTTTCTTCCCTTTTTGACAACCATACAAGGGCCATAATCATTTCGTTGAGATATGGTGTAACGGTTCGGTTTAGATTGGTTTTCAAAAAAAATGTCCGCCCCAATGAAACCTTCATCGGTTTGGATTGGTTTGGTTTTCACCGTTTTTTAAAGAAACCAAACCAAACTAATCGGTTTGGTTCGGTTTGGATTGGTTCGGTTGATCGGTTTATTTAAAATACAATTAAAAAAAAAATCATATTCTCACAAAATATTTCATAGATCTTTGTATAATTGTATTTCATATTTTGTTTTTTCATGTTTTCTATTTTTCAAACAACTTTTTATAACTAACCTTACTCAATATTTCATACATATGATCAAAAATTCATTCATCCATCATTATTCAAAAACAACTTCATCAAACTCAAATATTTCAATCATTCATGATCCATACATGCATCATTCATCAACAAACACAAAAATTCCAAAAAGAACATCCTAAAATTAAAACATAGTCAAAATAACAAATCCATGCAAACCGAAATTAAAACATCATGAAATTTAATTTTGGGCTTAACCATAAGTTTGTGTGAGGTGGGATAATATTAGTAAAAAAAGGAGTGTTGTTATCATCGGATTGGTTCATCGGTTTCACGGATCTCGAAATGAAAAATCATGAACCAAACCAAACTAGATCGGTTTTGATTGGTTCGGATCGGTTTCAAACCGAACCTACCAAGGTCGGATATTTTTTCGGTTTAGTTCGGTTTGGACTTTCGGTTTCATTGATTTTGTCCGAACCACTTACACCCCTAGCCCTATTGACTAGGTGAACATCTTTTTCAACTTTGAATTTGATATTTGAAGTTATAAGAAAATGGCACGATTTATAGGCCGATTTAGACCATTTACAATGGTGTTGAATGATGCTATTAAAAGCATGATTCAACACTTGGTCAAGATGCAATGGAGTGTTGAAGTTTGGGGAAAAATGATGTGGAGGAAAGAGGAGTTGAATGAGTTCAACACTAGTTGAAGCCTGTACCGAGGACACGTGGCGCGCTATTGTTGGCCAAAACCGACGCATGGGGCACACGCGTCGACATGAGCATGTTTCGGACGCCGAGAGAGAAAATACTTTGTGGATAAGTGGGGGACACGTGGCTGATTCGATTGGCTGTACGAAGTTTTTTCATCTTAATAATTTAAACTCAATTATTTCATTGCAAATTAATTTTTTTTAATTTTTTTTACCAAAATTCATGATTTTTTTTTGTCTATAAATAGAGACTTGGTTCATTTGATTTGGAGATAGAAAAAAAAAACCAAGTTTTTCACTATCTTAATTTTATTATTATCTTTCTATTAGTTTTTTTTAAGTTTTAAATTTCTTTTTAGTGAAATGGATCCCACTAATAATCATTTCAACAACTAGAATTATTCTAATTACCCAATAATAATCATTTAAACCAACTTGTTCACTATCTTAATCTTAGTTTATTGTATTGCATTTTAAGTTTAGAAAATAAAAAATAAATTTTTAAATGTTTATTATTTTAATTTAATTATAATAGATAATTATAATTTTATGTAATAAAAAAACAAAAATATAAAATTAAATAAGAATATGAAATAAAAAGTGGTGGGGTAGAGTGTTGAATAGAAAACCATTGGAGATGGTAAAAGTTGAATGAGTGTTAAATAAGAGAGAGAAAATGATGTGGAGTAAGAGAAAATATGGCTGTTGAAAGTGTGAACCATTGTAAATGGTCTCTTAGGTGAATGGACAAATACAAATCAATTCAAACATTTCTTATTTTTTGAAGAGTATTATTTTTCCCACCCTATGTTTTTCATCGCGCGCTCTATTTTTTTTTTCAATTTTACCCCTGATCCGGATTATGTTTTCCGAAATGGATTGTTAGAATTTTGCGATTAATCCAGATAATAAAATCCGGAAATGTCTTTTACCGAAATTTTAAGCTTTGAAATTCGTAAAATAAATGCAAATAAACATATAAACTAGAAATAAAAAGACAAAAAGATAAAAACAACTCATTATATTAATATATGAACAATACATTACAATAATGTTGAATTTTTTTAAGCTTATTACAAAAGAACCTAAATCTATTTCTAATCTCCTAAGAGCAAAAAGAAAAGTAGGAAAGAAAAAAAACACCAAAAAACCGACCTCCACGGAGTAAAACTAAACCGCGGTAAGGTTTGTTTCCGGGGTGAAAGAGACCGTGATGGTCGGCATGACACCCGGACAAACCGTGCTTCGTTTCAAAGTGTGTTGCCTTCCCCGTTGACCGGTCCTATAACCCCCGAGTTTCCAAAGTAGCATCGTTTTATTGACGGTATTGTAGAACAAAAACTCAAGAATATTTACAAAACAAACATAAAAGTATTTCTTTGTTCCAACATCAGATGTTGTTTTTTCTTTTTCAAGTTGTCCTTAACCCCATTATAGATCAAAAGGATGGTGGCTATCATGTTTTTTTATTCTCTTAAAAAACATAATGAAATATACATAATATAATATTATTACCATTCCTTTGAATCCTAACGGGGGAAGAAGACCATGATTCCTTCAAGATCCTTTATAAAGTGAGAGAAGTAACAAGTTTATGTATTTTTTCTTGAAAGTGAGAGAAGTGTGTTGGTGGTGTGCACCGCTCACAATATAAAGGAAGTGGAAATTTTTGGTGTGGTTAAAATTAACAATAGCAAAGCCATATACTTTGACATCTTGGTAATTCTTGGTTATGCCAATCATGTATTATTTATGTGCTTCATTATGTATGACATGTATTAGTTTTCCATACGACAAGTGTGGTTGTACTTTACTATGCCGACTTTCATATCGTTAGACTCTAATACATGGTTAATACTTGATCGTGTTAATACTTGATCGTTTAAAGGAACATATATGGTTGTATACCGTCAAAACTTAGTTAATATGCTCCACAATTCGGTGATAATGCAATCACTTTTAAGGATAAGAAAAAAATATATAAATTTTCAAGTTCGGGGAGCATTTTGCACATAAGTGCAAAACTTCGTGGGGGTATTTGCAAAACGTCATGTTAACTAACGAGAAAAATTTGACGGAGGGGGTAAATTGATCAACGTTGTGCAATTTCGGGGGTAATTGAAGTTTTGTTAATTTCGCAGGGGTAATTGACCAAACTTACAATTTCGTGGGGATAATTGACTATTTACTCAATATGCGGTATATTTTTAGATCATTATTATTATGATTTTACAATGTAAAAGTTTGTTCTGTGAATTTATTTTTATTGTTTATTTTGATTTCGATCGAGTATATACTTTAATGTCAAATTTTTTTCTTTTCCTTTAGTATGATATCTTGTTTTCTGTAAATGTGTTCAATGTATGGTATGTCCTCAATGAATATGATGCATGAAAGAGACCAGTTTGTTTTGTTTGTACTTACGATCATAGTTTATTTTGGATCTGAAGCAATCAATTCATTTTATAGGGAGGAGAAAGTATTGCCAATCAATTGATTAACATATCAAATGATGGTATTACCTTGCAATCATATGCATACCAAATAATGAGTGTGTTCAACGTCAAAATTTGAATTTTATACTAGGTAACAAGATTAAAAAGTTTTTCTTTCATGTTGATTCAAATTCAAATATAATATTTTCAGAATTTGATAACTTAAGATTTTAAAAATTAAAACTTGTTACCTTATCAAATAACTAAAATTGTGGTGGAACACAGTTTTGGTACAAATGTACTTGTTTGTACTTCTCAAATTACAAAATAGTTGGCATCCATGCGGTCAATAATTTAACATATTCACTCAAACACTACTACATAAGTGGTCGTTTGGATCGAGATCGAACAATTTAAAACTTGTATTTTTTATTAAAAAGAATCAAAATTATAATATGAATAATTTAATCTTGATTCAATGACCACAATTATGCCAAATACATGAATGCGGCAAATTGTTCTCTATGGGCGATCCGGTTTCACAACCCTTCATAACCCTTTGGAGATAACGTGGACGGGAGAGATAAAGTCAAGGCGCATTGGACTTCGTGTGCTTCTCTACAGTTCCTGGCCTTGCTTGTCTTGAGATTTAGCTTATTGGACCTCATGTTATTGGACTTCTAGCCTGTCCGAAACAATTTTGAATTTCATTTTAGTTAGGAACTTTAAACAAGTAACCATTAAAAAAAAATTAATTTCCTAAAAAAAATGAAATTCAAAATTAAAGTGCATCCCTCTTAAATTCAAATAAGGATAAAACAATAACTTCCTCGTTTAGTGCCTAAAATAACTTCCTCACATAGCCTGATTTACGTGATCAATTGTTAGGTCATTTTCTTATCATTTTGATTGAAAGAAATAACATCATCTTGTGAACAATATTAGAGAGAGGACGATCAAGAAAGAAGGGTACGACTCACTAAAGGCTTTGCATTCTCTTCACTATTGATCAGGAATAAAAGGGTTAGTATTTTTTCAGAATTTCTTTTTTTATCGTATTATTTAGTTGTTTTATTTTTGAAAACTCGATATCACGACTAATCCGAATGGTTCAATTTCATCGGTCATGGATTCTGAATATAAACTTTAAAATGAATGATTATCTCATCGAAAAATATCATAGAAAGGAATCAAGGATCATAATTTGCTTTGCTTTAATTTGTTCTGCTTAAAACGAATTTGTTTGAGCGTTGGTTCTTTTTTGTTTTGTTTATTTAAGTTGATAAAGCCAAATATTTTGATACATTGTTTACGGTGAATATTTGTTTGAGTAGAATTTTTTAATTTTTTTAAACAATCTAGAGTAAAATGTCAACGATTGCCAAAAATAAGGGTCATTCACTCGTGATTTCGACAAATTGTTATACTAAGAAACATTCATGATTCCTCGATTATAGGGAAGTGACAATGTTGTGTGCTCTTGGCAAAGTGTCACACTAAACTAAACTATGAAGATTATTTTAGTAAGCAATTTATTTTGGAGGGTGAAGTAAGTATTGTCATCTGATTAACAAATCAAATAAATAGTATATCATTACATTCAACGCATACCAAATTATGAAGGAGTTGAGATCCTTTCTATTTTTCCATGTGAAATCTTCACCAGGACACCGATTAAAAAAACAAATATAGTAATTATCATATTGGAAATTGTTTAGTCAATTTAAAAGTAAAAAAAAATATCATTTTCAATTTAATTTAATTTTTTTTGTATTTCTTTAACCCGTGCCCCTGGGGCTGGGGCATCGGTTAGCATGACACAAATACGTATAATATTATAAACAAATACAAATACTTTTATTTTGTTACCGATTCAAATTTAAATTTGTTGGCACCAAAAGAAAAGAATTGGTTTAATGGTGAGGAGTTTGAGTATTATGCATTAAATTTTGAGATTGTTTAATATGAACCCAGTCAAACAGCAGACCCTCCTATTTTTAGGAAGTTTTAAAAAAATATATATTTTTTCAATTACATATTATTATTAAAAAATATTTTTACTAAAAAATAGTAATAGTCAACCTTTAGACAATTTTTTTAGAGGTTCATATTAGACATGCCCTTAGATTGTAGGTTTAAATTGCATTGTAAAAAAAAGTTTGGGCTTAAGATTTTAAATTTGTGAAAATCAAGTCATAATTGAGAATCAAATTTGACTTATTTTGGATTTAATTTCCACAATAAATTAAAATTAAAAGATTGAAACTTGATTTACTTTAGAATTACAAGACAATATCATACACTTACTATAAAAAAAATACTATCAAACATCACCTTACGAATATGTAGTTGGTCCTAGTTCTAATTAACGGAGATTTATTGCAGGCTACATATAATGGCTGAGTTTGGTGTATCTCTTGGATTGTTGCAGCTACTGAATCTGGTGTATTAACTTTTTTTCTGAGGTTGATCCAATGAGTATTTTCCTTTTATTTCCAATAAGCAATAATCCATTTTTATTTAACTCAACTGACATCTTGTTTATTGATGTTCCTCATTTTGTAGATAGAAAGAATTCTCAAACTTGTTCCAATTAATCAGCCACACTTGTTGAATTTTCTACCAATAGGCTTCTATATTTGCTAAGGTAAGGATGTAGTATCATGCAAGATTGATTAATGTTATTTACACTATCATCAATTTTATTCAACAATGAACCCTTAACTCTTTAGGCCACCATTTTCTATTTTGTGCATTAATTTTATAATATATCTAAACTTTGTGAAACTATGATTATATCAAACAATTATTATAAGTGATTCACTTAGTTACATAAATACAAAGTTATAGTCAAAAGTATTTTCAGATAAGATATAAGATTTCAAGAAATAATGAAGAATAGCTTATGTAATTTTTTTTAAATGAATAGTATAAAGCTTAGGAAATAAAGTTTCATAATTGTTGTCACTTCTAAATTTCAAGGTTAATTTTTTTTTTCTGAAGGGTAATTTCAAGGCTAAATTAACTATTGTATTTTTTCAAATATACATCCTTATATTATATTATTAATCAAAGCTGTCTTTTATTTTTAATTTGTATAAAATAAACTTCAAAAGAGATGCATATTACTAATGGGAGGGACGTAACACTTGATATTATTTTTTCTCTGCTTAATGATCTTCTTGTATTCTCTTATACATTTCAGAGTGTACTTCACTATACTAGCTACTTTGGGACCTTTTATTTTGAGAAGTGAAATATGGAAAAAATGACTACAAAGAAAAAACACATTGAAGAGATAAGAAGGAAAAAGTTCTCCATTGGTGGGAGACGAGCAAATCCTTTGACTGAGGATCTTCATCAAGCTGTTAAGAATCTCTCAGCTGAACTCTATACTTCAGATGTTCATTTTCTCATGGAGCTCATTCAGGTACTTATTTAGCTAGTCATGTTTAAAATTTAATATTATTGGAGTTTAAAATACAACTTTATTCCTTAACCTTTGCTGCTTTACTACTTTTATACCTCACTCAAATTGTATCTTACTATCTAGATATTCCCACATATATTTTTATGAAATAATATTATGGCATAACATTATAGTGTGAAGTATAATTGGAGACATGTAACACACTTTCGAACACATTCTTATTTTCGACATATACTTTTCGATTGGCTGAAATTCTTGTGAATCATATTAAATTTATATGGGATACACATAGTTTAGTATGATCTATTTTTTTATAAGATTCTTTGAATTTTAACGAATGAAAGAGTATTTTAGGAAGAAAAAGTTATAGAGTCCTTAGGACTTATTGTCTGTTTGCTTATTTAATTTTTTGGTATAATTGAGTTAAATGTGTTAAGTCACCTATCTAATTTTTGCTGGACAAACTTATTTCATGTCACTTGCAATACCATCAACAAGAGAAAACATAACTCAAAAGCTAACATGACCCACTAACTAACATTGGTCGTCTTAGAAAATTAATAAAACCTAGACCGGTTGGTTGAACCTTTGGTACAAAAATCGACTAAAACTAGCGAACCCTAAAAAATTGGCAAAGTCGGTCGAAATCAACGGATCTTGTCAAAACCGACCGACCAATTCACGCACTTTTGATGGTTGAACTGTGTTTTCACTTTTGTACCTACCCAAAGTAAAATTTTGTCATTTTGGAATGAAGAGCAAAATAGCCGTTTAATGTGTCATTTACGAGTAAAACATATGCTTAATGTGACCATATTTTGAAGAATCAATTTTTGAATTACAACACTTAAACAACTTACATTAATGGTGTAAAACGCTTTAACACGTGCATCCAATCATATCACATTATTATGTTGTGTTTTTATACCAAGAGTAAATATGTATTTGTTATGTTTAATCTTGATTGGGTGGCTATCGATGACCATAAACACATGTACTTTCAATTTCACAAAGATATGCTTCGTTCCATTTGCGCGTGTGTAACTTGTATACATTGTAATTGTTTTTCTTTTTAAGATTTCGCATTTGAACTTTTAATATTAACTAGTTACAAACCCGTGCTTCGCACGGGTTGAATAACGTATCTTGTAAAAAAAAATTCAAAGGAAAAATGAGCAAATTAATAAATATTGCACAAACTCGGATATTCTAAATAAATCACTTTTACTATATTTTTAAAAAACTTTGTTATAAAGGAGAAATGAGAAAATTAAGGGAAATAGCCGCATCTTTCTAAGAAATTGTTGTCGTTCATAAATGTGAAAATCAAGCAAGCATATTGCACAAATCTCATTTTGTTCAAGAGATTAGGAAAACAACATTATAATTAACATGATACTAATTGGAACCAATGAAGAAACCAACAATGTTACATAATAGTTAGGTTTATAAAAGAGACAAAGTGTCATAGACTAACCAAAAAGGGATTTTTGCCAATATTTACATCGACAAAATGAAAAGAACAAATGGCATCTCAAAGTCAAGATAGTTTCCGATTACGGTCCAAAGCGATACGCCAAAATAGTAGAAGTTCAAATAGTTAAGCGGACAAAGATCTACTTTGGAACAACTCGAACATGCAAGTTCTTCGGTGACTTTTCGAGATCAAAGATGAGCTTACCACCTTCTTCCATCACATGTTCTCTCGCGAAATTGAACCACTCGTCCACCCAAGTATTTTTCATAGCTTGCTCTTTCGACGGTAATGAGGCGACACTTATACTTTCTCTCGTGTCCGGTCATCATTGAAAGTGATTGTTTTGCGCTTTTCTTTCGAGTTGTTCTTGACACCTCGTTTGGGAAATGCTAAACGGGGAAATAACCGCAATATTAGTCTAATGCATATTAACATGGATAAAATGTATGCGAATATAGTTACATATAATTTATAAAATGAAGGTAGCATAACTGATTTTTAAGCTAAAGAATATGTACCATGGCTTCTAATTTATCTTCCTATTATCTTCCTATAAAGTCTAGATAAATGCATGCATGTGGTATATGCGTACCCCGTTGGCCAATTAACATATTGTTGAAACAAACGGAAATTAAGCATCACTCCCGCATGTACATTTATAGCTAGCACCATTTAACATTGATCTCTTCGAACATTTGGTGCAACTCTCATAATACCATCCAACCGGTTAGGATTGAATTTAGTTGTTTTACAAATAGTGATGCAATATGTTTCCTAACACAAATTATGCACATGAAATAAAGAATAATGCAATATGTATTTTTAATTTGTGCGTAAAAAAATTCAAAGCATGTTTGTGCATAAAAAAAGCAGACCTTGACCTGAGTTTATAAATTCAACAATTGGCCTAACTTGAGACAGATTGAAAAAATCGTTGTACGAAGTACGTTGAGAAGAAACCGAACTCGACTTAAGTTCGATCGAAGAGCTTGAGAAGTGTTAAGGTCACGACAACAATTCAAGAAACATGGTCAAAAAACAATCAAATCGCATTGTGAAATAATAAGTTACTTTAACACCGTATTGTGAAATCATAATGCAAACTTACTAAGTCTTAAACTTCTCAACAACCGGGTGATGTAGGTTGATGAGCGGCATCGAACGACCAATTGTTACATATATTTGGGTTGCCATTGACTACAAAATGGAAGCAAAGAACTCAAGGTAAGTAGATGGTAAATGTTAAAGCTACGAAGTATTTTTCCCATAGTGTTACATCAACCATATTCCCACTTTGCATAAGGAAATACATCTTTCGGGTCATTATCAAACTTATACAAAATCCTTTTTTTTTTTTGAAGAAGCTAAACTAACTCACCTAAATTGACATTAGAGAGAATCGAACTCGAGACCTCAATGAGGAGCACACTCTTAGATCCCAAGTCAATACCACTAGGTCAACCCAAGTGGGTTACTTATACAAAATCCTATCATCTGATTCGACAAATTAGAAAATAATACTTTTTATCTTTCAACACAATGTTCGTACACGGTTTCTTTCCAGTCTCAATTCGTGTTGTCTTAACAATCTCATGAAGTAGCCCGATGATTTCTTAAAAAAAAAATTATATCTATAAGAACATTATAATCGAAAAAAACACGAAATAAATTAAAGCACATAACTATACCATATAAAGCGTCAGTTTTGAATTTTCCATCTTGAATTTCCTTAAATGACTTAAAGCGAAATTCACGAGTAAGAACGATAGTTAACTTGTCATACTTCGCACCTTTGTACCGTAACCAAAAACAACCTTAAAGGGATTAAATGCAATGTCATTATCAAACACATGACAATTATAGAAAGTATAAGTCTTGTTTTCCTCGGTCAAAGCCTTCCAATGCTCCAATTCTCTATATCGAGTTATTACATGATCTCGATCACCCTAAATCCGAGAAAGAAACCAAAAAATATAAAAAAATCAAAATGTACACTAATAAGTAACATTGATAATTCATAAAGAAAATTACAACAAATCTTAACTAACTCATCTATCATTTGCATCATAAATAATGAGCTTCATATGTTCCATGAATCCGGCACTCCAAATCCTATTTTCCAAATGTCCAAATCATTTTTGAGATCCTTAATGTAGTCATAATTCCTTGATATTGAAAGTCCTATATAGAAATACAATAATACATCATTTAATTTTATTCTCTTTGTTCATTCTGATATCGAAAGGAGCTAACATATTTCTATGTGATCAATTTTTGTATCATCAAATCAACTTCGATCTTAAATGCACAAATTTCGTATCATCAACTTTCCGGACCTCAATGATATGACCAAAACAAATTTACACCAAGCAACTTTCGAACGGCTCAATGATATAGGAAAGAATAAACCAAATATGAAAACGACTTTAGGATTACTCGCAAAAATTAAAATAACCCGCATGCATCAATTTTTTTCAACTACAATACCGAAGCTAAAATAACAATTGTGTCAAAATCTTACCATGAGCTAAAATTCAATCATCATGACCTCTACTATACTCCACATAACAAAGGAAGATTTTTCTACAGCCAAGCAACATAACAATTTCGGTACATAATCCACTAACAATTGAAAAAAAAAACAAAAAAACAAAACCCTTAAAATGCAAAATCGTGAAAAAATGAAGAAAACCACCTATGATGAAGCAAAAACTAAACCAAAGGTCGAAAAATGAACACCCCAAGCCATAAAAATCAATCAACTCAAGTCATGCATGGTCTCGAACTATGAAAAAAGAAAGAAAATGACCTCTTATGAAGAAGAAAGTGAAAGAGTGTTCCCAATTGAACTTAGATACCGTTTAGCGAAAGTTTTTTACGGTCTAAAAGTTACTTCAAAATAAATTTAAAATAAAGGCCTTTGAGAAAGAAGGTAAAATTGTTTGGTTTCTTTAGTTTTAAAGCTATTTTTAAGTTAAATGTTGTTTGGCAAAATATTCTACAAACTTTGAATATTTTTTATGGTGTCGGGGTTCGAATTCCGGACTTGGCATATATTTATGCATTGTTCCTATCAACCGAGCTAAGCTCACGATGACAAAACTTTGAATTTATTATGAACTAACATAATAAATATAAAAAATGTTTAAAATATTTTCTGAAGGCTAAAAATGTTAAAAAATAAAAGATATTTTTTTTTACAAATACTATATTTACTCAATAACGTTTATTTTGTGTAACATGAATACAAATTTGTATCATCATATAAATGACTTGTTAAATATTTGAATAGGAGAAACAATTTAAGGAGCCTGAAATAATAACATAAATAATATCAAAATAGTCGATTTTTTATTTCAATTATACTCAATAACAAATTTCGTTATAAGAATACCATAATTTTGGTGTCTTTCAAAAATATAAGAATTTATATTATATGATATTATATTTGTTACATTGTTGGTGTCATGGAAACAAATATGTTTAATTTTTTTAAATAAGAAAAAGATATGCATACTTTACTTTTAATTAAAATCAAAATTTTGTAAAAATAATCATACGCATTATTTAACGCCAAAAAAAATTATACGCGTTAGCGTAACAAAAAAACAGACACACATAAAGCATTGCTCTAAACGCTAAGGTGTGTGTGTATATATTAGCGAGGTTGAAAAAAGAAAATAAAAATATTTGGTATCATTAAATGACAGCGTGAATAAAAATATTTGTGAGGTTGTGATGATTAAACGATATTGAAATAAAATATATAAGTGATAAAAAGATAATAAAATTCCTTTGAAAAAAAGGTAATAAAATTAAATGGAACATCCTTAAAAAAAATTAAATGGAACGGTTCAAAAAAAATTAAAAGGAAGAAAAAAATATATTGAAATATAATATTAAAAAATAAAAGAAAAGGCTCCCAACGTGAATTGAAGAGAGATGCTTGTGAAATAAATTGTCGAGAAATAGTTTTTTGAAGTAGCATTCAACAACTTTTGGCCAAAGCTCATTCCATTCAATTTTATGCATTAAAAAACGTGTCTTCTTTAGTAAGTACTTAATTGACGTTGTATTTGACCTAACTTCTCCTTAAACAAGTAGAGAAGTTGAAAAAAACATGGGTCAATCGATATCTTAATCTCCCACAACGGCGGTGTAGAAGCAACTAAATTTGGGAGAAAAAATTGGTAAATAGTTAAAAATAAAAAATTATATGCATTAGCGTAACAAAAAAAAAACAGACAGACGGACATAAAATATTACTCTAAACGTTAATGTATGTGTGTATATATTCGTGAGGTTGAAGAAATAAAATAAAAATATTTGGTATCATTAAATGACAGCGTGAATAAAAATATTTGTGAGGTTGTGATGATTAAACGATATTGAAATTAAATATATAAGTGATAAAAAGATAATAAAATTCCTTTGAAAAAAAGATAATAGAATTAAATGGAACCTCTTTGAAAAATTAAATGGAACGGTTCAAAAAATAAAATAAAAAAAGTTAAATGGAAGAAAAAAACATATTGAAATATAATATTAAAAAATAAAAGAAAAGGTTCCTAGTGTGAGTTGAAAAGAGGTGCTTGTGAAATAAATTGTCGAGAAGTAGTTTTATAAAGTATCATTCAACAACTTTTGGCTAAAGCTCATTCCATTCAATTTTATGCATTCAAAAAAAGTATTTTTTTCAGTAAGTACATAATTGATATTGTGTTTGACCTAACTTCTCCTTAAAAATATAGAGAAGTTGAAAAAAAGCCGGTCAAACGATACCTTAATCTCCCACAACGGCAATGTAGAAGCAACTGAATTTAGGATTATTTTTATAAATATAAAATAAATAATAAAATAATATAAAATAAAATATAATATTTGGATAATTAGGTGGCACTCTCCAAGGATATAGAATTATGGAATTACCAAATTGCCCCTCATAGGGGCAAAATTGGAATTTCACATGGCATCAATTTTAATAAATAGTATAGTAGATAAAGGCCAAATATCATTTTTGGTCCTTTAGTTTGACATAATTTCTAAGTCGATCCTTTAAGTTTCGAAAGTTTCGATTTGGTCCTTTTAGTTTGACGAATTCTCAAGTTAGTCCTTTAAGTTTCAAAAGTTTCAAATAGGTCATTTTAGTTTGAGAGAATTCCCAAGTTAGTCCTTTAAGTTTCAAACTAAAAGGACCTATTTGAAACTTTTGAAACGGTGACGGTGAAATAGTTTATCAACTAAAAGACCTATTTGAAACTTTTGAAACTTAAAGGACTAACTTGAGAATTTTGTCAAACTAAAAGGACCAAACGTGGTATTTGACCTATTAATAAAACATAAAACACGTGTAACCTTGTACTTAGGACTAATATGACTATGTTTGGTGAAAATATCGGATAGCCGATAAGCTAGCTTATAGCTTATAGTGATGACCGATAGCTTTTACCCGATAGCTTATAGCCGATGACCGGTGACTAGTAGCTTATAAGCTAATTGAAGTGTTTGGTAAAATTAGCGGTTCAACTAGTGATAAATGTAAAATGACATAAAAGGGTATTATTAATTCATAATAAAGTTTATATAAATTGATATGTTACTCCAAAATAAAAATTGATGTTAAAGTATTCAAGAATTTTTAATTTATTTATTTTTTAAAAGCAATTTAAATTTATAAATTTAATATATCTTTAAAATTATAAATGAAATTTTATTCACTAAAATTTTATTTGATATTTATTTTTATTTTAGTGTTTATACTTTACACAACAATTAAATATAACAATTGATAGTTATCATAATTCTTTCAATTGGCATTATCATAATGTATTATTATTATATGTATTTTTTTGAAGGAATTATTATATGTATTATTAATAACACCAGAAAAATATGTATTGTTAACAACAATTGATAGTTACAATGAATAATGTCTTTTTTTTTGAGGGGACCTTCTTGAAATTTATTTTACTGAATTATTAAATACATTATCAATCAAGAAGGGATAAATAGACATAAAATCATTTTTGTTTTTTACAAAAGACTTAAAACAATTTTATACGATTTAGAACAAGGGAAAAAAACAAGTGAGGTATATTATCATTTTAAAAAAATAATAACACAGGGGAGGTATATATGTCATTAGAGCTGCAATGTGCTAAACAAAAGCATTGTACGCCGTCCAGTAGCATTTTTTTAAAGTATAATATATTATAAAGGGTAAACATGAGTTTTAATTGAAATAATAAGGGTAAAAATGGAACAAAAGATAATAAGTTATAAGCTCAAACGCTACTTTGAATAGCGTCTAAAAAATAGCTTATAAGCTCCTAAAATAAACTATAAGCTCATGGTAAAAAACTATTATCAAAGAGAGATTTTTGGTCAAACGAGCTTATAAACTATTCATTATTTGTTATAAGCTCTTTTTTTTTTCCTTACCAAACAGACCTTAAATTACTTTAAAGAGCTTCTAAAAATATATATATAAACCAATCCAGCATGATTTAGGAATGCTAAGTTGGAAGCTTCTACGACATTCAAAAAGTAGACTCCACAAAATCAATTTTTCCCATTCATGATGACGATGATTTGTGCGTTTGATTCAAAGCTTATCATTGTTCCGTTCCATCCAACTTCAAACAAACCCTTTCTCCATACATAACCTCCGGTAAGCACCCAAATTACTTTCTCATCTTCAGCTTAATGAATCAATAATTCGTGTATTGTCTGGATATATAAACACTTACCATATAAGCTATTTCTTCTATAACACAAGATAAAATAAAAGTTAATTATTTCATTCATGTTTAATCTATAAGCTGTTCTCGTAAACTATCCTTTTGAGCTTATGGAAAACAGTGTCACGACTTACAGGTGCTTGTGTCAGTAGCTAACCTCAAATAAGCCAATCTAAATAGGCCTTAGCTCCTGTTTGAATTAACAACTTATTTGATCTGCAGCTTATAGCACAATCACTGATCAAAGTAAGTGAAAGATTTAGTAAATCAGTGAAAGCTATATACTGTTTTCATAAGATATCTTGGAGAACTTATGAAAATAAGCTGAAAAAAACATATGAACTATCTAACACAACTTATGCTAGTAGATAAGCTCAAATAAGTCCTTAGTGTATTTAGAAGCGTCCTCCTGTTGATTAACAATTTGTGAAATTAGAACTTGAAATCAGACAAATAGCTTTTCCTTTGCTTCCACACCACAAGAAAGAATTTGACATTCTTTCTAACTCCCCAGTCAACTACAATGCATAGGTGCGGGCATGTTAATAAAAAAGTTGAGTTTATTAAAAGATCAAAAAGTGTGTTTCGTTACAACAACAAAGATACACAAATAATACTCTTATTATATTAATATATAAGAAAGCCACAAATTTCACTCGTAAATGTAATAAGGAAAAAATTGGAGTACCGGACAAGCATCGTAAGCATACCATATTGGTATACTTCACATTTTTACAAGTACACATGCTTCATAGCTCACTAGGGAACACATCAAACTTGCCTTTTCCTTCAATGTCTGTTCTTGTTCCAAGGTTCTCCAAATTAGATGTTATCTTTGAAGCATGGGTGGTACTCATCGGCACTTTTTCAATTATATTGTAATAATTGTATTTTCTTTTCCTATTTTTTGCTATATAAACAACATTTATCAAACTACTGTTATGCATGTGTATATCTTTCGATTTTCATGTAGTAAATTGTGAACGATGATTTATTGTATTTTTTTTTTTTTTTGTTAAGGCCTAGCTTCTTTTCCTTTTACTTTTGAATTATTTCATCCATTTATAATTGTTCATTATAATATTTTTTCTGCAGTCACATATGTGTTTAGAAGACCATATTCTAAAACCAAAATGAAATTTTTTAATAACCAAGGTTTCTAAACAAGTTTTCAAATATTTACATTTGTAAAATAATCTATTTCTGGACATCTACTAAACCACATTATGGTTAGGAATGTTTTTTGAACCATTCCTAATAATAAGCTGAGTGTGTTAGTCATGTGTGATTTTGGTTAAAAGTTGAGCATGTGTTTCGATTCAGTTGCCAACAGTCCCTGGTTAGTGATAGTTAACTGTGTAAAGGAGTAGTTTCTCTGTTTTTATGTTCATCTCTGTCTCTATCTAGAATGATGCAATCATAGTGTCAAATTGATATTAATCACAATGAATTTTTCTTAACATCTACAGAATGCTGAAGATAACCAATATATTAAGGGAGTGAGGCCAACATTGGAGTTCATCATAACTTCAAAAGACATAACAGCTACTGGCGCTCCAGCAACGTTACTTATTTTTAACAATGAAAAGGGTTTCTCGCGCGAAAACATTGAGTCTCTCTGCAGTGTTGGACGGTCAACAAAGAAAGCCAATAGGAGTAGCGGTTACATAGGCGAAAAAGGTATATCATCACATTTCAATGTCTGTTAGTAAATTTTGTACCTTTGCCTTGAGAAAGACATATGTTAACGTGGACCACGTGGTTCCTTTCATTGAATGTTAGTTAAATGATATTCAATGATATTTTAGTACCTGGATAATTTATAAGCAAGTAATTTGCTTGAATCAATTCAATGTTAATTCAATTAATTTTTTTTGCATAAAGAGAGTATTTTCAGTCATTATACAAAAAGAAATGAACATAGACCAATTTAACCGCGCTTCATCAATTGTATTTCTTGTGCAAAATATATTTCTAAAATTTAAACAATGCTATTTTTTATACAGTTTTTTATATTTTGAAAAGCCTAATTATTCAAGTATAATGATTAATATCATTCAAAAAGCTTCTGAATCAAGGGATATAAGATTGTTCTTCACTATGAACATCATTTAGAGTGTCCAAATTGAAAAAAATAATGCTAATGTTTGACAGAATCTCTCATATGGTTGAATTTCAGGAATTGGTTTCAAGAGTGTGTTTCTGGTTACTGCTCAGCCTTATATTTTTAGCAACGGATATCAGATCAAGTTCAATGAGAAGCCCTGTCCACATTGCAGTCTTGGTTATGTAGTTCCTGAATGGGTTGACGAGAAGCCAACCCTTCTTGACATAAAGCAGATATACGGTGCTAGTAATTATTCTCTTCCAACTACAACAATCGTGTTGCCTCTGAAGCCAGACAAGGTAAATTCTGTGAAACAGCAGCTCTCAAGCATCCACCCAGAAGTTTTACTGTTCCTTTCAAAAATCAGACACATTTCTGTCACAGAAGATAATGAGGACTCTAACATAAAGTCTGAAACTACTGTATCTATTTCAAGTGAGATTAACTTTGTGACTGCGAAAAGTGAGAATGCTGAGGCTTACACAATCCGTCTATCTGCGGGGGGTAATAGTAATGTTGGAAAGGTATGCAGCTACTACATGTGGAAGCAAAAGTTTCCTGTCAAGTTGGAAAATGTGGTGGAAAGGAGAATGGGCATGGAAGATTGTCTCGTGACATTGGCCTTCCCACATCAGGAGAGGCTTCACAAGGATAAAAGCTTACCAGGGGTTTATGCATTTCTTCCTACAGAGATGGTCACTAATTTTCCATTCATAATTCAAGCAGATTTTGTCCTTGCCTCATCAAGGGAGACAATTCTCTTGGATGATAAGTGGAATCAAGGGATACTTGAATATGTTCCGTCAGCTTTTATGGATGCATTCAAAACACTTGTCACAGGATCAGATGAATCTCCGGTATCCAGCTTGCCTCATATGTTCAAGTTCCTTCCAATTCACAGTTCTCCTTTTGAGAACTTCAATCACGTGAGGGAGAAAATCAAAGAAAAACTGGCTGAAGAAAAATTGTTCCTGTTGAGACATTCACAGAACAGAAGCACTTCCAAAAGCCTCGTGAAGTTAGCAGGTTACTGCCTAAATTTCGTAAAATTTTGACAAAGGCCCAGCATGAAGGAGTGTACTTGCTTGACCTATCTTCTCATGATGGGATGAAATTCTTGAGTTCTTCAGTTGATAAGAAAGAGTATGATGATGTACTCAAATTTTTAGGGGTGAAACCGGTGAATATTGATTGGTATGTGAAGTGCATCCAGAGTTCTAATCTTGTGTATGGAGTATCAGAAAACGTCTATCTTGAGATTTTACATTTTGTTGCTCAAAACTGGCCCAAGTTTAAGGAATCCAACATCAGTAACATTCCATTGATTAAATATGTGGTTTCTGGTGGGATTCCGTCTTTTTTCACTCTTCATGAATGCAGAGTCAAGGGAGTTGTACTAGCAGACTCAAGTAAGACTTGTCCTTGTTCGTGGCTGATCAAGTGGAACAATGTTTTTTCATTTGCAACAAACCAGTGTTTTATGCCAGAAAGCACACAACAAGTGATCCCTCAACTTTCATATAAGCAAAGTTTGTTGGATTGGTTAGCAGAAGATGCTAATGTTCATACTCTGGAAGTCTACAGTTTTGCACAGATCGTCCGCAAATCTATTAGATATGACTGCAAGCTTGTCATTGCATTTGCTCATTTCTTATACCACTCTTTGTCAAAGGGTTATTTGTCAAATCGCGAGGTTGATGATCTATGTAAGTCTATGCCAGTTGTGGACAACTATGGGCAAACAAATACTCTCAGACAAGGGGTTCTCCTGCCTGCAAATGTGAGTAGATGGGCGAACTTACTTGTGTCTAATCCATGGAGAAATGAAAATTTTGTTGAGCTAGGAACAGCGTACCTAGATGCATCTTCTTATGCAGGCCAATGTACAGATTCTGGGAAGCTTATTGATTTCCTCAAAACCCATGTTAAAGCTTTTGACGTACCATATATATTTCCTCCAAATGCTGGGTTTTCAGCTGCAGATACACCACTTACCAAAGACAATGCCTTTCTGCTTTTGGATTGGATTCGGTATTTGAAGCATAGGGGAGTGAACCTACCAGAGAGGTTCTTGAAATGCATAAAAGAAGGAAGCTGGCTCAAAGTTACATGTAATGGATACAGGCCTCCTTCAAAGTCATTCTGTATTGGCTCATCACTGGGAAAACTCTTGCAAAGTGGTTCAGTTCTTGTTGACATTCCCCTGATTGATGAGAGCTTCTATGGGGATAGAATAAATCAGTACAAAGATGAGTTGAAAACAGTTGGAGTGATGTTCGATTATGGGGAAGCATGTGAATTCATTGGAAGAGAATTAATGTCTCGTGCTGCTTCTTTCTCTTTAAGTAATAATCATGTTCTTTTGATGCTTAAATTCATGCAATATCTAAGGTCAGCTCTTCTTCCTTTGAACAAATTTGTCGACAGGATCAAAGAGGGAAGTTGGCTAAAGACATCACATGGTTTTAGGTCTCCTGTGGGATCTGTATTGAGTGATTCTGAATGGCAAGTTGCATCACAAATTAGTGATATACCATTCATTGATCATTCTTATTTTGGTAAGGAATTATATAACTACAAAGAGGAGCTCAAGTTGTTGGGAGTGGTAGTTTGTTTAAGTGGAAATTACCAAGTTGTTACACAGCATTTAAAATCACCCTTAAATTCGGCCTCTTTGACAGCTGAGGCTGTTATTTTGATAATGAAATGCATCAAATACTCAGATGTCCCTATTGATAATTTGATAAAGGGAGCGAGCTGCTTGAAGACAAACATGGGCTTCAAAGCACCAAGTGAATGTTTCTTGTATGACCCAGTGTGGGGCTGCATTTTGGAGGTATTCAATGATCTTCCTGTTATTGATCATAAATATCATGGGGAGGAGATTTTCATTTTCAAAGATGAATTGAAGAAAACTGGGGTGGTGGTTGATTTTAAGGATGCTATTAAAAGATTTGCTAGTCTCTTTGAACAAAAGGCATTGTTAACTTCAATTAACCAAAACCATGTTATATCATTACTTTCTTGTTACAGACTGCTGAAGGGAACTGAATATAGTTTTCCTTCTTATTTCTCAACCATCATAAGTGAAATGCAGTGGCTGCATACTACTACTGATGATTTTAGGTGCCCAGAGAAATGCATTTTATTTAGTCCAGAGTGGAAATCGATATCTTCTATAACTTCTCTCCCTTTCATTGATTACAGTGAGAAATGTAATGAGTACAAGGCAGAGCTGAAGAGCATTGGCGTTGTTACGGAATTGAAAGATGGAGTGAGGTTTGTCCCTGAATGTCTGAATTTTCCTTCAAATCCATCCACTATTGCTCCTAAAAGTGTGTTTTCTTTGCTGGAATGCGTCCGACTTCTAATACAAGATCAGAAACTTGCAATGGAAGATGATTTCAGAAAAAGATTGTCCAAAAATTGGTTGAAGACACATGCTGGTTATAGGCCTCCAGAGAAGTCTCTGTTGTTTAATTCCAAGTGGAGTTCTTTCTTGAATCCAACTGATGGGCCTTTTGTTGATGAGAGTTTTTATGGACCTGAAATTTTCCTTTACCAAAAAGAACTCAATGCCATAGGGGTCATTAGTGAAGTTGAGAAAGGGTGCTCTTTGCTTGCCAATCACCTTGAGTCCCTCTCTGATCATGACACCATTGTGAAAATATACAAGTACTTGCGTGGACACAAATGGAAACCTGAGGAGAAAGCTGCAAAAAAGTTTGGATTCTCGATGGAATTAAAGGTGGTAAGTGGGTTGATTTTGAAGAATGCATCATACTTCTGGATGGATTTAAAGGTGGTAAGTGGGTTGATTCTCAAGAATGCATCATACATGACCCTGCTAAACTTTTTGGTTCAAAATTTTATGTTCTTGAAGATATCTATGATAGCGATATTCTTGATGTTTTCAATGCTGTTAATTATTGCTTTTGGACTGCATTACGTGGCTGATTTATCTTTATTCTCTATTGTTTCAGTTTTTTTATTTTAGTCAATAAGTGGTACCTACACTTTAGGAGAAAGCAGTTGTTGTTATCCCACGTTCCTAGTTTAGTGGTGATGTAGTTGTGTTCTGTTTTGTTTTTTGAAACACTATTAAGTGTATTGTTTTTGTGAAATTAATGAAATCAATCTCCCATTCCATTTCAACGTACTCTTCCCCGTCTATCATATTATTTTTCATTTATACCAAATAACCAACAAATTGGCACCGTAGCTATCATCTTACGGGACTGTGAAAATGGAAACCGAAACAAGTTTCTCACAAGTTGCTCCTCCCGTCTTTGATGGGGAGAACTATGACCTTTGGGCAGTAAGAATGGAGTCTTACCTGGAGGCTTTGGATGTTTGGGAGGCCGTTGAAGAGGATTATGAAGTTCCTCCGTCGGAGAATAATCCTACCATGGCTCGGTTAAAATATCACAAGGAGAGAAAAACTCGGAAAGCAAAGGCAAAATCGGTTCTTTTCTCCCGTGTTTCACAAAATGTTTTCACCGTAATTATGACCCTCAAAACAAGAAAAGAAATATGGGACTATTTGAAGGAAGAATACGCAGGGGATGAGAGGATTCGAGGCATGCAAGTACCGAACTTGATGAGGGAATTTGAGATGCGAGAAAATGAAAGAGTCCGAGACAATCAAAGATTACTCGACAGATTGCTTTCTATTGCAAACAAGGTTAGGTTACTCGGCACTCAATTCGCCGATTCTAGAATTGTTGAAAAAATTACGGTTACGGTGCTCGAGAGATATGAAGCATCAATAACCACCTTGGAGAACACAAAAGACTTGTCTAAGATCACCTTAGCGAGCGAGTGTTGCATGCGATGCGAGCTCAAGAGCAACGAAGGCTTATGAGGCAAGATCATGTGGTTGAAGGTGCTTTACCGGCCAAGCATCATGTAGTTGGAAGTACCGCAGCAACCAAAGCAAAGATAGAGGTAAAAAGAAGAATTACCCACCTTGCGAGCACCGTGGTAAAATGGGTCATCCACCGTTCGGATGTTGGAGAAGACCGGACGCAAAGTGCAAAGCAAGTGCAATCGGCTTGGACATGAAGGCCGTGATTTGCAAAGGAAAATTTCAACAACTTGAAGTCAAAGCCCGGAGTTGTAGAGCAAGATGAAGAAGATCAAATGTTTGTGGCAACATGTTTTTCATCTAAGAGTAGTTCGAATGCCGGCTGATTGACGGTGGTTGTACAAACCACATGACATATGATAAAACCATCTTCAAAGATTTAAAGCCAACTCATATCTCAAAAGTCGAATTGGCAACGGTGTCTATATTCCCGCAAAAGGAAAAGGAACCATCGTAATTTCAACGAGTTCAGGTATAAAAACAATCTCGGATGTTCTTTATGTACACGATATTGATCAAAATCTGCTAAGTGTTGGTCAATTATTAGAAAAAGGGTTTAAAGTATCTTTCGAAAATCAACTTTGTCTCATCTTTGACATCACTTGGTCGGGAGATTCTTAGGGTCAAAATGAGAGGTAAAAGCTTCTCATTTGATCCAATTGAGGAGGAGCAGACCGCTTATTTCACTCAAGTCGGTCCCATCGAACTTTGGCACAAGCGACTCGGTCATTGTCATATTCAAAGAATGTTGAACTTGAAGAAGAAAGACATGTCAAGAGGTCTACCGGTACTTTCGATCATTTGCCAAACCGCAATGCTTGCCGGTTTGGTAAACAAAACAGAATTCCATTTCCCAAAACTGTTTGGAGAGCCACTAAAAAGCTTCAACTCATTCACACAGATGTTGCGGGACCTCAAAGAACTCCATCAATACAAGGTAGCCTATACTTTATTCTTTTCATAGACGACTTTACAAGAATGTGTTGGATTTATTTCTTGAAATTCAAGCATGAAGTGGCCGGAGTATTTTTAAAGTTTAAGAAGATGGTGGAAACTCAAAGTGGCTCCAAGATTCAATTTCTAAGGTCCGATAATGGCAAGGAGTATACATCGGCACAATTTAATTTATTTTGCGAAGAAGCTGGAATTGAACATCAATCGACGGCTCCTTACACTCCCGAACAAAATGGAGTTAGTGAAAGGAGAAATAGATCAGTAATGGAGATGGCTAGATGTATGTTGCATGAGAAGGAATTGCCTAAACAATTTTGGGCAGAAGCGGCAAACACGGCGGTCTTTCTTCAAAATCGACTTCCAACCAAGGCTTTACAAGATAAAACTCCTTTTGAAGCATGGTATGAGTATAAGCCTTCACTAACCTTTCTTAAAGTGTTTGGTTGTGTTTGTTTTGCACATGTTCCAAAGGTTAAGCGTGACAAACTTGACAAAAAAGCACTTCCGGCATTTTTGTGGGATACGAGTTCACTTTCAAAGGCTTACAAAGTGTATCATCCTCAAACCGAAACACCGACTATAACTAGAGATGTACATTTCAACGAAGACCAGCAATGGGACCGGAAGAATCTACCGAAAACATCCGGATCTCTAAGCATTATTGAAGATACTCATCCCGAAAAGCAAACAACCGAGTTGTGTCTGAATGAATTAGAAGATGATCCCTCCATTAGAGGCACAAGGCTGCCGTCGGACATATTTCAAAGATGTAATGTAGCAATATGTGAGCCTTCTTGCTGCGAGGAAGCACGAAAAGATCCAAAATGGAAAAATGCAATGGAGGAGGAGATGTCAATGATACAAAAAAACAAAACATGGGAGCCGGTTGAAAAGCCTCAAGATAGAAAAGTCATTGGAGTTAAATGGGTTTTCGTAACAAAGCTCAATGTTGATGGCTCAATCAATAAATATAAGGCCGGACTCGTAGTTAAAGGGTATGCACAAATTTTTGGTGTTGATTATTCCGACACTTTTGCACCCGTATCCAGATTAGACACAATTAGATTGGTGTTAGCGATTGCTGCTCAAAGGGGCTGGAAAGTATTCCGGTTAGATGTCAAATCGGCTTTTGAATGGAGTTTTACAAGAAGAGATATATGTGGAGCAGCCCGAGGGATTTGTGATGCAAGGTGAAGAAGATAAAGTCTATCTATTGAAAAAAGCCCTTTATGGGTTAAAACAAGCACCAAGGGCTTGGTACGTGAGATAAATGATCACTTAATGAGTATAGGCTTTGTAAAAAGTTTATCCGAGTCCACTCTTTACGTGAAACATGCGGGAAATAATATTCTCATAGTTTCTCTCTATGTTGATGATCTTTTAGTGATTTGGAGATGATACAAGGTTGGTTGAGCAATTCAAACAAGAAATGATGCAAGCATTTGAAATGACGGATCTTGGTCTTATGACATATTTTCTTGGAATTGAGATCAAACAAAGTGACAATGAAGTGTTCATACGCCAAAAAATATGCAAAGGAAATATTGAGAAAATTCCGGATGGAGGAGTGTAAGGCGAGTTAGCACACCAATGAACCAAAAGGAGAAGTTGAGCAAGGAAGATGGTGCCGATAAAGTTGACGAAGGATACTACGGAAGTACGATCGGATGTTTAATGTATCTCACCGCAACAAGACCGGACATTTTATTTGCCGTAAGTCTCCTCTCTCGCTTTATGCATTGTGCTAGTGAAATACATTTAGTAGCGGCAAGAAGAATATTGAGATATGTTAAAGGCACGGTTGATTATGGTGTCAAATATGAGAGTTGTCAAAATTTCAAGCCGTGTGGATTCTCTGATAGTGACTGGCCGGATCTATTGATGACATGAAGAGCACTTCGGGATATTGTTTCGATATAGGCTCTGGAGTTTTTTCATGGTGCACAAAGAAGCGGGAAACGGTAGCACGGTCCATTGCAGAAGCCGAGTTCATAGCGACAACGACGTAGTAAATCAAGTTTTGTGGTTAAAGAAGATTTTATGTGATTTGCATCTTCAACGAATCATAAAATAGAAGTTTTTATTGACAACTGTGCAGCAATTGCAATTTCAAAGGATCCAAGTGTGTCATGGGAAGACTAAACATTTTAACATCAAGCTCTACTTCTTAAGAGAGATGCGGCAAAATGGAGAAGTGACTTTGGTTTATTGCAAGTCGGAGGATCAATTAGCGTATATGTTTACAAAGCCACTTCTGTCGGCATGTTCGAGTTTTTAAGGCAAAAAGTTGGAGTTTGCAGATCCTAAAGCAAGGAGGAGTGTTAATTATTGCTTTTGGACTGCATTACGTGGCTGATTTATCTTTATTCTCTATTGTTTCAGTTTTTTTATTTTAGTCAATAAGTGGTACCTACACTTTAGGAGAAAGCGAGTTGTTGTTATCCCACGTTCCTAGTTTAGTGGTGATGTAGTTGTGTTCTGTTTTGTTTTTTGAAACACTATTAAGTGTATTGTTTTTGTGAAATTAATGAAATCAATCTCCCATTCCATTTCAACGTACTCTTCCCTGTCTATCATATTATTTTTCATTTATACCAAATAACCAACAAATGCATTGGAAGTCAAGAAGAAGCCCTCACTAGATGATTATGTTGACCTTTGGAATGCTTGGGGAAGTTCAATGAAGCAATTGTCATATGATGAGTGCTGCAAGTTCTGGATGTCTATCTCCAATCATTTGAGCCCAAACGAAGAGAAAAAACTTGCGGAGAGTTTGATGAAACTACCTGCAACATCAGGAAATAATAAAATATATCTGGTAGATAAGAAAGATGTTTTTATTCCTGATAATCTACATATGAAGAAGCTCTTTGAGAGGGAAAAGGTTTTTGTATGGTATCCCAAGCATAACATAACACCATTATTCAAGTGTGAACTAAATGATATTTACAGAAAAATTGGTGCAAGAAATATCTCTGAATCACTATGCAAAGAAGATTCATCCTTGGTGAATGATGTTAAACTGAAGCATGTTGATCCAAATGAACTTTTCAACTTAAAGGGGTTGGTTAAGCTTATTCTTGGTTTTCTTGCTTGTTCTAGCTTGAAAATGGTACCAAAAATGAGACACGAAGCTGTTCAAAGTCTTCTCAACTTGAGTTTCCATGAGACAAAGGAGCCAATCAATGTAAGCTATAGTTTATCATTATCATCAGGGGAAATAATTACAAAGAAAGCAAACAAAAGGGTACGTTGGGAAAGTCAAAGTTCTATGTTTATAATCCAGAAGATGGATAGAGTTCGCAATGATGCAATGAAACATGCTAAAAATTTCTCTGAAGCAATATCTGAGGGTGTTTTGCGTGAGAATCATGATCATGTTCCTGCACTCGCTGAACTGATCACAATGGGTTTTTTTCTGAAATTTAAAAATGAAGAAATTGATTTTCTAATGGAATCCAAGAATCTGCAGATTGAGCATGACGATGAGAAGTTCCTCCGTTCTGCCTTCTCTTCTGGCTAAGTTTATTGCCACTCCTTTTGCTTGTATTTTCTGTTTGAATGTTTTAGAATTTGCTTTGTTATTTATTTCTGTTTTCCACTCAGTGGATGTTATCATTTTCTAGACTCCTTGGTTATTTGTATGACTGATTTATCCAATTATGTGATACAATAACTTGCTTGTTTTACTTTTATTATCTCATGAGCACCCTGTTGGAGTTTATTATACAATAGTTGTAGAATTTCAGTGTTGAAGTTAATTTCCATTATTCTGTATGAAGAAAATTATTGTTTCATATTTTCTAAAATACTTTCTTTAAAAACTTTTTACTGGAACCGTCTATAGTAGATATAGAATCAAAATTTTAGAATTTGGATAAAACCCAACTATATGCTTAATTGATAGCTAAAGTCTACTATTTTGAATTATTATTTTATTTTTAATAAACAATTTGGAATGTTATGAAGCATGGTTTTCCTAAATATATATTTTCTACGATAAACTCTAATATCCTGATAACAATTGCTACTATCATAGTTGGAAGTTGGAACCATTACAAAACTTCAATTGATCAATACCTCAACCATTTCTTTATTTTGAGTTTCATATAACCAACCATATGATAAAACTGCCCTGCCTAAGTTCCAGAAATGGTGCTGTACACTTGAGAAATAATAATTTTAGGCATAAATTTGAGGGTTGTTCGAAAGCATGAAATTGCTACCAAAGTCTGTTTAAATAAAGAAAACATCTGAAAACCCTTTAAAAGAATTTGGTATTTGAAACCAAATTTTAGATTCGGTAGTCGATTATGTGTAGGAAATGTATTCAACCCTACGACATCTGTTCGAAAATTATTACCATTAATTAGTTGTGCAAGATTTTGTTAACTTTTAAAATATCTATTTGTCTCTCATTAATTACAAATTAAAATTCATTTTTTTAAAAAATAATATATTTTGTTTAAGATTATTTGTTTGGATTTGGATTTATTTTAGAGGGGAAAATAGACAAGTTTTAATATTGTGCTTGACAAGATAGTACATTGCTCCTACGTATGTCTGAGTGCAACAAGAATTTAAAGCTACGTAGATCTTTAATAGAAAATGTTTGCATGTAGCTTGATTTTAAAATATTCAATATTGATTGAGGAACAATATATTGAGTGCAAAATGTTGACTGTGATGAATTTGTATGAATGTTTGTTGGTTTGCTTTAAAAGTGATTTTTAAAACTACCAAGTTGTAAACTTAAGAATTAAAACAATGTTTACAGCAAACATTATTTGAAGTCTACACAAATTTAATAAATTTGTTTGAAACTCTTTTTTTAGTCAAATAGTCTAGTGGCTAGAGCTTACACAATTTAATTTAATTGTGGAGAAGTGGGGTGTCCGGGGTTCGAACCTTGGTCCCCGCATATAATATGCAATATTCCTACCAACTGAGCTAAGTTCACGGGGATTGTTTGAAACTCTTAATAAAGTCACAATCTAACATAAACTATTTAGTTATATCTAGTTAAACCGTTTAATGTGATTTTATTTTGATTACCTTATTTTAAAGGAGGCCTTAGAATGACCAAATTGCCATAATTTGTATCCTAAAAACTCAAATATTTAAAATATGTTACAAGCTTTCTGTCGAAAATAAAATAAAATATGATACAAGCTTTAAAGATAGGGTTTGGAGCAGATCATTGCAAAGGCTTGGGGACGTATGTTGTACCGACAGAGAAGGAGAGGGGTGTTACCCAATATGGTTTATGACTATATATTTATGACTATTTTTTATGATTTGGGTATCCATTTATGCATGTATAATATTATGATTATGATGTGTTATGTTTTGATTATATTTTAAGTATGAGTCAGATATTTTATACATTTTTTTGACAAAAGATATTTTATACATTTTGTTTATATAATCAAAATCTGTTAAAATATTGACCGCCAATATTGAATTATATAATTCAAATTAGGGGTGTTCAAAACCGAACCAATCCAATAGAAAAACCGCAAATCAAACCAATCCAAACCAAAATTGCAAAAAACCGCACTTGGTTCGGATAATTTTGCATGACTTTTGCACCGAACCGCGCAGTTTGGTTTGGTTTGCGGTTTACATCTCAAGAACCGAACCAAACCAAACCGCAAGAATAATGAATATCACTTAAACATGTACTAGCCCAATGACATAGCTCAAAAATAATCTCTTTTGATTCTACTTTTCCATTGTTGCACCATCGGGTTCGATTCTAATTCCTTTCCATCTCTTTCAATTCGTTTCTAGTGATGAATTTATTTCCTTTACTTCCCAATAATTTGTTTCATGCTCATGTTTATTCTTAATTTTACATATTTTGATATAAGTTTTACCTAATGTTTTATCATATAAACAACAAAATAAAATGTCCTATGTTTATTTTGTAACAAGTTGACAATATTAGAGTTAATGTAATATTTTTTATCTCGCGATAAACCACACAAACCGAACCAATCCAAACCGCATTGGTTTGGTTTGGATGACTTTTAAAAATCAACCGAACCAAACCAAACCGCATGCTTTTATCTCGCGGTTTGGATGACTTTTATACTCAAAACCGAACCAAACCGCACCGCAAACACCCCTAATTCAAACATGGATAAAATGAGGAACTCTGAGGAGGCGCGAGAAGCTTGAAGGGTCGAAAAGAAATCCTCTTTATTTCATGGCTCAATCCACGCTAAAATTCAGGTCCAGTGGTGAGAATAATGACTTAAAGAAAAATATAGTACTAAAAACTTCTTGGCTTGGTTATAATTCTTTTCATTTCATTGTTAAAAAATCTAAGGGATGAAATAGTAGTGTAACAAAGATAGATGATAGGATGTCGGAAGTGTCATATGGGATCCTACAACAATTTATTTTTCATGATTGGTTCAAAATGATTGTCACATACGGTCACATGGATCACCAAGATATTCATTTTGGGGAAAAAAATGTGGGTAAAATTAGAAAAATATCCCTTTTTATAATGACTTAAATGTAGTCGATTCACTTTCTTAATATGTGTGCATTTTTTTCAGAATTTTTTGGTTAGATTTTCGTAATTAAAACTTACAGGAACCTTTTTCTTATTTAGGCTTTTAACATATCTTATTTACTAGAGCTTGTTGTAACGCCCTCCTTTTATTTAATTATTTTTATTAAGTTAGAATCTATTTATGTGATTTATTTTAAATATGTGAGGTGCTAGTATTTTATTAAGTGACATTATTCTATTATTTATTAGAATATGAGAATTATTAGTGTAAGTAGAATTGGGGGTTAGAATAGAAAGAAGAATAAGTTATTGGGTCTAAATAGATTTAGGAAGAGTGAGTAGTATTATAAATAAGGAAGCTTAGGTTAGAAAGAGTTTTTACGTTAAACCGCTTGCTTTTTGGAAAAAGAGGAGAAAGAGGAGAACTCGAGAGAGAGAGAACCATAGGAACGAAGAATGCCGCTTTTGATTTCGGAAAAACAATCTAAGGTAAGGGTGAGACTATCTTTCACTAATATTAAGTTTGTAAATCATTAGATTGCATACGACATGTTTAGGGATTAGTTTGTGAGATTTCGAGAATTAGGGTTTGAGTGAGAATTGATGATTAGGTGGTAAATAAATAAAAAAAACGTTGAATTGATGTATGGGGGGAAGTCTCTATTTACCATAAGGGTTGTATGAACATATGGGTAATGAAGAGTTTTGTTTTTTTTTATTGTTTTTATGATCTTTGAAATAATTTATATTAAATTTATGCTTTAAATTGCTGTCGTGAGTTTTGGTATAGTATTGTCTCTGAAATCATTATATTTATGTTCTAATTCCATAGTTGATTTAAGGTTATGTTCTGTTTGATTTTCCATCCTTTAAATTGAATAAAAAACCATATAGAACTAAAGGTATAGATGTGTTTAAGGTGTTAGTGTATACCCGTCGATATTGTACTTGCGTTTACCACAAACTTTCCAAATTATATTGTGATGGCAGGCTGTGAAACCACATAGCATCACCGACAATTTTAAACTAGTTGAATTTGTCAAGTATAGACCACACCGTGGTGGTTGACCTGTAGAGGAAATTTTTGTAACAATTGAACTTCTTAAAGAAACCTATCACCATCCACGGTTTCAATGTATATCACAAACATTGATTGATATTGGCAATTATCACCCTTGACTATTCTAACAATGATAGAATCAGTTTAGAAATATACATAGAATTAAGAAAATAGCTAGGTCAATTATGTAGGGATACCTGACACCAATTGGGGACTAAAGCTTTGAAGCAAAATCAAATGCTAATTTGGGGTTCTTTTAATATAGTATTCTGTTTGGACTAGTCCGTTCAACTTTTCATTGATCATTTTTAAAATACAGTGGTAGTATTTCACTTTCTAAGCTATGTACCCTTTTGCTTGCGTGACTTTGACAAGAGTACGAACTCTAGGTGTTTTGTGTTCTAGCCGTAGTGTAATTGAGGGATTTAATAATAAGGTAATTTTAAGGATGTATGTGTTGTGCATAAAGTTTTAGATAAATTATCTGATTATGTGTAAATGAATTATTTGATTGAGTGCAATTTATGAATTATGCAATGATTGTAAAAATGATGTGATAATTGAAGATGATTATATAGTGAAGTTATTAAATGATGATGTGTTATATAAGAGTTGTTATATGTTGCACTTGTTGCATGTTGCCGTTGTTGACCATTAATGTCATAAAGTTGTAAGCGTCGGTCTAAGTTGTGAAGTCGTAAGAAGTCGTCCAAATTATTGGAGTCATATAAGTTGTTTAAGAAGTTCAAGTTGTAAGATGTTGAGTCCATTGCATACTCATTCAAGTTGAGGGCTTGATGCCCTGGAGCTTTGCTCAATTACGTTGGGGGCTTGATGCCCTGGAGCTTTTGCTCAACAGAGATGAGGGCTCATGCCCACGGAGCTTTTGCTCAACCACGACGATGGAGCTTTTGCTCAACCACGACGATGATGGCTTATGCCCTAGGAGTATATTTATGCTCAACCACGATGATGAGGGCTTATGCCCTAAAATGGTACCACATGCATTTGCATTTTCATGATGATCAAAGATGGTTTAAGACGTTAAGAGTTGCATAGTCGAGTCTAGATGCATTATCAAGTCAAGTTGTTAAGATGTCAAGTTGTCGAGATGTTAAGATGTCAAGTTGATGAGCTATTAATGAAGTGCTTTATGAATGATTATGATGCTTAAGATGATGAATGATTATGATGTGTGTGATGATTGATTATGAAGTTGCTTATGATGATTGATTATGAAAGTTGTTTATGATAAGATGCTATGTGATTTATGATATGATGCTATGTGATTTATGATAAGATGCTACATGTTTACTAATGATGATATGTGATGATGTATGTGATATTATTGATAATATAAGATGAAGTTTATGACTAACGTAGGAAGATTAATGATACCGGTTAATGAAGTTTATGATGTTAAATGTAATTAATGAGTTACCTACTTAATATTATTGTTTGAGAAATCTCACCCCTTTGCTTGAAAATGTTGTTCTTCGTATGGGTAACTTGCGGGTAACCAAGATTAGTTGCGGTCGTGAGTGAACTCTCTCACAAGTGCGTGTCTTAGGTGCTCTCGATACGTAACGGGATGGGAATTTTGTCATTGTTTTCTATTCCTTACGTATTGTTTAATGAGATTTATAATGAAGTTGTTGAATTGAACTAGTCATTATGTTTTAGACTATTTATGAGACTTTTATGATGAGACCACAGTGCCAAAGACTATTTTTAGAAGTTGAACTAAATCCGCCGCAAGTTTGAATATTTATGTTGAATATTTTTGAAGGATAAATTATTATTTATTCCATTTATGATTTTAAGAAAAGAATGTGACATTTCGTTTTATGTTGAAAAACTCGATTTATTTATGAAATTTTTACGTTGGGAAAACGGGGTGTTACACTTGTCGAGTCAAGCTAACCCTAACCCTAAAATTAACCTAGCATTTTCCCTCCCATTTCTAACGCATTAATTCCAGGTTTGACCTCCTCACCCTTAATACACGCCATAAATACATTTAAATTCGAGTTGTTTGGCAATTCATTTCATTTAAACCCTTAATGCACGCCATAAATTCATTTAAATTCGGTGTTGTTTGGCAATTCATTTCATTTAAGGACACGAGTTGTTTGGAAAATAAAATAATATGGTTGCAACATTTCAATAATAGAACACGGTTGGAACATAAGATAATATGGTTGCGAATTTTCAATAATATAGTTTCAAAAAAATAAACACGGTTCAAATAAAAGAAATGCATTAAATAATTTTTTTAAAAAAATCTAAACGATATTGCAAATTAAAATAATGTGGTTCAAGTCAAATTATCTTTGTTTCTAAAGCTTGTCCGGTCAAGCAATCCCTAACTCTAATTTTTACCTACCTTTTTCCCTCTCATTTCAACGCAATAAATTCGTAGATTTGACCTTCTCACCCCATTGTCATGCAATAAACGAATTCATTTCAAATTCAATTGTTTGAATTTCTCATTTAAATGTCCTTAAAGCATTTCGAATTCTCACATTTGACCTTCTCACTCCTTTGCCATTCATTAAATGCACTTTTACCATTCATATCAAATCTGAAAATTCTCTACTCATTTAAGTGTAATTGTTTGACATTCTTCTTTAAGATCAATCTTTTAAATACTCTTTTACCACACAATAAATTCTAACATTTGACCTTCTAACCCTTTGTCATGCAATGAATGTCATTCATATGCTCACGTTTATCTCTTATTATTAAAGCTTAACCCCCTCGAAGAAATCATCTTCACCCCTCACGGGCCAGCATAGTCAAGGAAATGTGTTTTTTTTTTTGAGGTATTTTAGATACACCATATTTTCTTTGAGTCAATCCATGTTTTAGAAATTTCTAATTGGGGTTTTTCAAGTTGTAGATAAAATCAAATTTTAATTGTATTACACGAGATTCGGATGTGCTTAGTTCTATGTATTTTTCTTATATGTTTTTAAGTTGTTTCGTTTTTAATCTCATACTTACCAATGATGTATTTTTTTTATGTTTTCGGTAACGTGTAAGATGTTTCCTTATTGTAACGTCCTGGATTTTTAATCCAAAACATTACTTATATTTCTTTCTTTTACAAAAATAGTTAAACTAATTTAAATTACAATTCATAAAAACCCAAATTTGTTTCCCCGCGTACACGCCTCAAGCAAAACATCATGCACACATCATATCTCCTTTGGTACCTAAAATGTTGGTTGTAAGGGTTAGTCTTCAACACCCATGAAATAAAATCAACAATAAATTATAACATCAAATAAGAATATACAACCATCATCAAGGAATTGTGCTAAAATCATTTCTTTTTAGTTTAAAATATTCATCATTCAAAAATATAACAAGAACAAACACAAGACTCAAGACTCAATGTTGATGCAGATGCATGAAATGCAAATAGACAATGATCCGGATATCGCCCCAATTGGCATAACGAGTTTTAATCGCCCCATTTGAAATATAATAAAGAATCGCCCCATTTGGCATATAATAATAATCGCCCCATTTGGCACTTAAAATCCATTGAAATAATAATAATCGCCCCATTTGGCACTTAAAAATCCATTGAATCGCCCTATTTGGCACTTGATAAAATAATATAATAATCGCCCTTCTTGGCACTTAATATTCCATTGAATCGCCCCATTTGACACTTGATAATCACCCTTTTTGGCACTTAATATTCCATTGAATCGCCCCATTTGGCGCTTAAGAATCCATCAAATGCAATGATATGCATGCTATGCACTCTTTCTTTATTTTTATTTTTTTGACACTTAAACCACATAAAATAATAAACTTGCACACAGCCTCTAACTCACATACACCACAGAGAATCATTTTAACTCAACAACATTTTTCATTTCACAAATAAGCAATCATCAATATTTACACATTCATCAAAACACATACTTTAACAAAATTGCAACTCATCAATTCTTATAATTATCAACTACAAGAAAATTAATAAAAACATAATAAATCTTTTCACTCAACCATCGAATCAAGAAGCATATCAAATTCAACATCATAACCTATCATTTTCATTTAGATCATGGTCAAGACTAGAGCCCTTACCTTAGACTTTTTGTGGACAACTCTACAGCCTCACGAAGTACTTGCTGGTGAAAGAGTTCAAAGCTTGACGTCACACAAAAAGAAATAGAAGAAGGCGAATGGACTTCAAAAATATTTTATGAATGATAGTAATAGGATAGGCATGAGTGTAACTAATGGCTAGAGGTTGTATGTTCATAGATGTAAGAAAATTGAGAGAGTGGTGCGTGACATGTTTTCCGTTCAATTATCTATCAAGAGGGTTGGGGTTAGTTTCTAATTGCTTGTATAATTAAGGAGAAAAGTGAGAGGGTTTGGGTTAGATAATAGAACCATAAGAACCAAAAGGAGAAAAACGTGAGGTAAACCATGTATCAACATAATTAGGAAGAAGAGGCATTAGGCATGCACTTAATATGAGAGCAACAACAACTTGGCCATACAGTGCATATCATGGAGAATGCGTGAGACTGACAGAGAACACGGTTATGAGAGGTAGACAGGAAACTAAGATGATTTGCAATATGAATTACAATAGACTAAAATATCTAATTAAGAGAATAATACTCCACTCAATCAACACAAAACGTGGGTTATAGAGAAAACTGTAAATCCCACTAACCATTCCTAAATATTAGGAGTTATGTATTGGATTAGGATTCTATGGGATTTTAAAAGACTTCTTAATTATGAAAAAATCTTGTGTATCCAATCAAGACTTTTTGCAACTTAAAAAAAGTCTTGTGGTATTCAATCAAGACTCTTTGTCATTTTAAAAAAGTCTTGAGGTATTCAATCAAGACTTTTCATCACTTAAAAAAAGTCTCATGGTATTCAAAATCATTCAAATTTCGAAGGATTGTTTAATAAATTGGATTTTGATGGATTTTGTGGGATTTTGTAGTGTAATTTTAACAAGAAAAAGTCTTTCATAAAAAGATGAGATTTCTTGGGATTGTTTTTCATTTAAAAGTTACTATCTCTTTCTTCTCCCTTCTCTCGTCTCTCCCCTCCCCCTCTCTCCTTTCTCTCTTCGTCTCTCTATCTCTCCATTCTCTCTCTCTCTCTCCTCTCTTCTCTCTCTCTCTCTCTCTCTCTCTCTCTCTCTCTCTCACCTCTCTTAGAAAAACTCAAACGACTTCTCTAATTTCAAACACAAAATGAGGGCCGACACAATATTTTTTTTGAAAGATTTGTAAAGGCTGTCATAATTTTAAATATGTACAATTGAATTTTGTGGGAATAACATTTTTAACAAATAAAAAATGTGTATGGAGAATAATGTGTTAAGAGTGTTTTTTAGTCCCTTAAAATCTTATAAAATCCATAAAATCCTTAAAATTTTAAAATCAATAGTAAAAGAATTTTTTATTGGTTTTATTTTTCTTTATTCAAACGCTAGAATTTATTTGTTCATTATTTTTATCATTCACACTTGTAAGTTTGTTCTTTTTTCCCCTAAAATTCATTGAATCCTTTAAAATTTTAAAATCCCATAAAATCCTTTGAAATCCTTAAAAGTCGGTGTGATAAATCCATTAAAATCTTGAGTGTATAAAGTCTTTTACATAAAAAGTCTTTTAAAATCTCACAGTAATCAATACAATCTCACACGGTCTTTTAAAATCTTAAGACTTTTTTTTATTAAAATAGTCTTTTAAAATCCTAATCCAATACACCCCCCTAAAACATAAGAAATTATACCATCATGCACGTTTCTACTTTTCCTAAGCTACAATTATATTATATTTAATTATCATTAAAGAAATAATTTATATTTCTTACTATAAACAATTTCCTTAATTAATATTAAAATAATTTACCAAGTCGAAGACATTTCTAGTTTATCAAATTGATCAAAGTAAACTACACACATAGTTAAAATAAACAGCCAAAGGTTCTAATTAGTCAATTAAGAAAATATAGTGTTACTTAAATTCTTTACATATAATATAAGTCGTCGAATAATTCATAACTCAAGAAAATTGCCACAAATGACCTATATAATTTTTATAAACCATCGGGATGTTACACTTATCCTCGGAAAATCTAATGAATATGTCTTTTTTGCGTTAAGTTACATGTCCACCTTTATTTTGATTCGGTATAATATAGTGTATTTGCAAATTATTCCATACGATATAGTGTTAGAAGAAAATATAAAAGACAAAAAAATTTATGCGGCGACATAGCGTAAACAAAATTTAAATAAGTTAAACAAAGTTTGGATACATCATTAATACTCAAATTTAAATAAGTTCAACTTATTTTATGATTTTAAGAGATAGAAGCAAAGTTATAAGACATCAAACGGCCGAGATAGAAGCAAAGCTACAAGTTAACAATTATTGGATATCACATAATATATAGTTTAAGCGAGTCACCACATATAAATTTAGAGGATCTAAAATACTCAAATTTGAACAAGTTCAACTCAGTTTGGATACATTAATAGTACGATCAAGTTTTAAAAAGTTCAACTTATTTTATGATTTTAACATGCATCCATATGGAATTTCAATCCGAAAATGGCCAAGATACTTTTCTATCATTAGTTATCCTTTTTTAATGTAAGTTAGTTGGTCATATGGTAAAGCACACCTGACTATGATTGAATGTATATGTTTGAAACCATTTATTTTAAGTAACATAATGTTGAATGAACGTGTAACCTCTCTTAAGCATTAGAGGTTAGCATGTCTCAAACATCTGACCTCCATTATCTTCATTCTCATTTAGAGTTTATAAAAATCAAAGATAGTTATATATTCTAATGTAGTAAAAATTTGCTTTGTAAATTGTCCATGTAAATCCAAGAACGTGTTTGCATAAATTGTTCATATCTCTTATTTGTACTTTAACGATGTCATACTCTAACGATGTCAACTTAATACTAATTATGTAATTTATGGAACTATTAATTTACAACCCAATTAGATGATATAACTTATTCGTCGCTTTTCTTCGTTGGTTGGACCCGTGCGTCGCACGGGTCGATGTTCTAGTTCACTCAAAACACTACATAAATGTCTTTTGGATCGAGATCAAACCATTTAAAACTCAAATTTTTTCTTTAAAAAAAAAACTCAAATTTTTTTATTAAAAAGAATCAAAATTAAAATATGAATAATTTAATCTCGATTCAATGATCACAAATATGTCGAATGCATGAATGCAACAAATTGTTCACTATGGACGATCCGATTTCACAACCCTTCATAACCCGTTGGAGATGACGTGGACGGGAGAGATAAAGCCAAGGCGCATAGCACTTCACGTGCTTCTCTACCGTTCCCAGCCTTGCATGTCTTGGGATTTGGCTTATTGGACCTCATGTTATTGGGCTTCTAACTAGTTCGAAACAATTTTGAATTTCATATTAGGGTTAATACCCCTTTTAGTCCCCGCAATATGAGTGAAATCCGGTTTTAGTCCCCGTAAAAAAAAGTTTAGATTCTGTCCCCATCATTTGAGATTCTTCCACTTTTGGTCCCTCCTTTAACCCCGTCGCTGCACCGCACATGTGGCACGCCGATCGTGTATTTATTTATATTTTTTAATTTTTTTATTGTGCCACGTGGCATTTGTGATTTTTTTAATAAAAAATTCTTAAAAAAATTAAAAAACGAAAAAAAATCTGAAAAAATAAAAAAAATCTAGAAAAATTTATAAAAATTAAAAATAATGATAAAAATCTGAACAAATATTAAAAAATTATGAAAAAAATGTTAAAAAATAATGAAAAAATTAAAAAAATCTAGAAAATTTTATAAAAATTTTAAAAAAAAAGGAAAAATCTTAAAAAATAATGAAAAAATTTAAAACGAAAAAAAATCATAAAAAATAAAAAAAATCAAGAAAATATTATAAAAATTTATAAAAAAATCTTAAAAATTTATAAAAAATTTAAAACGAAAAAAAAATCTAAAAAAATAAAAACAATCTTAAAAATTTGTAAAAATCTGAAAAAATAATGGAAAATTTTTAAAAATCTCGCAAAATGAAAAAATAAAAAAAATCTGGAAAAATTAATACGTATCGAAATTTTCAAAAAAATTATAAAAAAAATCTTAATTAAGTTCCTGAAAATTTTTTAAAATAAAATTCAAAATTTTTTAAATTTGCAAAATAGTCACGTTTTTTTTCAAAAACAAATAATCAGAAATTTTTTTTAGATTTTTTAAATTTTTTAAGATTTTTTTTCGTTTTAAATTTTTTAAGATTTTTCAAAAAAAATTCAGATTTTTTTTTCGTTTTAAATTTTTTAAGATTTTTCAGATTTTTTTCGTTTTAAATTTTTTTAGATTTTTTGTTTTTTTTTTCAGAATTTTTTAAGATTTTTATAAATCTTTCTATATTTTTTTTAGATTTTTTATATTTTTTAATTTTTTTCGTTTTAAATTTTTTAAGATTTTTTAAATTTTTTTCATTATTTTTTAAGATTTTTCCAGATTTTTATAAATTTTTAAGATTTTTTTATAAATTTTTATAAAATTTTCTAGATTTTTTTAATTTTTTAAATTTTTTAAGAATTTTTTATTAAAAAAATCACAAATTCCACTTGGCACAATAAAAAAAATACAAAATAAAAATAAATACACAGTCGGCGTGCCACATGTGCGGATTCTGGCGACGGGGTTAGAGGAGGGACCAAAAGTGGAAGAATCTCAAATGATAGGGACGAGAATCTAAACTTTTTTTTTTACAGGGGATCGAAACCGGAATTTGCTCAATATTGCGAGGGACCAAAAGGGGTCTTTACCCTTTCATATTATTTAGGAACTATACACAAAACCATAATTTTTTTTTTATTTTCTTAAAAAAATGAAATTCAAAATTAATTTGGATCCCTCTTAAATTCAAATAAATAACTTCAAATAAGGATAAACCGATAACTTCCTCGTTTAGTGCCTAAAATAACTTCCTCACATAGCCTGATTTACGTGATCAATTGTTAGGTCATTTTCTTATCATTTTGATTGAAAGAAATAACATCATCTTGTGAACAATATTAGAGAGAGGACGATCAAGAAAGAAGGGTACGACTCACTAAAGACCTTTGCATTCACTTCACTATTGATCAGGAACAAAAGTGTTAGTGATTTTTCTGAATTTCTTTTTTATCGTATTATTTAGTTGTTTTATTTTTGAATACTCATCACCGACTAATTCGAATAGTTCAATCTCATCGGTCATAGATTCGAATATAAACGTTAAAATGCGTTAATAATCATAAACGTTAAAATGCGTTAATAATCATAAAAATGATTATCGCATCAAAAAATATCATTGGGTTAGTGATTTTTCTGAATTTCTTTTTTATCGTATTATTTAGTTGTTTTATTTTTGAATACTCATCACCGACTAATTCGAATAGTTCAATCTCATCGGTCATGGATTCTGAATATAAACTTTAAAATGCGTTAATAATCAATATAAACGTTAAAATGCGTTAATAATCATAAAAATGATTATCGCATCAAAAAATATCATCGAAAGGATTACAATTTGCTTTGCTTTGATCATAATTTGTACTGCTTAGTACGAATTTGTTTGAGTGTTTTTCTTTTTTAATTTGATAAAGCCAAATATTTTGATGCATTGTTTAAAGTGAATATTTGTTTGAGTAGATTTTTTTTTAAAAAATAATTTAGAGTAAAGAAAGATGTCAACGATTGACAAAATAATGGTCATTCACTGTGATTTCGACAAATTGTTATACTATGAAACATCATGCTTCCTTGATTATAGGGAAGTGACAGTGTTTTTGTGCTCATGGCAAAGTGTCACACTAAAGGATCACGCTAACAAGTATCCTAAAGACATTCTTTAAGAATTTTTAATTAAGAAAATATTCATAAAAAAAGTTAAAATGTTCAATTTCCAATGCATTGAATGTATCATTTTCTATAAAATATCTTAATCTTAATATATATAAATGTTAGACGGTCGACTTAACCCTAATCCCGCCCTTTTTCCAAGGATTCGAACCGGGCACCATTTTTCCAAGGATTCGAACCGGGCACCATATGGCTGCACTATACAAGTTTCACCACTAAGCCACCTCCATTTTGATTGAAATATTATTGCTCCTAAAATTGATATACCGTACTAAAGCATTTTTTTTTAAAGCCACAAATACCCTAGAAGTTCCTTTTCGATAGCAATTTCATTTCATTATTAACGGTTCTTTTATTGATGATCGTTCTTTATTATTATTATTATTATTATTATTATTATTATTATTATTATTATCCTTTTTCTTCTCATTTTTATAGATTTAACAGTCATTGCGGTTAGGATCCGTTTCTTGGTGTATGCTTACTACGTGTAATGATATTAAAGTTGCATTTTTAAATTGTTGATAATTTGACTGATTCATATGATAATTTTATCACTAGAAACTTCACTTTTTAGTGTAATTTCGTTGGCCTCTTTGTTTCTCATATATTATATTACTTGCGGTTATTTATTCGACTTTTTATTTGCAAAAATCACTACACTTGATTATAACATTACTTTGTTTTCTCCCTTTGACTTTTCAAACATGTTTACTATTTTTAATTTGCTTATTTTAGTTGTTCTTTTAACATGAATGTAATTGAATATAAAGGTTGAGAAAGAACAAATTCGGGAACACAGCCTCGGTAATATTATTTGATAATAAAATAAAGTTAATATAGCTTAAATTGGTATAATTTTTGCATTTTTTTGTTGCTTTTTGCAGTTATTTTATAGCATATTATTAAATGTATAATCGGTATGATATTTATATACGAAATTCTACAAAACCCGTGCATCGCACGGGTTAGAGTCTAGTTACTATTTAAAGGTTGTTAAAGAGTGCCTTAAAACATTCGTTAGCATTTCTTAAAATAGTACTAGCATTTTTTCACGACCATATGTTTTAGGCTTTTAGCTTTTCTGAGTGTATCTAATTAACGGAGATTTATTGCAGGCTACATATAATGGCTGAGTTTGGTGTATCTCTTGGATTGTTGCAGCTACTGTACTGAATCTGGTGTATTAACTTTTTTTCTGAGGTTGATCCAATGAGTATTTTCCTTTTATTTCCAATAAGCAATAATCCATTTTGATTTAACTCAACTGACATCTTGTTTATTGATGTTCCTCATTTTGTAGATAGAAACAATTCTCAAACTTGTTGGAATCAGTCACACTTGTTGAATTTTCTACCAATAGGCTTAGTATCATGCAAGATTGATTAATGTATCATCAATTTTATTCAACAATGAACCCTTAACCCTTATTCAACAATGAACTCTTAACCCTTAACATCATAAGAACCTTCGCCATGAAATTTTGGTGTTTTTAGTGGTGGTGGGGTTCGAACCCCGAACCTTTGCATATTTTATTCATTGTCCATACCAACTGAGCTAAGCTCACGAGGACATTTTGGAGTTTTTCAACAAAAGATGAATTAAATATAAATTTTTTAAGAAATTGATAATTATGAGGGATAAAAAATCATAATTAATCCGTCTATAGTCGAAAAAATCTATTTTTTGCGTGCCATATTTTATTGTCCTAAACATGCCTAATAAAAATCATGAAAAAATTCAACTTTTAAATCACATTGTTGAACTACGCATATATTATAATTTATAGGGTTAAAAATAAGAAGAATGTTAAATTGCAAGATCAAAATATATATTTTTTATTTTACAAGATCATTTTTCTGACATCGCATATATTACATGATCAATTTGTACGATTAACCTAGAAATTATATATATTCCACTTTAAGAAAATCATTCACACGATTTTGTGCAATATACGCATAATGGATACTTGCAGTTCTACTCCATGATCGTGGGATATTGGCATCAGAGTGTCAGGCCATCTAATATCTCTCTATTCATATATAAAAATCTTTTCTTTAAGTAATCTTTTTTAAGTGGAGAATATAAATTTCAAACCTCATCTCATGTATATTGCTATGTTTCTAACAACTAAGTTAAAAATTATTTACTAATTCACATTTTAAAATAAATTTATTATTTTTCACATATATTTAATTGTTGTAAAAATTATTTCCAGAATATAGAGGTTACAAAGATGGATTTCTTTCTTTGTTTTTTTTTTTTTTTGAGAGAACAAAGATGGATTTCTATTCTCAAAGAAAAAAGATTCCTATGTTTGTCACAAAGTTAAAAAATTAATTCACATATATAAAGCATTCAAGGAATAAACTACCTTCCCATTTCCCTTACGAGGTGTTTGTTTGAAGGTTGGAAAAATTACTCTCAGGAATATAAATGTCATATGTGCGGTTCAAAGTTAAAAAATCAACTTCAGGAATAAAATGTTTGTAGGTAAAATATAACTACCATTTATCCATGGTTTTTTCTCTCAAGAATGGGGTATAAAAGGTTCCCATGTAGATAGAAATGAAATTGAAATAACTAGCCATAATACCTACCCTTATAAATAATTGGAGGAATGTGACAATTGTTAACCAAACATATATTTTTAAAAGAAAGTAAATTAAATGAATAATGTTGATTTATGAAATTAATTAAATAAAAAAGTATTTAGATTAAGATTATAGTTTAATAACATTAAACTAATACCTAACTTAATTCAAATAATTTATTTCTCTTGAGTTTTGACTAAAAATATATTTTTTATTTGAGGTCAATCTCACCGTCCACTTGCGAAGACTACATTTAAAGGCTATAAATTGTCACCAAAATTATTTGAACGTGAAAATTTGAAAGTAACACACTCTAAAGTCTCAAGCCTACATAAGAAGGATTGGAACTTGAAAACCTTAAAGTAAAAAAATTAAATTAACAAAAAACTCAATTGCATTTGATTTAAATATGAAATCCAAATGTACCAAATATAATATGAAATTCTATGTACCAAAACTGACCCAAAATAATGAAATCCAGAATTCCTCAAAAAATGAAAATTAAGCGGTAATTAAAAAGAATATGAAATTCAAAATTAATATTCACCGCTTCAATTCAACCAAGGAAAAAATGACAGTACTGTAGTAACTTCCTTATATTGTGCCTCAAATTAAAACTAACTTCCATACATAACTCATTTTTGAGATATCAATTATTAAATGGCAACAGATCACAAAAAACAGTGACTGAATTTCAGAATCGCCGAGATTGGATCCATTTCATCGATCAACACTCAAGGTTTTGTCAGAATCATTAGGGTTAGTACCATTTCTTAGACTATTTTATTTATCAGTATGTCAATGTTTCTTCTTTTGTGAATTTCTTTCTCAATCGTATATATATGTAACATTATAGAATAGTATACTCAAATTTGTCTAGGTTTTGTTGATTTATATTCAAACGTTGCATGCAATTATACGTAGGCTATAGCCATAGAATGAATTCTATTTCGATCTTTGACGTATGTCCTTTAATGAACAAGATGCATGAAAAGGTAGATCTAGGTCTACCTCAAATCATTTTGATGTCTTATTTATGGGAACGTTATTTTTAATTTTAGGGTTAAGATTTAAGGGTTTGTTTGGGTAAAGCACACCTCTATCCTATGGCAAGTGATGTCGTCTTTGATTTTAGGGTTTGTTTGCGGTAGAGAAAATTGAAGGGGAGAATATAAATTTCTGTTTATTTAATGCTATAAGGGTACAAAATTACCTGAGATTTGTCGTAAAAATTTTATCCTCCAAAAGGGCAAAGGTGCAGCCTCGAAAATGACCGTAATCACGTAAATTAATTTTTTTTTATTTCGTACAAGGTCGCTTTGGTCATCACTCTTGGTCCACCTCACCTCTTTTGATACCTTATTTATGAGAATATAACAATTTTTTTGATGATGTAAACAAAGTTTTCTATACCACTTATATTTCTTGTAACATTGGTAACAATACTATTTTTCATGTTCTTTTTAGCATTATTAGAAGAAATTCATACCAATTCCATCATTTTATATGAGATCGAATATATTTCATTCAATAAAAACTTGATTGTTAAATAAAATGTTCCTAGCCTTTTTAATCTCGTAATACACAACTCTACCTTATGGGCACTGGCAATTATTAGTGCTCTATGGTTTGTTTGGTTAAAGAGGAATAAGGAGAAGAAAATGAGAGGGGGAGTAAAGTTTCTTTGAAATAATTGTTTAAAGTTTTGATTTAGATGGCAATCATTTTATTTAATGCGATCTTAAATATATTAAGGTAAAAAATTGAAACTTTAAATAACTTACCTTAATACCTTTCGAACAATAAATAACTTACCTCAATTAGCTTGTTCAATAACACAAGTTTTTAATATTTCTTTCCTCTTCTACCCTTTCCTTTTTCTCCTTAAAAATATACTCCCTCCGGTCACTATTATAAGCAAAATTTCACTTTTTAAATACATTGAATAATCAATGTATCAAGTCTATAATAAAGACTAGATACATTAATTATTCAATGCATCTAAAAAATTAAATTTTGCTTATAATAGTGACCGGAGTGAAATATCTCCTTTCATTTGGTTTTATGAGTGGCACAAATATTACAGGATTATGAATTTTACTTGAGTGTTATTGGTCTTTGGTGTCTTTAATGTATTTAAATGAGAGAAAAGTCTGAATGAATGAAGACACCCAAAACCAATAATACTCAAATGAAATCCATAATTATGAAGTTTTTTTTTTTTTTTTTACAACCAACCAAAATTACAAAGGTTATTTTGGATATAATTGTCTTCTAATTAGAGTGATAAACTATCAATTATCAATTAATGAATTAAGGATAAATATTGAGCATTCAAATGTATAACAAATTATGAGTGTTCGATTTTGATTTTATATTAGGTGACAGAATAAAAATATTTTTTATTTTTTAGATCCCATTTATAAAAAAGTTGAAGTTTCACCTACGCCTATAAAATCAAACTTTAGTTCCCACACTCTGTATTCTGCTCGGTCTTCACTGATGACTCAAATCCTCATCTCTCTTTCTCCCTCCGTCGTCGTCGTCGCTGCCGTCACCGAACTTCTAATTAAAACAACACAACACTTTTTCTCTTTTTATGTTTCATATTTATCATAATACTTACTAAATTTTCTCTGCTCATTGATTCACTGACATTTCAATTGATTTTCTTCTGCAGAATACTGATCTTCCTCTTTGGATACAACCAAATCACAATTATTTATTATTGCTACCACTAGTGCAATTAGGGTATGTACTATTTGTGATTTATGTATGTAACTCAAATTGTATATATTCAATCTTGATGTGCATCAAAAATACTACTATTACTTTTCAAATTACATCAATTATCTTGTTTGCTTTGATTTATGAGCTATCCATATGCTAGCTTATGAAAACAGTTTATAGCTCATACGAATATAGCTGACTTTATTTTATCATTTTTTTTTTTTATGGAAATAGCTTATAATAAGCGCTTATATATGATAATCGCTTATGATATAACCTGCACTATGTTTTGAGAGAAATGAAATATTAGCTTTCTCAAATTGAGGACCTTTGCAAGCAATCAAGGGATAAGAGCAGAATTGAAAACTACTTACTCATTAGGAGTTAAGGACAGTTAAATATGAAAGTGTGATAATTTTATAGGATATGGTGATAGACCCACTTGTCACGTTTGCTTGCCGTAAAATAAATAGATTTTTTTTCATGACATTAAGTTTTAGCTTTTCTGCACTATGTTTATTGCAGGATACCTATAATGGCTTGAATGTTGCTCTTGGATTACTGCAGCCACTGAATTTATCTGTATTAACTTTATCTGAGGTTGATTGAATGTGTTGTTGCCTTTTTTCCAATAAGCAATAATCCATTTTGGTTTGACTGAACTGACTTCTTGTTTATTGATGTTCCTCAATTTGTAGATAGAAACAATTCTCGAACTTGTAGAATCAGCTGCACTTGTTCAGTTTGCTAGTAAGAAGCTTCTATATAGGTAAGACTGTTTCTCCATGCAAGATTGATTGATTAGTGTTATTTACTATATCATCAGTTTTCATGCATTAATTTAATTAAAGAATCAAGATTTTTTTGTTATTATAATTTCTCAACCATCGATAGTTTTTGAGATTCTGATCCCATCCCAACTAATCTAAGTCCTAAACATCAATAAACTTTTACAATTCTTTCTTTTCACGTTTTAAGGCTGTTGTACTGAAATTTGAGAGGACCAAACTCCTATAATTCAAATGATAAGCAATCTGAGTCCTTTAAGTATGCGGACTATGAATTGAATTTCTGACTTAGACGTACAAAAGAGACAACCTTTAAACATACTCTAAATCCTCGAATGGATTAGTCTCGGCAGTTACTCATGGAAAATATCGACAAAAAAATTGGGAGGACACTACTCTCTTTACAATTACTTGTCAGATCCTATATACTTGTTTTTAAGGTTATTTTGAACTTTGATTAATAAGTAAACTTCAAAAATACTCTTACATTTAATGTAAGTGTAAAATAAGGGTGTAATTGACAGAAAAGTAGTTAATATAACATTAAAATTTAAAAATAACAAATAAATATAAAAATTGTTCATTCCTTCCTTTTTGTAAAAACTATTTGAATGGTAATCAGATATATAAAATTTCATTAAAATCAAAACTATTTATTGATTGTATATATAAAAATTGCAAAGTTGAGAAAGTAATCAATAGTTTTGAAGTGTTTTATACCTTACTTGTCCAACAAGGAGCCTTGTATATGACCTTTCAAGTAAACTTAACACTTGATTTTAATTTTCTTCTCCTGCTTAATGATCTTCTTGTATTCTCTTACACATTTCAAACAGTGTACTTCACTACCAGTCACTTTGTAGCACTTGATTTTGAGGATTGAGATATGAGCAAAATGGCTACACAGAAAAAACACATTGAAGAGATACGAAGGAAAAAGTTCTCCATTGGTGGCAAACCAAACCCTTTGACTGAGGACCTTCACCAAGCTGTCAAGAATCTCTCAGATGAACTATATACCAGAGATGTTCATTTCCTCATGGAGCTCATTCAGGTACCTTACCTAGTCACCTTTTCATCATTTTTCTTTTACCCTGAATTTCTTACATACAGACTCTATGCTAGCTTTTTAATAATGCATATATTTTTTAGTTATGAAGTTGTAATATTGAATATGCATTATAGTATTATTATTGGAGGTTAAACTGTAGCTTTATTCCTTAACATTTTCACTGATAGATTGTATAAAATTTATGACCATGTAAAATTATATCTTCCTATATAGATATTTGTGCGTATAGGAAATAATGTATGACATGATACTACAGTGAAATATAGTTAGACACATGAAAAACTTTTTTACACTGTGTGGTGATTAAATTCTTTTTGTTATATTATTGTTTAGAAAAATATTAGCAACCCATTTTGTAACACTATTTCGAGCAGAGACTTTTCTTGTGGTTAAAAAATCATATGGATCCCAACAAATTTATGTAGGACACACAATTTAGTAGGATCCATTTTTAAAAGAGGAGTGCTAGCAACACACACTCTATTTGTGAGACAATAATGACAGTATTTTTGGGTATAATGTGTTGGAGATAGTGTTGTTAGAACTTCTGGTGTGATTGGTTAACTATGCTTTTCCCCCTTAATTAAGTTTGAGGTTTTGTATGTTAAGTCACTCATTTTATATCCATTTTTTTCTCATCATTCATTTGTAATTATTCATTAAATTAATCTTTTTGCTGTCACATGTGTGTTTATAAGAACTTATTCTTCTAAAGCCAAAAAAGAAAAGTTTTAACAACCAAGGTTTCTTGCCTCAAGAAAATAACCAATGTTTCTAAACAAGTTTTCAAATATTTATATTTGGAAAATAATCTATTTCTAGACATCGTCTAAGCTACATTATAGTTGGATCAAATGTGGGATATTTGTTTAACTTTCAATACAAAGTAGAAAAGAATTAGAAATTCTTTTGAACCATTTCTAATAAGAAGCTGAGTTTTTGATCATGTGATCATGCTTAACAGTTGAGTATGTATGTTGTTTCAGCTGCCAACGGTAACTGGTTAGTGCTAGATAGCAGTGTAAAAGAATGGTTTCTCTAGTTCTATGTCCATCTCTATCTCTAATAGAATGATGCAATTTTATTTCCAAATTATACTGGTTGATACTCATCACCCTAAAATTTTGCTTCCTTATACAGAATGCTGAAGATAACCACTATATTGAAGGAGTGAGTCCAACATTGGAGTTCATCTTAACTTCAAAGGACATAACAGCTACTGGTGCTCCAGCCACGTTACTAATTTTCAACAATGAAAAGGGTTTCTCTCGCCAAAACATTGAATCTATCTGCAGTGTTGGACGGTCAACAAAGAAAGGCAATAGGAGCAGCGGTTACATAGGCGAAAAAGGTATATTGTCACCTTTAAATGTCTCTTAATTTATTTTGTACTTCTTCCTTGAGAAGAACTAGCGTTTATGTGGTTCTTTCATTGAATGATAGTTAAATGATATTTTAGTACCTGGTTGAATTGTATGTATAGGCATTTAACTTTCTTGAATCAATTTAATCTCAATTAATTTGTTCATATACAGAGGATATTTTCAGCCATTATACCATAGGAAAGAAACATTGGCTAATTTAACAGTGTTTCCACAATAGTATTTCTTGTGAAAAATATATTTCTGAAATTTAAACATGCTATTTTTTCGTAGACAGTTTTGTATCTTTTGAAAAGCCTTTTTAATCAATTTAATGATTAGTATTATTCAAAAAGCATCTGAATCAAGGGCTGTAAGATTATTCTTGACAATGGATATCTACAAGAGTAGCCAAATTGTAGATGATACAAATCTTTGACATAATCTTTCCTATGGTTGAATTTCAGGCATTGGTTTCAAGAGTGTGTTTCTTGTTACTGCTCAGCCTTATATATTTAGCAACGGATATCAGATAAGGTTCAATGAGAGGCCCTGTCCACATTGCAGTCTTGGGTATATAGTTCCTGAATGGGTTGAGGAGAAGCCAAGCCTTCTTGACATAAAGCAGATATACGGTGCTGGTAAAGATTCCCTTCCAACTACAATAATTGTCTTGCCTCTGAAGCCAGACAAGGTCGAACCTGTGAAACAGCAGCTCTCAAGCGTTAACCCGGAAGTTTTACTGTTCCTTTTAAAAATCAGACATCTTTCTGTCAGAGAAGACAACGAGGATCCCAAAAAGAACACTGTAACTTCTGTATCTATTTCAAGTGAGATCGACTTTGTGACAAGGAAAAACATGGATGCTGAATCTTACACAATCAATCTATCTGCAGGGGAAAAGAGTAGTGACGAAAAGAAATGCTGCTATTACATGTGGAAACAAAAGTTTCCTGTCAAGTTGCAAAATGTGGTTGAAAGGAGAAAGGATGTGGAAGAGTGTGTTGTGACATTGGCCTTCCCGCGTCAGGAGAGGCTTCAGAAGATTAAGAAGCTTCGCAAGCATCAGAGCTCTCCAGGGGTTTATGCATTTCTTCCAACAGAGATGGTTACTAACTTTCCCTTCATAATTCAAGCAGATTTTGTTCTTGCCTCGTCAAGGGAAACAATTCTCTTGAATGATAAGTGGAATCAAGGGATACTTGAATATGTTCCATCAGCCTTTGTAGATGCATTGAAAACACTTGTGACAGGATCAAATGAATTTACAGTATCCAGTTTGCCTGATTGGTTCAAGTTCCTTCCAATTGATAGTTCTCCGATTGAGAATTTCAATTATGCGAGGGAGAAAATCAAAGAAAAACTTGCTGAAGAAAAAATTGTTCCTATTGAGACATTCACAGAGCAGAAGCAGTTCTATAAGCCTAGTGAAGTTAGCAGGCTACTACCTAAATTTTGGAATATTTTGACAATGGCCCGGGTGGAAGGAGTGCACTTGCTTCACCTATCTTCTCATGATGGGATGAAAATCTTAAGTTCTTCGTTTGATAAAAGCAAGTATGAGGCAATACTAAAATTTTTAGGGGTGCAACATGTGAAGTTTGAGTGGTATGCAAAGTGTATCCAGAGTACTAATCTTGTGGATGGAGTATCAGAAAATCTCTATCTTGAGCTTTTACTGTTTTTGGCTAAAAACTGGAAAAAGTTTAAGAACTCCAACATCATTAATAATATTCCATTGATTAAATATGTGGCTTTTGATGAGATTCCGTCATTTTTCACTATTAAAGAATGCAAACAGAACGAAGCAGGTGCCAAGCGAGTAATGCTGGCGGACCTAAGTCGGACTTCTTGGTTGATCAATTGGAACAAAACATTTGGATGTGCAGCAAACCAGTTTTTTATGCCAGAAAGCACACAACAAGCTATCTCGCAATTGAACTTTAAGAAGGCTTTGGTTGATTGGCTTGTAAATGATGTTAATGTTCACACTCTGAATGGGTACATTTTTGCAAAGGACCTCTCCAGTTCTATTAAAAATAACCGCAAGCTTGCCGTTGCATATGCTCATTTCCTATACCATTCTTTGTCAGAAGGTTATTTGTCATGTCAGGAGGTTGACGATTTATGCAGTTCTATGCCACTTGTCGACAAGAATGGACGTATAACTAAAAACAGAAACGGGGTTCTTCTGCCAGAAAATGTTAGCAAATGGCCAGACTTAATGGTTTCTAATCCATGGAGAAAAGAAAATTATGTTGAGCTAGGAAATGTGTACCTAAATGCATCTTATGCAGACCAATCTACAGATTCTGGGAAGCTTATTGAATTCCTCAAAAATCATGTTGGAGCTTCTGACATACCTTATCTATCTCCTCCAAATGCTGGGTTTTCAGCTGCGGATACTCAACTCACCAAAGAAAATGCCTTTTTACTTTTGGATTGGATTCGGGAACTGAAGCATAAGGGAGGGCACCTACCGGAGAGGTTCTTGGCATGCATAAAAGAAGGCAGCTGGCTTAAAGTTACAGGTAATGGATACATGTCTCCTTCAAAGTCATTCTTAATTGGTTCATTGGGAAATATTTTGCAAAGTGGTTCAGTTCTTGTGGACATTCCCCTAATAGATGAAAGCTTCTATGGAGATAGAATAAATGAGTACAAAGAGGAGTTGAAAACAATTGGAGTTATGTTCAATTGTGAGGAAGCATGTGAATTCATTGGAAAAGAACTAATGTCTCGTGCTACTTCTTTCTCTTTAAGTAGGAGTCATGTTCTTTTGATGCTTAACTTCATCCAATATCTGCGGAAAAATCTTCTTCCTTTGTACAATTTTGTTGACAGCATCAAAGAGGGAAGTTGGCTAAAGACATCTTGTGGTCTTAGGCCTCCTGTGGGATCGGTATTGAATGATTCAGGATGGCAAGTTGCATTGCAAATTAGTGATATCCCTTTCATTGATCGTGCTTATTTTGGTGAAGAAATATATAATTACAAAGAGGAGCTCAAGTTGCTGGGAGTGATAGTTGACTTAAGTGGAAATTACCAAGTTGTCATTGAGCATTTGAAGTCACCTTCAAATTTGGCCTCATTGACCGCTGAGGCTGTTCTTTTGATAATGGAATGCATCAGACACTTGAATGGCCCTGATAAACTCTTGAATTCGTTAAGTGGAACAGGCTGCTTGAAGACCAGCACGGGTTTCAAAACACCAGCTGAATGTTTCTTGTATGATCCAGTGTGGGGCTGCATTCTGGAGGTATTCAATGATCTTCCTGTTATTGATCATAACTTTTATGGGGCGAAGATTTTCTCTTACAAAGATGAACTGAGGCAAATTGGAGTGGTGGTTGATTATGGAAATGCTATAAAAAAGTTTTCAAGTCTCTTTGAACGAAAGGCATTGGAAACTTCAATTAACCAAAAACATGTTATCTCATTTCTAAAATGTTGCAGGCAGCTGGAGGGATCTTTTCCTTCTGACTTCTCAGCCCTCATGCGTAAAATGAAGTGGTTGCATACTAGTGTTGGTGGATTTAGATGCCCAAAAAATTGCATTTTATACAGTCCGGAGTGGAAATCAATATCTTCTATAACTCGTCTCCCTTTCATTGATTATAGTGACAAATGTTGTGGTTACAAGGCAGAGCTGAAGAGCATTGGTGTTGTTACCGAATTGAAAGACGGGTTGGGGTTCGTGGCTGAATGTCTGAATTTTCCTTCAAATCCCTCCACCATTACTCCTGAAAGTGTGTTTTCTTTATTGGAATGCATCCAACTTCTAATGCACGATAACAACCATGCATTTGAAGATGATTTCAGAGGAAGATTGTCCAAAAATTGGTTGAAGACACATGCTGGTTATAGGTCTCCAGAGAAGTGTTTGTTGTTTGGTTCCAAGTGGAGTTCTTTATTGAATCCAACTGATGGACCTTTTATAGATGAGAAATTTTATGGACCGCAAATTGCATTTTTCCAGAAAGAACTCGATGCAATAGGGGTCATTTGTGAAGTTGAGAAGGGGTGCTCCTTGCTTGCCAGTCACCTCGAGACTCTCTCTGATCATGATACCATTGTGAAAATATACAAGTACTTATATCAATACAACTGGAAAGCTGAGGAGAATGCTGCAAAGAAGGTTTGGATTCTTGATGGAATTAAAGGTGGTAAGTTCGTTGATTCTAAAGAATGCGTCTTACATGACCCTGCCAAACTTTTTGGTTCAAAGTTTTATGTTCTAGAAGATATCTATGACGAAGATATTCTTCTTTTTTCTTATACGCAATGGATATAAAAAGTAAGCCCTATGTAGAAGATTATGTTGACCTCTGGAATGATTGGGGGAGTTCAATGGAGCAATTGTCATATGATGAGTGCTGCAAGTTCTGGATGTCTATATCAAAACATTTGAGCACAAATCAAGAGAAAAAACTTGCAGAGAGTTTGATGAAACTACCTACATCATCAGGAAATAATGAAATATTTCTGGTAGATAAAAAAGATGCTTTTATTCCCGATAACCTTCATATGAAGAAGCTTTTTGAGAGGGAGAAAGTTTTTGTGTGGTATCCCCAGCATAGCATGAAAACATTTTCCAAGTCTGAGCTGTCTGACATTTACAGAAAAATTGGTGTTAAAAATATCTCTGAATCACTATGCAAAGAAGAATCATCCTCCGTGAATGACGGTGGTAAACTGAACTATGTTGATCCAAATAACATTTTCAACTTAAAGGGGTTGGTTAAGCTTATTCTTGGTTTTCTTGCTTGTGCTTTCCCGAAAATGGAACCAAAGAAGAGACATGAAGCTGTTCAAAGTCTTATCAACTCGAGTTTTCAAGAGACAACAGAGCCGATGAATGTAAGCTATAGTTTGTCATTGTCATCAGGGGAAATCATTACAAAGAAAGCAAACAAAAGGGTACGTTGGGAAAGTCAAAGCTGCAAGTTTATCATCCAGAAGATGGAGGAAGTTCCTGGTGATGCATTGAGATGTGCTACAAGTTTCTCTGAAGCAATATCTGAGGGCATTTTACGTGAGAATCATGATCATGTTGCTGCACTCTCGGAACTAATCACATTAGGCTTTGTTCTGAAATTTAAGAATGAAGAAATCGATTTTCTAATGGAATCGAAGAATCTTCAGATTGACCTTGAGGATGAGGAGTTCCTCAGTTCTGCCTTCCCTTTTGACTAAGTCTGTATTTTCACTGCTTACTTGTGTTTTTGAATTTGTTTATTTCAATTTGTTTTCCTTTCAGTGGATATGTCATTATCTTAATGACTGAATTATCTAATTATGTTGTCTAGAATATTGGCTTTCTTTACTTTTATCTGATGAACATTTGGTCTTTATAATACAGCACTTTTGGTTTGTGGAATTTCACTGTGTTGATACAATTGCTACTGTCATGGTTTCATAAAACATAACTGCTAAGTGCTAACAAACCATCACTGTAACATGACAGATTTTTTTCTTCCACCCAGCACAGTAGCAGTTATTGTAAATCTCTTTACCTTTAGGTGTATAAGAAAGTTTTCTAGACATAAACACTGAGTAATGACAATTAATTTTGTCCATGAGTAGTTAGTAAATGTTAGAGACCATCATCTTTTTGTCAAAGTTTCATTTTCTTTACTAACATACTTCCAATTTTGTTACATTCTTTCTTCAACCTGTAATATTTCTATTATAAAAAGTTAGCTAATTCTCCATCCTGAAGAGTAAACTTCTAAAACAATATTAATACATGTAGTATAAGAAATGTTACATGTTTTTCCAGAAATATTTAAATTTTGTTCCTCGATGTTACAAAATTTTCTTTTTATGAAAACTATAAAATGTGGTTACAAATTGTTGAGAGACTTAAATATTTATCACTTGTATCATCTATCATCTACTATTCTCGATGACAAAATATGATTGAATGCATTTGTAAGCCTTTTCTGCATACTCCCACCATCTAATTATAAACATTTCATTTGAATTGTTTATCGTTCTTGAGAAAATAACTAGTTGTTAATGTTAAAGAAAAAAAGAGGGGCACCTGTCTTGAGTTTTTTTGTTTTGCACCAGACTCAAAGATCTTTCATCTCAAATCCTTGGATTTTGTTCCTTGATTATAAATATATTATGTTTTGACAAAAAAATAGAGGATAATGAACAAAGTAGGATAAATTTTCTTTTTTTGACAAATAATGGATAGAATCTTTAGTGTTAGTTGAAATTAATTACTAGTTCAACTCATTTATTTTTTTACTTTTTTGAGAGGACTGGTTGAATTAGCTGATAAATATTAGATGACATAAATATTTATATTTTTTTAATTAATTTTTAATCATTGTCAATTAAGATAGTAAAATTAAAATTTATAGGACAAATAATAAGTTTTAAGCTATAAGCTTAAATAATACTTGAAGATGTTTAAAAAAAACTATAAACTAGTAAAAATGAAATAAACTTGTGAGAAAAAAATTACTATCAAATATGTCTCTTTTTTTATATAGATAGACAGAAAAAAAATTTGAAAACTCAACATACACAATTGGAGGAGTCGGGATTTAGACCCCGATCATAGCATCTGGTCTAATAATTTTAGTTTTTAGATATATAAATTACAATTTATAATTTTAATTAATATTATGAAAATACGATAAAATAGTAAATTAGATGCTAAATATAACTTATAATGTATTAAAAATTAATACCATGAAATGACAATGATCGATTATGTTTCTACCATTTGAAGTAGTACAAAAATAGATGAAATTAAAAAATAAATATTATTAAAAATATATTAAATAAACAAATAATATATTAATATAATATATCATAATAATAAAATATATGTATGCTACAAAAATAGATGAAATTAAAAAATAAATATTATTAAAAAAATATTAAATAAACAAATAATATATTAATATAATATATCATAATAATAAAATACATGTATGCTAATAATAGATTAGGCAATCAATTATTAGTCATACTCAATAATAATTGATTTTTATTATCAAAAGAAAGAACAAAAGCAGTAAAAAAGACAACAACAAAAAAAAACTACAAATGGGGGAATTGAGTTCCCTTAGCCTCAGTTAGACAATATCTCGATAAAGGAGAATGACAAGTAGAATGATCCTAAACTCATGAGTAAGCCGGTCGTCCGGTTTAACGAGCTAATATGTACAAGAGTTCCGTTCACGCAAGATATGATCAAAACCAACATTCTAATCTCTCTCAACATAGAAGAACAAATTTTATCAACAAGAGGTGCACACGACTTATGATAAGAGTGAGTAAGTAGAACACCGTCCTTGATAAGAGTCAATGTCGTTTGAGAGTCTAACTCACAAATGATATCTCTAAAACCATGATCCCAAATGATTTGTAACCATAAGAAATAGCACGAAGCTTCGCATTAATATTAGTAGTAAGCATAACCAATGATCCAAATCGAACTACCATCAACATTAACTTTAATAACATCATTTGAAGGATGGCGCAAAGAAACCGGTCTAAGAGTAGGGATAGGAGAAGGACCACCAAAAATATTCTTGGTGGAATTATAAAGAGAGTGAATTTGACTAAAAATAAATCAAATGAGGTGATTAATGTAAGAGAACGCTTCTAGTCATACATTGCATGAAGGAAATTGAAATGTTGATTGATTTATGAATTCCATCATTTCTATGGATCAACGAATAAACATATATGTATTTTGGATATTCAAAAAATATATATATTTTGGAGTCTTTTTTTATTTAGTGAGTTTAAGAATGTTCTTTTAATCCCTTAGTTTTGATTTTTATTTTTACAAATGGAACCAAATTTAGTCACTTGAAATTGGCTAGCAAATCAATTCTGCCATTGATAAAAAAAAAAAAATAACAAATTAGTCTCTTTAAGTATTAACAAATTACTCTGAGGGTTGGCTTGATGGTGTAAATTTGAAACTTAAATTGTGTTTCTCAGCTTTAAATATCGTCTAGATGCTGACAATTTTTGTGTTGGGTCATGAATACATAGTTTTGCTCTGGCTTCAATCGAGTCTCTCCTAGTAAACGGTGAGGCCGATCTTTTTGGTGGTGGCCGGGGTTTAAACCTGGACCTTGCATATATTATGCATTGTCCAAACCAACTGAGCTATGCTCACAAGGACAAATTATGCATTGTCCAAACCAACTGAGCTATGCTCACAAGGACAACAATGAGGCTGATCATTCAAATTAATAGATTTTTTGGATAAATATTTAAAAAATAAATAAATAAATTAGTTCGTGACATTTTAAAAAAACATGATACAAATTCCTTTAAAAAAATGAGACAAATTAGATTTTATGGCCTAATATTATATTTTGTTAGATTCTTTCAAAAAAAAATTATATTTTGTTAGATGATTGAGCCGTAAATAAAGTAAAGATTAGGGTTCAGCCTTTATTTTTTTAACCTTCCTTCTCCAGGGAGTCTTCGTTTTCAGTTTTCACTGTGTAGTATTTGCGCTTAACTGGTTTATCAAAGAATAATGGCAACGCCAAAGGAACACATAGAAGAGATACGTAGAACAAAGTTTTCCATTGGCAGGAAACCTAATCCGTTGACCGAAGATCTTCATCATGCCGTCAAAAATCTCTCTCGTGAACTTTACGCTAAAGATGTTCACTTTATCATGGAACTCATTCAAGTACACATTCTTTACTTTTTCATATTTTTATTTCTTATAGTGTAATCATGCATGAATATTAACGATAATGTTGTGAAAATCTTATATCATCGTTGTTTTTTTGTGTAGGTTTCGAGTTACACAATATTAAGACCATGCTTATTCTGATTTTGTATTTTTTAATTGTTTTCATTATTTATTAGTTTTGATACAATGCACGATTCAGATGACAATACTTATACATGTTAAGGAGTGATGTTCTATATTTAGATTTATCCTATGAAGCACAGACACATACACCGGACATAACATGCACAATGACTCCATCGAAGTTGATAATAATTTGAAAAAAAAATGACATAATTTAATGTGATCACATTTGTCGGTGTCGAACACCACCGGACACACTTTCGATCGAAGTATTGGTGCTACATATGTTTCTAAATGAGGGATGTTATATTTGAAAATAAATAAATTAGTATCTTATTGAGCTGTAAAAAATACACTATTTAGTGTATGTTAGATTTTGCAGTGACAATAATTGATTTTGAATGTTGATTTGGTAAAAAATTGATTTTTGTTAAAAGTGAGATGAATATAAAGTAAGTTATGTTTGGATACATATCTGTAAAATTGAGTTGATCAATGAATTTGAGTGTGAAAATCATGTTTGGAGTCAAAAACTACAATCCTAACTTCAAGTTAGAATCAATTATGGAGTCAAAATAGATTATACACCTCTAAAATTGCTAATGTGAATGAGAAAGAGAAAAATAATATAAAAAGTTGAAATATATTCCAGCTGTTTATATATTTTTGGTGCTGGACAGTGGACACCAATTTTGTTGTCAAAATAACATTTCTATTTTTGAATTATATTGCTTAAAATTCTTTTCCATAATTTTTTTTGTTGTCAACTCTTACAGAATGCTGAAGATAACCACTATAATGAAGCAGTGAGTCCAACACTTGAATTTGTCATAACTTCTGATGACATTACTGGTACTGGTGCTCCAGCCACATTGCTTATTTTCAATAATGAAAAGGGTTTCTCTTCAAAAAACATTGACTCCATTTGTAGTGTTGGACGGTCAACGAAGAAAGGCAATAGGAGCAGTGGTTATATAGGAGAGAAAGGTACATTACATTCTCATATTTGAATGGTTCTTAAAGTGTTGTGTACTTTTGACTCAAGAAGGACTGTTGCTAAAATATTTACTTTCAATGAATTATAGTTTAATGTTTAATTATTTTTTTAATATCTGAAATGTAAGTTAATCTATTTTGTCAAACTTAAACATGTTTACTTTTCTATAGACAAAACTCTGTCTCTATTAGAAATACTTGATACTCAAGGAATACTATAAAATTATGGATATCTATTTGAGTGGCCATTGAAAAAGTTGATGCAAATATTTGACAGAATCTTTGCTATGGTTGAATTTCAGGAATTGGTTTCAAGAGTGTGTTTCTGGTTACTGCTCAGCCTTATATTTTTAGCAACGGATATCAGATCAGGTTCACCGAGAAGCCTTGTCCGCATTGCAGTCTTGGGTATATAGTTCCTGAATGGGTTGAGGAGAAGCCGACCCTTGTTGACATACAAAAGATATATGGTGCTGGTAAAGATTCCCTTCCAACTACAACAATTGTCTTACCCCTGAAGTCGGATAAGGTCGAACCTGTTAAACAGCAACTCTCAAGCTTTCATCCAGAAGTCCTTCTGTTCCTAACGAAAATCAGACACCTTTCTGTCAGGGAAGTTAGTGAGAATCCCAAACAGAACACTGTAACTGATGTATCTATTTCAAGTGAGATTAACTTCGTGACTAGAAAAAACATGAATGCTGAGTCCTACACAATCCATCTCTCTGCAGAAGAAAATAGCGATGCTGAGAAGGAATGCAGCTACTACATGTGGAAGCAAAAGTTTCCGGTCAGGCCAGAAAATGTGGTCGAAAGGAGATCAGATGTGGAAGAATGGGTTGTGACACTGGCCTTCCCTAATCAGGAAAGACTTCATAGAGGCAAAAGCTCACCAGGGGTCTATGCATTTCTTCCTACAGAGATGGTCACTAATTTTCCTTTCATTATTCAAGCAGATTTTGTCCTTGCCTCATCAAGGGAGACAATTCTCTTGGATGATAAATGGAACCAAGGGATACTTGAATGTGTTCCATCGGCCTTTTTAGATGCATTCAAAACAATTGTCATAGGATCAGTTCAAGCTCCACTATCTAGTTTGGCTAGTATGTTCAAGTTCCTTCCCATTGAAAGTTCTACATTTGAGAAGTTTAATTATGTGAGGGACAAAATCAAAGCAAAATTGGTTGATGAAAGTATTGTTCCTATTGAGACGTACTCTAAGCAGAAGCACTTCTATAAGCCCGGTGAAGTTAGCAGGTTGCTGCCTGAATTCTGGAATATTTTGTCTAAAGCCCGGGACGAAGGCATGCACTTGCTTAACCTATCTTCTCATGATGGGAGGAAGATCTTGAGCGCTGCATTTGATAAAAGAGAGTATGATAATGTACTCAATTTTTTAGGGGTTAAATCAGTGACTTATAATTGGTATGCAAAGTGCATCAAGAGTTCTAATCTTGTGGATGCAGTATCAGAAGATCTCTATCTTCAACTTTTACTGTTTGTTGCGAAATACTGGTCTTCAAGATTCAAGGGCACAAATATTAATAGCATTCCATTGATAAAATATGTGGCTTCTGATGGAACTCTATCCTCTTTCAGTCTTCATGAATGCACACAGCACTATGCAGGTGGTAAGCGAGTAGTGATAACAGACTCAAGTCAGCCTAATGCTTGCTCTTGGATGATCAATTGGAACAGGGAGTTTGCATGTGCAGAAAATAGGTTTTTGTTTTTCATGCCAAAAAGCACACAAAAAGCTATATTGTGTTTGGCCCATAAACAGACTTTGATGGAATGGCTTACAAAAGAAGTTTCTGTTACTAATTTGAGTATGCATGATTTTGCCGACGGCCTATACAGTTCTGCTAAAAATAACAAAAAACATGCCATTACATATGCTCATTTCTTATACCACTCTTTGTCACAAGGTTTTTTTCAAAGCGGGAAGTTGATAGTCTATGTATTTCTCTGCCACTTGTTGACAACTATGGGTGTGTCACACTAAGAAGAAAGGGGGTTCTTGTGCCTGCAAATATGAGCAAATGGGCAGACTTGATTGTTTCTAATCCTTGGAGGAATGAAAATCATGTCGAGCTTGGAAATGAATACCTAAATTCATCATCTCATGCAGGTCAATTTACAGGTTCCGGGATGCTAATTAATTTCCTCACAACTCACGTTGGAGCTTCTGACATACCTTATATATCTCCTCCAAATGCTGGGTTTTCCGCCGTTGATACACCACTTACCAAAGACAATGTCTTTTTGCTTTTGGATTGGATTCGGAATCTGAAGTACAAGGGAGCGCACCTACCAGAGAGGTTTTTGAAATGTATAAAAGATGGTAGCAGGCTTAAAGTTACAGCCGGTGGATTCAGGGCTCCTTCAAAGTCATTCTTAATTCGCTCACCATTGGAGAAAATTTTGCAAAGTGGTTCAGTTCTTGTTGATATTCCCCTGATTGATGAGAGCTTCTACGGGGATAGAATAAATAAGTATGAAGAGGAGTTGAAAACAATTGGAGTGATGTTCAGTTGTGAGGAAGCATGCAATTTCATTGGAAAAGAACTTATGTCTCATGCATCGTTCTTCGCTTTAAGCAAGAATCATGTTATTTTAATGCTTAAATTCATCCAATATCTCAGCAAAAGTCTTCTTCCTCTGGACAAATTTGTGAACACTGAACAGCATCAGAGATGAGCCTTGGCTTAGGACATCTTGGGGTCGTAGGTGTCCTGTGGGATCTGTATTGAATGATTCCGGATGGCAAGTTGCATCCCAAATTAGTAACATCCCTTTTATTGATCAATCTTATTATGGTGAAGAAATTTATAATTACAAAGAGGAGCTCAAGTTGCTAGGAGTGATAGTTGGCTTATCTGGAAATTACCAAATTGTTATCGAGCATTTAAAATCACGCTCAAATTTGGCCTCTTTGTCAGCCGAGGCTGTTCTTTTGATATTGCAGTGCATCCGATTATTGAATGCACCTAGTATACTCTCAAGTTCACTGAAGGGAACAAGCTGCTTGAAGACAAATATGGGTTTCCAAATACCAAGTGAATGTTACCTGTATGACCAGGAGTGGGGATGCATTTTGTATGTATTCAATGGCCTTCCTGTGATTGACCATAAATTTTATGGAGAGAAGATTTACGATTACAAAGATGAACTGAGGAAAATCGGTGTGGTGGTTGATTTTGGAGATGCTATCAAAAAATTTGCTTCTCTCTTCAAACAGAAGGCATCACAATCCTCATTTAACCAACAGCATGTTATGTCATTTCTCTCTTGTCGGAGGCTTCTGAAAGGAACTATATATAAATTTCCATCTGATTTCTTAACCATCATACGTAATCAGAAGTGGCTGTATACTAAGGTAGGTTGTTATATGTGCCCAAGATATTGCATTTTATACAGTCCGGAGTGGAAATCTATATCTTCGATTACTCGTCTCCCTTTCATTGACGACAGTGACAAATTTTATGGTATGGCTATACATGAATACAAGGAAGAGCTGAAGAGCATTGGTGTTGTTACTGAATTGAAAAATGGATTGAGGTTTGTGCCTACATGTTTGAATTTTCCTTCAGATCCCTCCACCATTAGTCCTGAAAGTGTGTTTTCTTTGCTGGAATGCATCCGAAGTCTTGTGCAAGAGCATAGTCTTTCTATTGAAGATGAGTTCAGCAAGAAATTGTCCAGAAATTGGTTAAAGACACATGCTGGTTATAGGCCTCCAGAGATGTGTTTGTTGTTTGATTCCAAGTGGAGTTCTTTCTTTAATCCAACTGATGGACCTTTTATTGATGCAAATTTTTATGGAACTAAGATAGCATCTTTCCAGAAAGAACTCGGTGCAATAGGAGTCACTATTGAACTAAAGAAAGGGTGCTCCTTGCTTGCCGGACACCTTCATAATCTCTCTGACACTGATAATATTGTCAAAATATATAGGTACTTCATTTAATCAACATGTTATGTATCTCTTTTTACTTTCTGCTTTCTAGTCACCTTAACATTCTTTCTGACTTTGATAATATTGTGAAAATATGTAGGTACTTGTCTGCATACAATTGGAAACCAGAGCAGAAAGCCGACAAGAAAATTTGGATTCCGAATGGAACTAAAGGTGGAATGTGGGTCAAATCTGGAAAATGCATCATACATGACCCCGATAAACTTTTTAGTTTAAAATTTTATGTTCTTGAAGATATATATGAAATGATGCTTCTTCCCTTTTTAAAATTTTCATTGGAAGTCAGGATTAAGCCTTCACTTCATGATTATGTTGATGTTTGGAATGAATGGGAAAGATCATCAGAAGGATTGTCATATGAAAAGTGCTGGAAATTCTGGATGTTTATCCTGAAACACTTGGGAAAAAATTCAGAGAAAGAACTTTCTGAGAGGCTGATCAAACTACCTAACAACAGGCAGCAAAGAAATATTTCTGTTGCATAAAAAAGACGTGTTTATTCCTGATAATCTTTATCTGAAGAAGCTTTTTGAGCAGGAGAAAATATTTGTGTGGTATCCTCAGGAAAACTTTGGGCCATCGTCCATTTCAAAGTTATATGACATCTACAGAAACATTGGTGCTCGAAATATCTCTGAATCACTATGCAAAGAAGAATCATCTTTAGTTAATGATGGTGTTGAAATGGTGCAAGTTGATCATAATAGTATTTTCAACTTAAAAGGTTTGGTTAAGCGGTTTGGTTAAGCTCATTCTTGGTTTCCTTGCTTGTTCAAGACTGAAAATGGAACCAGAGAAGAGGCATGAAGCTGTTCAAATTCTTATGAACCTGAGCTTCCATGAGACAATGGTACCGGTCACGGTAAGCTATAGTTTGTCACTGTCATCAGGGGACATCATTAAAAAGAAAGATGACAAAATGGTATGCTGGGAAAGGAAAAGTTCTAAGTTCTTCATCCAGAAGATGGATAAGCCTCTGGGAAATGCACTGAAATATGCCACATATTTCTCTGAAGCAATATCAGAAGGTGTTTTGTGTGAGAATCATGATCTTGTTCCTGCTCTCTCTAAACTGATCACATTGGGTTTTATGCTGAAATTCAAGAATGAAGATATTGAATTTCTCATGGAGTCCAAGAATTTACAGATTTTCTTTGAGGATGAGAAGTTCCTCAGTTCTTCCTTCCCTTCTGACTAAGTCTTCTGCATTAGTTTTCCCGTTACTATGTGTGTCTGTTTACAGAATATGTTTTAAGTTTACTTGTTCTCTTCATTTTATTATCTTTTCAGTGGTTTGTGACTTTGTTGAGCTAGACGCCTTTGTTATTTATTATTGTTTGACCTAATTACTTACAAGTACCTGTCGATAATATTTTGCTTCCTTTACTTCTATTTGATGGCTATTTGGACTTGACAGACTAAGAAATTTTTTAATAACTACATGTTATACCCTAATTTTGGACCTAAAAATACTAATCAATCTTTCCTTTCTTGCATTTCAAGTCATTTGAACTGTCTCGATCAATCTGCATCTGTCTCTCGCATTCTATTTCAATGTTATTTGCAAAATTTACATGCAAGGGTATTTTAGTCATTTCCCATGTCAAAATTTCTTCCAGTCTTTTAAAGTGTTGTTTGAGTCCTGTCAAGTAGTTTGAATAAGTCTTCATTTCATTCTATGTCAAAACCCATTTTAAAAATTGCCTTTGAAGTCATTTTGAGTCGGGCTTTTGCCCCTAGGGGCATTTTAGTCTTTTCAAGTGTCAAAGCTCTGTTTAAACTCTTAAAATTGTCTCTGAGTCTTTTAATTTTGCTTGTATGAGTCTTTGATTCAAGTTCTGTTAAAAATCCATTTTTAAATTGCATCCTGAGTCATTTTTAGTCGTTTTAGCCCTAGGGGCATTTTGGTCATTTCACACGAAATTTTGGCGAGAGAGGTTACTTTAAAGTACCTCATTTAGGCCATTGGTTCGTTTTAGTCCGTTTTGTCAATTTTAATCGTTTCACTTTACGTTATTTTCTAGTTACCAATTTTAATTCATTTTATTTTTATTTTTTATTTTAAGTCCCAAAATTCTAAAAAAATTGCATTTTAGTCCATTTTTGTCCAAGTCATTAGTTCGGTGCCATGTGTCAATTTTTCATTGGTCCAGCTTAGTCACAAGTTCAGTCCACGTGTTAATTACGCATTGGTCCGGTAAGTTACAAGTCTAGTCCGGTGTCACTATTCTATTGGTCCGGCTGTCCAAGTGTCGATCTATAAAAGGGGCCAAATCATCACGGATCCATTCGAATATGCCAACTCACCAAAAACACGATCACAAACTCTCTCTTCACCAAAACAGAATCAAAACGAGAAAAATTGCAAGAACAATGATGAAGGTTTGAAGAACCTTCAAACCCTAATCATCCCGAATATCAATTTCGCAACAAATCATCATCAATTCGACCTTGAAGCATCCAATTCATACGAATTTCAACATCACCGAATCATCACCACATCAAAATCCATTTCAATTCCACAAAAATTTACAAAAAAACGGTGCGAATTTGCAAGAAGAGAACTCTCGGATTCTGAATCATCATCATCATTGAGTTCACCCTCGCAATTCAAACGCAGATTCATCACCAACGGCGACAAATACGACGTGATCACGAGGGATTTGGTGAGAAGAGAAGAGAAGAAATCGAATTCGGAACTGAACCGAGAGAAGAAGGAAAAATCGGATTCGAAGTTGAACGAGAGAAGAAGAAGAACGTGTTCATCTGTTCGAGGCAACAAGGAGACATTCACCGTAAACGAAGAACGAAGCTCCACTTCAAGCTTCTCCGTTCGAATCTCCGAATTACACAGAGGTAAAGTCCTAGTTCAACTTCCTCTTTCCAAATCCTCTATTGCTAGTTTGAATGTCGTAGATCGAGAGATGTAGAACGTTTTCCTCCAAGAAAATTTTTAGAACGATAAAGATTCAAAACGCCGTAAGTTCCTTTCCCGATCTACGTCAATCCAAAGATCTTTTTAGAAATCTAGCTTCAGAATCGAATAGAGGAGAGAAAGAGCGTCGAAACATGTGATCGGGTCGTAGATGCGGGTGGCTTGGGGCTCCGACGCGGCGGCGCCACCGCCGGCCACCGCGTCGGAGGAAGGTTGAAGACGACCGGCATTAGGTCGGAGAAGAGAGAGTTTGCGGACTCTCTCTCTCTAAGAACATTGTAGAGAGAGAAGTGGTTGAGGTTTGTGTGATGTTTCCCTTGGTTCGAGCTTATATACCGGCGTGTTAATCACACGCGCGCGCGTACACTATAGTGGCATGTTCCCCGGCCTTTGCACCATTAGATCTAGGGTTGAGAGGTACCGGATCAATCTAACGCCCCTGGTGCGTTTGGATGATCCAGATCCATTTTTGTTTGGGCACTGAACCTCCTTTTGTGCGGATCTTCGTTTTCCCTTCTATTTTTGCTATTTCTTACATTTTTTTTACTTTCTACACCTCTGTATATGCTCAAAATCACTTGAAATTTTCTACAAATTTTTGTGTATATTCTTGATAATTCTTGTGATGTTCATGAGAAATTTGTTTACTGAAAATGTTGATAAAAAATATTCTTGTATTTTCTTGCATTATTTCCTGATTTTGTGTGAAAATTCTCATGGAAAATAGTCTAAAATTCTATTTCAAATCCTTGATATATTGATGATATATGCTGATTGATTTTGTGAATATTTTGCTACTGTTTTGCTGTATGTGTGTGATTTTTAATTGTTTACTTGCTTTACAAGTTACTTTTGTGTATGAATAAATGCAAGAAACACATAGGTTTACTTTGTAAATGTGAGATCATCATGTGGCTTTAATTCTTGTATTAAAATCTGATTCCAAATCTTAAAAATTTCCATTGGAATATAAGAATTATAGGTTGCATGACTCTTGCATTTTTATGAGTAAATTTTGGCATAGTTTTACACTTGTTTGGTTCCTTTTTTTCCATGCTTTTATCATGACATTTTGCTTGCATTATTTCACCCTATGCTACTAACTCCTTTCATTTCATGTTTCATCATTTCATAAGCATCTCCATTTCATCCCATATTCATCTCTATTTCTTTCTTGCAATTTAATTTGTACCAAAATTAGAATGTAAACACTTAGGAGTCTTGTAATATTTTTCCTTTATGCACTTTTAATTTTCTTGGCAAAGAGGCCATAGAATGTATCTAGGATTCTTGCAATTTAATTTGTACCAAAATTAGAATGTAAACACTTAGGAGTCTTGTAATATTTTTCCTTTATGCACTTTTAATTTTCTTGGCAAAGAGGCCATAGAATGTATCTAGGATATGATGTAAAGGACAATGGACTCTAATAATGTACACCGACACAAGCACCGACACATGCACACACATCACTATATAGTTAGAATATGCATGTTTAGATGTATGTTTAGGATTGTATGTTTAGATGTATGTTTAGGCTCTACACTTAGAAAAATCATTTTCCAAAAAATATGAACAAACTTCACTCAAATCATTTTTGAAATAAACCTTGGGATCAAAATCCCATTGTATTTTCCTTTTTTCATTTTCTTAATCAAATTTCAATGAAAATAAAAATGTTTAGACCACATTTTGCAAATGACTAACTCAACCTCACAATTTCATAATCTCATGCCCTTGAGACCTCTTTCTCTCATTCTTCAAAATTCCAATTTTCAAACTTAAAATCAACCAACAAAAACAAAAACCTTTTTTGGAAGAGAACTACGGTGGATTTGATCCCTTAAACGGGTACGTAGGCAAGGAACAAAATTCCTTCAATTCAACTAAAATAAAAATCCAAAAACATTCTTCTCCCTCCAATTCTTCACTTAGAATAACTCTTAGGTTTAAATAAATACTTTCAAAGTAGCATTTAAAAATAAAGCGCGCGCGTAGAAATTAAAGACGGTTCCTATAGGATACTATAGTCGTTATGGGTGCCTAACACCTTCCCGTAGCGAAAACAACTCCCGGACCTCGATTCTCAGGGGTTTTGCTTACTTTTTCCCTTCCCAAGAAAAAATAAGATATCACCGGTTTAAAAGGTTCAAACTTAATCAATGTTTGACACCCGAAAACCAAGATAAAACAAAGCTGGCGACTTCACCGGGGAGATTCGAGAGTTACGCCTAGTCTTTATTTCCACGCTTGCGCTCTTTTTACTTGTTTCTTTTACTTGCTTTCCTATGTGAATAAATGTTTAATTTCTTGCAAACGTGTGGGGTGAGAATATCAAAAGTCCCTGCACCCGGGCTGAGTGAACTTAGGATTTAGGAGGGATATAATCGACAATTCATTCGGGGGTTGCCTCGTGTTTTGGATTATGCGATCAATCCCACATAGCTAAGGCATTTTGGGGGTGATGTTGTCGGCGCGTGTTGTCGCGTTTAGGCACTTTACTTCTAATTGTTCTATGACGCTATGGACCGTAGATAACCAAACCCATCCATGGCCATTTTCTAGGACGTAGTGCGGAGGCTAAACCGAGTGTTGTCTCGAGTTTTAGTCGTCACGCGATACTACACTCAAGTTTGACCTTCCACGGGTAATCACGGAGAGAGTGTTGTCTCGTGACGCCGTGATATACGGCGGAGAGGTTGCAACTTGGGAACCCTTTTAGAACCCGGTTACTATTATCCTAAAGCCCTAGATTCACCGGACACCGTGTCCACCCATGACTCCTCGACTTTGAACTTCAAACCCACCATGTTTTCTCCGAACTTGAACATAATCATGCATTCATGCATACATGCATACATGCATAAACTTTTTCCCATGCATTTATCGAGAGGACTTAGACAAGTCATCTTTTGAACATCACGGATGTGAACGCCAAGTGATACCATCTCAACTAAACTTTTAGTCTTGCTCAAGATCTTCAAATAAAACCGTGTTTCTCCGTGATGTTCACAACCACTTTGACAAGTCTTCCGACAAAAAAAAAAAGGAGAGTCTTTTTGCATTTGCATATCATGCATCATTCATCGGTCACAAATGGCTTCCCGTGCTCATTGTCTCCTGGTTCTTCTGCCGCGATGCGAAAGGTGGCTCGTGCTCGCAAGATTCACCAACCGGATAGAGTTTATCGAGACAAGATTGTACAAGAGAAGAAACATGGCTAACCTTGAGGAAGAGAATGCCAGGCCCTCGGGCCAGCCCATTGAAGAGTCTAACTTGGACGAAATTTTGAGGCTTATTAAAAAGAGTGACTATAAAATTGTTGACCGAGTGCTGCAAACTCCGTCAAAGATATCTATCTTGTCTCTGCTCATGAGCCCGAAGCTCACGGGAAAGTGTTGATGAAAGTACCGGAACAAGCGTATGTTGATCACGAAGTCTCTGTGGATCGGTTTGATGGAATAGTGGGTAACATTACCGCTTGCAACAACTTGGGGTTTGGTGACGATGAACTCCCCGAAGCAGGGAAACACCACAACTTGGCTCTACATATCTCGGTGCACTGCAAGTCCGATATGATATCCAACGTGTTGGTGGACACCGGGTCGTCTACGAACGTAATGCCTGAATCCACACTAAGGCAATTGAATCATCATGGAATCTCTACGAGGGGTAGCGGCTATCTGGTTAAAGCTTTTGATGGATCTCGCAAAGATGTTCTAGGGGAAGTAGACTTGCCGATTATCATTGGTCCCGAGACATTTCAAATCACGTTCCAAGTCATGGACATCAATGCTTCTTACAACTGTCTCCTCGGAAGACCGTGGATTCATGACGCCGGGGCAGTCACTTCTACTTTGCATCAAAAGCTCAAGTTTGTGAAGAACGGTAAGATTGTCACCGTGCATGGGGAAGAAGCATATCCGGTTAGCCAAGTGTCATCTTTCTCTTGTGTTGAAGCGGGGTCCGCCGAAGGGACGTCATTTCAAGGCTTGACCGTTGAAGGTGCAGAGCCCCGGAGGGCCGGTACCGCTATGGCTGCACCGAAAGACGCCCGAAGGCCGTTCAAGAAGGACAAGCCTGTGGGCCGGGCAGAGTGATTCGGATTTTGGAAAACAAGCGTAAAGAGGGCCTTGGATTCTCCCCAACCTCTCGGTGTTTCAACAGAACTTTCTACGATCTTTGGGTTCATCAATGCTATTACCGAAGATGCCTTTGAGAGTAGTTACGTGCCTACATTTGTTATACCAGGAGGCACCGTGAGAAATTGGGAAGCCATTGATGTTCCTTTAGTCATGCATGCTTCCATGTAATGTGTCTTGTTGCTCATGTTTTCTTCGTTTTCAAAATAACAATCCTTTCGCTCGCCCAAGGCGAAAGTGATATCATTGTAAGGGCATGTTTGTTTCGGCATTGCCGTTATCAATAAAAGTTGTCGTCTTTCTCACGACTCTTTGTTTTTTTACTTTTTAGTGCCTTTTTCTTGGAAATAATGGTAATGCCGTAAAAACCAAAACATCCTGTATTTTCTTATTAATTTCAAAAATCCGCATGAAAAACATTTTTCTAAAAATCATCCCAATCATATTATGCGAGATTGAACCATAATAAACCCGTTGAACACGGTGACCTATGGTTCCTCCAAATTTTGAATTCCCTGTATATGGAGCTGAAGATGAGGATGATGGTGAAGAGATACCCTATGAGATCACTCGATCGCTTGAGCAAGAAAGAAGAGCCATTCAGCCTCACCGGGAAGAAATTGAGCTTATCAATGCGGGTGCGAAGAGAACAAGCGAGAGATCAAGATCGGTGCCGCACTAGAGCCGAAGTGAAAAAGAAGATCACTCGGCTTCTCCATGATTATCCGAGATGTCTTTGCATGGTCCTATGAAGATATGCCGGGTCTAGATCCCAAGATTGTGGAGCATCGGATACCGACAAGGCTCGAATGTCCTCTGTCAAACGAAGTTGAGAAGGTCTCGTCCGGACATGGCTCTTAAGATCAAGGCTGAAGTGCAAAAGCAAATTGATGCGGGTTTCCTCATGACGGTCGAATATCCCGAGTGGATTGCCAACATCGTACCGGTACCAAAGAAAGATGGGAAAGTTCGAATGTGTGTTGATTACGTAGACCTGAATAAAGCCGGTCCAAAAGATAACTTCCCATTGCCTCATATTGATGTGCTTGTTGACGATCTTGCTCAATCCAAAGTGTTCTCTTTCATGGATGGTTTCTCTGGTTATAATCGGATACGGATGTCTCCGAAGATAGAGAAAAGACGTCCTTCATCACTCCATGGGGAACGTTCTGTTATAAAGTAATGCCGTTTGGTTTGATAAATGCCTGGTGCTACCTATCAAAGGGGTATGACAACTCGTTTCATGATATGATTCACAAAGAGATTGAAGTATATGTTGATGATATGATTGTGAAGTCAAGTGATGAAGAGCAGCATGTTGTGTATTTGAAAAAGATGTTTGAAAGGGCGAGAAAGTACAAGCTGCGGTTGAATCCTAACAAGTGCACATTTGGTGTAAGATCCGGAAAGTTGCTAGGCTTCATTGTCGGCCCGAGAGAGGCATTGAAGTTGATCCTGACAAAGTCCGAGCCATCGGAGAGATGCCGGCCCCTCAACCGAGAAGCAAGTCGAGGTTTCCTCGGACGTCCGAATTACATTTCAAGATTCATATCTCACATGACTACTACTTGTGGTCCCATTTTCAAATTGCTCGAAAGAATCGGCTGTTGTATGGAATGATGAATGCCGGGAAGCTTTTGATAGCATCAAAGAATACTGTTGGAACCACCTATCCTTGTCCCACCGGTGGAAGGAAGGCCTTTGATTACGTATCTGTCGGTGTTGGATGATTCGGTGGGATGTGTTCTCGGTCGGCAAGATGAGACCGGTAAGAAAGAGCATGCTATCTACTATCCGAGCAAGAAGTTCACCGACCGTGAGACTCGGTATACGATGCTTGAAAAGACTTGTTGTGCCTTAGCCTGGGCTGCCAAACGCCTGCGTCATTATATGGTGAATCATACAACTTGGTTGATATCCCAAATGGATCCAATCAAGTACATCTTTGAAAAGCCTCTTTATTCTTGGAAAGATTGCGCGTTGGCAAATGTTATTGTACGAATATGATATTGTGTACAAAGCTCGAAAGCAATCAAAGGAAGTGTCCTTGCCTTGAGCATCTTGCTTGTCAACCTCTTGATGACTACCAGCCGATTAAGTTTGATTTCCACGATGAAGAGATTATGTATCCGAAAGCAAAAGACCGTGAAGAACCACCGATCAATGAAGGGCCGGACCCCAATAGCAAGTGGGGATTGGTGTTTGATGGTGTTGTTAATGCTTATGGTAAAGGAATTGGGGCCATCATTGTAACTCCACAGGGGCACCACATTCCTTTCACCGCTCGAATAACTTTCGAATGCACAAACAACATAGCTGAATATTAAGCATGCATCTTGGGCATTGAAGAAGCCCTTGATCCGAGAATTAAGCACCTTGACATCTATGGAGATTCCGCACTCGTTATTAATCGGATAAAAGGTGAATGGGAGACTCATCATGAGAAGCCTGATCCCTTACCGTGACTATGCAAGACGTCCGTTGATGTACTTTACCAAGGTTGAGCTGCACCATATCCCTCGGGATGAAAATCGGATGGCTGATGCTCTTGCCACCTTGTCTTCCATGTTTCATGTCAATCACCGGAATGACGTGCACAGTAATCAAAGTACGGCGTCTTGATAGACCCGCTCATGTGTTCACCATTGAAAATATGCCGAATCAAGCCGATGAGGTTGTGAATGATAAAAAGCCTTGGTATTACAACATCAAGCAATTCTTGCGGAATCGTGAATATCCACACAGTGCTTCCAACGGAGATAAAAAGACCTTGAGACGATGGGCTAGCAGATTCCTTCGGACGGAGAAATCCTATACAAGAGGAACTATGACATGGTCTTATTGAGATGTGTTGACAAACAAGAAGGCCGAGAAATTGATGCATGATGTACATGACGGTACTTTTGGGACCCATGCTTTGGGTCACACCATGTCAAGAAAAGCTGCTAAGAGCCGGCTATTCTTGGATAACTATGGAGCGTGATTGCCACAAACATGCTAAGAGATGCCACAAGTGTCAAATTTATGCCGACAAGATCCATGTGCCTCCACACGCTCTCAATGTCATATCTTCCCCATGGCCTTTCTCTATGTGGGGCATTGACATGATCGGAAGAATTGAACCGAAGGCTTCCAATGGACATCGTTTCATCCTAGTGGCAATTGATTATTTCACCAAGTGGGTTGAAGGCTGCTTCCTATGCAAATGTGACCAAGCAAGTGGTTGTCAAGTTCATCAAGAATAACATCATCTGTCGATACGGTGTTCCCAACAAGATCATCACCGACAATGGTTCCAATCGAACAATAGCATGATGCAAGCTTTATGTGAAGAATTCAAAATTGAACATCACAACTCTTCTCCTTATAGACCTCGGATGAATGGTGCGGTCGAGGCCGCTAACAAGAACATCAAGAAGATTGTTCGAAGATGGTCACTACTTACAAAGACCGGCATGAAATGCTACCATTTGCCTTGCATGGTTACCGTACTACGGTGCGCAGTTCAACCGGGGCAACTCCTTTCTCTTTGGTATATGGCATGGAAGCAGTTCTCCCTCTGGAAGTGGAGATTCCATCTCTTCGAGTAATAATGGAGGCAAAGTTAACCGAGGCCGAATGGTGTCAAAGTCGGTATGACCAATTGAATTTGATTGAAGAGAAACGTATGGATGCCATGGCTCATGGACAGTTGTATCAAGTGCGAATGAAGAATGCCTTTGACAAGAAAGTCCGACCTCGAGAATTCAAGGAAGGCGAACTTGTATTGAAAAGAAGGATAAGTCGGACAACCCGACCCAAGGGGCAAGTGGACACCTAACTATGAAGGTCCCTATGTTGTCAAGAAGGCTTTCTCTGGTGGTGCTTTGATTCTTACACACATGGATGGTGTTGAACTCCCAAATCCCGTCAATGCCGATATAGTCAAGAAATACTTTGTCTAAAAAGAAAAGAACACGGCGTGGTAGGTCGAAAACCCGAAAGGGCGGCCTAGGCAAAAATGCGCTTCCGGTGGATCGAAAACCCGAAAGGGCGATCCAGGCAAAAGTTAGGGACAAAAAAATGAATGTGAAAAAGCTCGGCGAGATTGTACGCAACTCGAGCAAGAATGAGCGCCTCGATGAGCCAAAAACCCGAAAGGGCGGTTCATGCAAAAATGAGGTCAATAAAAGACAAGTAACTATATCCTGGCGAATCACCATCACCCCTTGGGGCATCTGCAATCGTCAATGATCATCTTCATCGATGCTTCGTACTTGTGAATTCAAAATTTCTATGAAATGTAGCGGTCATCGTGTTCAATGTATCACCAACCAATAAAATTACCATTTTCCAAGCTTTGTAAATCCGTGAAGTTATGCCTTTGGCTAATTTTCACTCTTCTACATCAATTTGAGCCCGTGCTATTGTTTGAAACTCTATTTTTCTTTCTACTTTCAATGCTATATGCAAAATATTTTCTTTCTATTTTGATAATGTCAATGTCCGAAACAAACATTTTTGAAAATTAAAACATCTTTTTCGGCTATTTTGAAAGCAAACCCGAGCAATAGGGTGCATTTCAATGAAACATGCATGAATAAATGAATATCAATGTCTATTTCAATACATGTTACAAGCGTGTTACTCCCCAGGATGATCCGTGGTCAATGGCAAGAATGAAAAACGAGAATGAAAATGAAAAAATGAAAAATGAAAATAAGAGCTCGCTAAGTTGAAAACCCGAAAGGGCGGCTTAGGCAAAAATGAGCACCCGTGATTGACAACCTATGAAGGCAATTCAGGCAAAAATGGGGCAATGAAAAGAATTTTATTCCGGTGAATCGAAAACCCGAAAGGGCGGTTCGAGCAAAAATGGGGTTTGAAAATGAAAAATGAAAGAATGAAATATTGAAGAAGCATTGACCACGGATGCGAACATCCAATGTTTACCCAACAACCGACACGCTTAGCAACGGCGACCTGTATCCAAGAACCTTCCAAGGGTCCTCCTTTACAAGTTTTATTGCCCTCGGCCATGGTTTCGATACGTCTCTCAACGACGGTCTCTCCAAAGAGGTTTTCCCCTGTGAATATGTTGCAGCACGAGCCACTACGTGCCCAATCTTCCAATGTCTTGTTTGCCTTTGTGAAACTTCTCTGCCAAGTTACAAACCAATCATGCATTTCAAGCATTCATACATGCACAATCATGCATTTTATGTGCTCATACATCCAATAATCTTGCTATACCATACATACATGTTGCATATCCAACTCGTCAACTGTCAAATTCAATGCCAATTTCAATTTCAATTCCAAATGTCAATCTCAATTTCAACTGTCAAGTTCAATTCAATTTCAACTGTCAAATTCGAAGCAGTCTCAATGTCAATTTCAATGTCAATATTCAATGTCAATGTCAAATGTCAATATCCAATGTCAATGTCAATGTTAATGTCAATGTCAATGCCAATGTCAATGTCAATTTCAATGTCAATGTTAATATCCAATGTCAATGTCAATGTTAATGTCAAATGCCAATGTCAATATCAATGTCAATGTCAATATCCAATGTCAATATCCAATGTCAATATCCAATGTCAATGTCAATGTCAATGTCAATGTCCGGTGTCAATATCCAATGTCAATGTCAATGTCAATGTCCAATGTCAATATCCAATGTCAATGTCAATGTCAATTTTCAATTCGATTCCAATATCCAATTTCAATGTCAATTGCAACTCTCCAATCCAATGTCTATGTCTCTGTTCAATCTCAACTTTCAATCTCTCTTTCAATGTCAACTTTCAATTCAAATCAATGTCAATTCACTCTCAATTTACTCTTGGGCCAACAAAAATGGTCATGTCTATTCTCAAATCAAGTCAATGACAATTTACCCTCAATTGGTATCTTGTCAAACCGGACTTTCTATTTGTATCTTGTTGGGTCAAGTGCCGGGTTCGATCCAAAAAGAACCACTTGTACCGCTTATACCTATGCCTCCGGACAAACGACAAGTTCAATCGAAGAACGAGTTTGTACCCAAACTTATGCTTTGTTATCGGTCAAACGGCAAGTTCGATCTTGAAGAACGGTTGTACCCGGCTTATGCTTTGTTATACGTCAAACGGCAAGTTCGATCTAGAAGAACGGTTGCACCTTCCCACATGACGTGGTGATAATCCCACAAGCAAGTTCGATCCAAAGAAACGGCTTGTATCAACCCTTTTGTCTATATCTCCGGCCAAACGGCCGGTTCAATCCCAAGAAACGGTTGTGTCCGCCTATCTGTTGGTATCTTCAACCAAGTGTCGAGTTCGATCCAAAGAACAACTTGTGTCCGCCTATATGTCCGTATTTCCGGTCAAGTGCCCAGTTCGAGCCCAAAAGAACAGCTTGTACCTATCTCTTGTTTTGTATTCCTTGGTCAAGTGGCTAGTTCGACCCAAAGAACAACTTGTACCCTATTTTCTACTCCCCGTCCGTCCACCCCGTCAATGTCCGTCCGAATCCCCGGTGACATGACATGTTCCAGGACTCCGGTTGTTTGTCTTGCATTCATAATCAAAATATTGCATGGCATTCATATTTTCAAGTACGAAAACGTATTTTTATGTCCAAAAGCAAGTGCAAATGTTAATATTTAAGTATCTTCGTCCCGTCAACTCTAAGACTTCGTCTCTTGACTCTCCGACAAAGAAACTTAAATAGGGGCAAGCTGTTATACCCTAATTTTGGACCTAAAAATACTAATCAATCTTTCCTTTCTTGCATTTCAAGCCATTTGAACTGTCTCTTATCAATCGCATCTGTCTCTGCATTCTATTTCAATGTTATTTGCAAAATTTACATGCAAGGGTATTTTAGTCATTTCCCATGTCAAAATTTCTTCCAGTCTTTTAAAGTGTTGTTTGAGTCCTGTCAAGTAGTTTGAATAAGTCTTCATTTCATTCTATGTCAAAACCCATTTTAAAAATTGCCTTTGAAGTCATTTTGAGTCGGCTTTTGCCCCTAGGGGCATTTTAGTCTTTTCAAGTGTCAAAGCTCTGTTTAAACTCTTAAAATTGTCTCTGAGTCTTTTAATTTTGCTTGTATGAGTCTTTGATTCAAGTTCTCGTTAAAAATCCATTTTTAAATTGCATCCGAGTCATTTTTAGTCGTTTTAGCCCTAGGGGCATTTTGGTCATTTCACACGAAATTTTGGCAGAGAGAGGTTACTTTAAAGTACCTCATTTAGGCCATTGGTTCGTTTTAGTCCGTTTTGTCAATTTTAATCGTTTCACTTTACGTTATTTTCTAGTTACCAATTTTAATTCATTTTATTTTTATTTTTTTTATTTTAAGTCCCAAAATTCTAAAAAAATTGCATTTTAGTCCATTTTTGTCCAAGTCATTAGTTCGGTGCCATGTGTCAATTTTTCATTGGTCCAGTTAGTCACAAGTTCAGTCCACGTGTTAATTACGCATTGGTCCGGTCGATTTACAAGTCTAGTCCAGGTGTCACTATTCTATTGGTCCGGCTGTCCAAGTGTCGATCTATAAAAGGGGCCAAATCATCACAAATCCATTCGAATATGCCAACTCACCAAAAACACGATCACAAACTCTCTCTTCACCAAAACAGAATCAAAACGAGAAAAATTGCAAGAACAATGATGAAGGTTTGAAGAACCTTCAAACCCTAATCATCCCGGAATATCAATTTCGCAACAAATCATCATCAATTCGACCTTGAAGCATCCAATTCATACGAATTTCAACATCACCGAATCATCACCACATCAAAATCCATTTCAATTCCACAAAAATTTACAAAAAAACGGTGCGAATTTGCAAGAAGAGAACTCTCGGATTCCTGAATCATCATCATCATTGAGTTCACCCTCGCAATTCAAACGCATTCATCACCAACGGCGACAAATACGACGTGATCACGAGGGATTTGGTGAGAAGAGAAGAGAAGAAATCGAATTCGGAACTGAACCAGAAGAAGGAAAAATCGGATTCGAAGTTGAACGAGAGAAGAAGAAGAACGTGTTCATCTGTTCGAGGCAACAAGGAGACATTCACCGTAAACGAAGAACGAAGCTCCACTTCAAGCTTCTCCGTTCGAATCTCCGAATTACACAGAGGTAAAGTCCTAGTTCAACTTCCTCTTTCCAAATCCTCTATTGCTAGTTTGAATGTCGTAGATCGAGAGATGTAGAACGTTTTCCTCCAAGAAAATTTTTAGAACGATAAAGATTCAAAACGCCGTAAGTTCCTTTCTCGATCTACGTCAATCCAAAGATCTTTTTAGAAATCTAGCTTCGTAATCGAATAGAGGAGAGAAAGAGCGTCGAAACATGTGATCGGGTCGTAGATCCGGGTGGCTTGGGGCTCCGACGCGGCGGCGCCACCGCCGGCCACCGCGTCGGAGGAAGGTTGAAGACGACCGGCATTAGGTCGGAGAAGAGAGAGTTTGCGTACTCTCTCTCTAAGAACATTGTAGAGAGAGAAGTGGTTGAGGTTTGTGTGATGTTTCCCTTGGTTCGAGCTTATATACCGGCGTGTTAATCACACGCGCGCGCGTACACTATAGTGGCATGTTCCCCGGCCTTTGGACCATTAGATCTAGGGTTGAGAGGTACCGGATCAATCTAACGCCCCTGGTGCGTTTGGATGATCCGGGATCCATTTTTGTTTGGGCTCGAACCTCCTTTTGTGCGAGATCTTCGTTTTCCCTTCTATTTTTGCTATTTCTTACATTTTTTTTACTTTCTACACCTCTCGTATATGCTCAAAATCACTTGAAATTTTCTACAAATTTTTGTGTATATTCTTGATAATTCTTGTGATGTTCATGAGAAATTTGTTTACTGAAAATGTTGATAAAAAATATTCTTGTATTTTCTTGCATTATTTCTGATTTTGTGTGAAAATTCTCATGGAAAATAGTCTAAAATTCTATTTCAAATCCTTGATATGTTGATGATATATGCTGATTGATTTTGTGAATATTTTGCTACCGTTTTGCTGTATGTGTGTGATTTTTAATTGTTTACTTGCTTTACAAGTTACTTTTGTGTATGAATAAATGCAAGAAACACATAGGTTTACTTTGTAAATGTGAGATCATCATGTGGCTTTAATTCTTGTATTAAAATTTGATTCCAAATCTTAAAAATTTCCATTGGAATATAAGAATTATAGGTTGCATGACTCTTGCATTTTTATGAGTAAATTTTGGCATAGTTTTACACTTGTTTGGTTCCTTTTTTTCCATGCTTTTATCATGACATTTTGCTTGCATTATTTCACCCTATGCTACTAACTCCTTTCATTTCATGTTTCATCATTTCATAAGCATCTCCATTTCATCCCATATTCATCTCTATTTCTTTCTTACAATTTAATTTGTACCAAAATTAGAATGTAAACACTTAGGAGTCTTGTAATATTTTTCCTTTATGCACTTTTAATTTTCTTGGCAAAGAGGCCATAGAATGTATCTAGGATATGATGTAAAGGACAATGGACTCTAATAATGTACACCGACACAAGCACCGACACATGCACACACATCACTATATAGTTAGAATATGCATGTTTAGATGTATGTTTAGGATTGTATGTTTAGATGTATGTTTAGGCTCTACACTTAGAAAAATCATTTTCCAAAAAATATGAACAAACTTCACTCAAATCATTTTTGAAATAAACCTTGGGATCAAAATCCCATTGTATTTTCCTTTTTTCATTTTCTTAATCAAATTTCAATGAAAATAATCATGTTTAGACCACATTTTGCAAATGACTAACTCAACCTCACAATTTCATAATCTCATGCCCTTGAGGCCTCTTTCTCTCATTCTTCAAAATTCCAATTTTCAAACTTAAAATCAACCAACAAAAACAAAAACCTTTTTGGAAGAGAACTACGGTGGATTTGATCCCTTAAACGGGTACGTAGGCAAGGAACAAAATTCCTTCAATTCAACTAAAATAAAAATCCAAAAACATTCTTCTCCCTCCAATTCTTCACTTAGAATAACTCTTAGGTTTAAATAAATACTTTCAAAGTAGCATTTAAAAATAAAGCGCGCGCGTAGAAATTAAAGACGGTTCCTATAGGATACTATAGTCGTTATGGGTGCCTAACACCTTCCCGTAGCGAAAACAACTCCCGACCTCGATTCTCGGGGTTTTGCTTACTTTTTCCCTTCCCAAGAAAAAATAAGATATCACTAGGTTTAAAAGGTTCAAACTTAATCAATGTTTGACACCCGAAAACCAAGATAAAACACTACATGAAATACAAACCTTAAAAAGTTGTTGTGCAAGCATAAGATATTAATGATTGGATTTTCATATTGAACATCCTTTTGCTAATAACTATGTACTTTATGGAAATATCAATACTTGACTTCTACATGTTCGCGATTTTTAAGTCAAGGCATGAACATATGCGTGAGAATTTGTATAGAAGTATTGGTGTTCATTATACTAATTACTTTCTTGAACATGGGAGAATTATGCCATCAAACTTTATACCGATTTTAATTGATCAAGTGGAGCGCGATGTCTTATTGCAATTTTCTTTTTGTTAAACGGATAATACAGCCAATACTGTCATAATAACCTGGGGTACTAGGTTGAGCTTAGACTCCCATATTAAAGCTCTACTGGAACTTACAATTAATTTCTTTAATTATATAATTTTTTAAAATTTAGAAGGATTATCAAATAAATAATATGAAAGAATGCTTATGTGATTCGTTTTAACAAGCTGGACATCTTACTATGTTTTTGTGATTCAAAACAAAATACAAGAAGAAACTCTTTCTTTAGTCTGCTGCATTTATTGAGACTTGACATCATTCACTTTGAGTACAATTCCTGGATTTATACAATGAAGGCCAAAATCTTATATACTATTTTCTCAAATAGATCTAGTCTCCTCACAAGATATATATACTTCATTTATTTGCTAATTTTGTGTTGTTATACTGCTGGAAGTTACAAAACTATGTGGCCATGACAGTGTTACCAAAGGTCCTATGACTATGATTGCTATAACTATAGGGACCTTGGTGGCCCTCACAAAGGTCCACGGCATATTACACATATCTTCGGTGGCTCAAGGTTATAATAACATATGAAACACTGACACATACACGAACACCGACACTGCTAACAATTTAAGAAAGTGAAAGTGATTGAATGTAACCATGTTTCGGTGTCGGGCGCAAAACACACCTGAATGCAGCCCCTAAGAAATCAAAGGGTCAACATTACACTATTTCTGCAAAATAGCCTACTTGCTCTATGAGACAATACTTGAGTTGATTGGTGGTTAATGGATATCTATATGGAAAACTTTAGGTCAATCAACTTGGAACAAGCCACAAGCTTTGAATTTTGCTATCTATGTTCCTTCAGATGAGAAATTTAACCCTAGAATATTGAAGAAGTTCAAATCAAATTCTGTCCATACATTTTCTATCATCAGAGGCAGATCATTACCTCAACAAAGTTCTCGAAGCTTTGACTGATTCGAAGGTATACTTGACATGTTGTCCAGCAATAGTAACCAAACATTAGAGAGAAAGTCGTCAACTATTTCATATACCTCAAATCATATATGGTAAAAAAGTTTCATTAATTTGTATTGTAAATACTTTAGTTACTTGGTTTCCTTGTTAGTCATCAAGAACTAAATAAGCCTTTGATATAGAAAATTGTATTATTTTGGTGAACATAATTAAATTTGGAGTGTCCTCTCTTTAATTCAAAGGAAGGAGAGTTTATGTTTACTCTGCTAATTTTTATAAATTAATTAATTTTGTTTTTGATTGCTAGGCCATTTTATTATCCCAAAGAAGCATTGAGCTGGTCAGAGAATCAAATCCAACCAATAGAATAGCAATATCAGAAGAGGCCCACATCAACTGACCAAAAAGAACCAATAGAATTCAAATTGGTGGAAATTGATGCATTCACAATAATTTATACTCCCTCCGTCCCAATTTATTTGACCTCTTGTTCATTTCACACAGATTAAGAAAAATGTATAAATAAAGGGAAAGTGAAATATATTGTATTGGGAATGATAAAAGTAGCCTCCGTCCCTAATTATAGGACCCTTTTGAAAAAATAACGGGAATTAAGATAGTGGATATTTGTATTAAATATGTTTGTAATTACTATTGGTTTTACAATTTTATCCCTTAAGAGAGAGGGTTGGTTTATGTTTTCAACATGTTATTTATTACTTATTGAAGAAAAAGATGTATAATAAATAGGGGCATGTATGTAAAGAAATAATTAATGTAGTTGGAAATAGCAAAGGGTCTTATAAAAGGGACAAAAAAATTCTCAAAAGGGTCTTATAATTAGGGACGGAGGTAGTATTATTTAGTGTTATATTGTATTGGAAATGATGAAAGTTGTATTGAAAATTGAAATGAGTCGAGTTATTTTGGAATGACTTTTTTTTTTAGAAAATAGGTCGGTTATTCGGGACGGAGGGAGTACCGATCTTTACTTGTGAAAAGTATAATAATAACGACAGAGACTTTACAATAATTGTTTGGTAGGTAGTGTTGTGTTGGTCCACCTAGCAGCACAAACTTGACTACTTTTCACCTTATAATTCCATTTTTGTCCCTTCCCTATGTATGTACACTGGACACCAATTATTTTCCTACATTCTTTCTTTCTCACTCTCAAACTCTTCAACTTTTCAATCTTCCTTTTGATCAATCTGCTCTTTTTGAAGGATGGTTGAACAAATTCCATATGGCCTTACTGAAAGCATCATTAAAAGGTGAACAAATTTTTCATCCCTTACTCTACACATTTCATTATAATTGTAACATCTAACATACATGGTTTTTTATTTAATACCTTGTTAGAAGAAAAATCTCAAAATGAAAACTTTTAGTTAGTGTACTGAATTTTTGTTTCTTTTGACAGCTTGGCTTCTGAGGCCTGTCGTGAATTTCGACAGATATATGGTGTTAAGTATGAGGTGGATAGGCTTCGGGAGACGGTTGAATCCATCAAAGCTGTGCTCCTTGATGCCGAGGAGAAACAAGAACAAAACCATGCTGTTCAAAACTGGATTAGAAGACTCAATGATGTGCTTCATCCTGCTGATGACTTGCTAGACGAATTTGTTATTGAAGGCATGAGACACAAAATGAAAGCACGTAAGAAGAACAAAGTGTCCAAGGTATTGCATTCCTTATCTCCAAAAAGAATTGCTTTTCGCCGTAAAATGGCTAATGAGATTGAAAAAATAAGAAAAAGATTTAATGATGTAGTGGATGAAATGACCAAGTTGAATTTGAGCCAAAATATTGTGGTTGTTAAGCAAAGTGACGATAAAAGGAGAGAAACTTGCTCTTTTGTATTAGAATCAGATATCATTGGTAGAGAAGATAATAAAAATGAGATTATAAATTTCTTGAGGCAACCACATAGGAACCACAATGTCTCCTTGATTGCCATTGTTGCTATTGGTGGTTTAGGCAAGACAGCTCTTGCTCAGCTGGTATATAATGATGGGGAAGTGCAGAAAAAATTTGAAAAGAAGATATGGGTATGTGTGTCTGAAGACTTTGATGTCAAAACTATTTTGAAGAACATATTGGAGTCGTTATTAAATGGAAAAGTTCATGAAAACTTGTCATTAGAGAACTTGCAAAATAACCTCCGGAAAATTTTATCGGGAAGAAAATACTTTTTAGTCTAGATGACATTTGGAATGAGAGTCATCAAAAATGGATTGAATTGAGAACTTACTTGATGTGTGGTGCTAAAGACAGTAAGATTTTAGTGACGACTCGTAGTAAAACTGTGGCACAGACAATGGGTGTAGGCGAACCTTATGTTTTGAATGGTTTGACTCCAGAAGAATCATGGGATTTGTTAAAGAACATCATTACATATGGGAATGAGGCCCAAGGAATGAATGAAACTCTTGAATCAATTGGTAAGAAGATAGCAGAAAAATGTAGTGGAGTTCCACTAGCTATCAGAACACTAGGAGGCTTATTACAGAGTAAATGTAAAGAGAATGAATGGAACAATGTCTTACAAGGTGACTTTTGGAGATTATGCAAAGACGAAAATAGCATCATGCCAGTTCTCAAATTGAGTTACCAGAACTTGTCGCCTCAACAGAGACAATGTTTTGCATATTGCTCTATATATCCTAAGGATTGGGAAATAGAGAAGGATGAGTTGATTCAACTATGCATTGCACAAGGTTATCTTGATTGCTCACCTGAAGTTGAGCTCAATGAAGATGTTGGTAACCAATTCGTGAAAATTTTCTTAACAAAGTCGTTTTTTCAAGATGCAAAAATGGATGAAGATGGTGATATATATAGTTTCAAAATGCATGATTTAATTCATGATCTAGCAATGCAAGTAGCTGGCATAGATTGTTGTTCCTTGGATGGCGATGCAAACAAACTAGTAGGAAGGCCCGTGCATGTATCGTTTCAACGTAATGCCATTGGTTTGTTGGACTCATTGGATGCAAGCAAGCTGAGAACTTTGGTTTTGTTGTCCTCGTCTCCCAGTTGGACAGGATTGAACGGGGATGAATCGTCAGTTATTTCAAATTTCAAATACTTGCGCGTCTTGAAACTGTCAGATTCTTCTTTAACCAAGCTATCTGGTTCAATTGGAAAATTAAAGCATTTAAGATGCCTTGACTTATATGATTGCAAGGCTTCAGTAGATATTTTCAAATCCATAAGCAATCTTGTTTGCCTACAAACACTGAAATGGCGAGTGCATGAAATCACTCATATGGAATTTATTGGTAGTACTTATTCAAAGTGGCTTTCTTCACTAACAAATATTGTTGAAATCTCTCTCACTTACTGTGTTCGTTTGCGGTTTCTCCCCCATTGGAACGTCTTCCGTTCCTTAAGTCACTACATATAAGATTCCTTGGTTTTCTAGAATACATACATTATGAAAAGCCTATTTTGCCTGAAAAATTCTTCCCCTCTTTGGAGATCCTCAGATTGGAGGGTTGCTCAAGCTTCAGGGGATGGTGTAGGATAGGAGGTTATATTGACTCTTCACAACCATGTCATATATCCTTCCCTCCCTTTCCTCTTCTTTCTCAATTATCAATCACAGGATGTAAGAACTTGATTTGCATGCCTACTTTTCCAAAACTCGACAAGACTTTGGAGTTAAATGGTAGTCCTGTGGAGGCACTGAATGCAACACTAAACAATCAGAGTCTCTCATTGCCTGCTCTTTCCATGCTCAAATCCCTGTGTATTGGTGGACATACACTTTCTGTCAATAACATCCAAGAAAATTGGATGCAAAATCTTACGTCTCTCCAACACCTTCAAATTGAATATTTTTCAAGTCAACAATTCCATGAAATTGCTAGTTGGTTTAATGACGACTTCAACTGTCCTCCTTCTCTACAAAAAATTACTTTAGAACATAGTGATGACCTAAAGGCACTGCCTGACTGGATTTGTAGCCTCTCATCACTTCAACATGTGACCATAAGGTATTTCATACATTTATCATCGGTGCCTGAAGGAATGCCTCGTCTTACCAAATTGCAGTCCCTGGAAATCATTGGATGTCCCCTTTTAGTTAAAGAGTGTGAGGATCAAACAAATGCAACTTGGACCAAAATTTCTCACATCCCAAATATAATCTTACAGGATCTCACTTAGAAAGGTACCATATATTCTCTTAAAACAACTGTTTCTATTTTTAGATGTTATGAATTTTCCATAGTAAATGGCTTGTAACATTTGTACCTCAAAAGTAAATGGTTCCAGTTTTCTGGATTTTTCAAAGCTATTGGCTGTGAATATTTTTCAAATCCTATCACAAAGATGGTTTTCTACTGGTTTATAATATATCATGATCCTAAGTTTCCTGTTTCTGGACTACATATGTACCTTCAACTAATTACCTAGAAAATAGATTTGTATCACATGTAGTATTAGATAGCTATAAGCTTCTTTACAATAATGTTATTTGCATGCCAATTTTACTTCACCAGTTTCTTCCTATACTCTTGAAAACTATCTTCTCCAGGATATGTTTTTTAGACTATCATGCTGATTTGAGCTATTATCTTGTCTCATTGATTTGTCAGAATAGATAAAAGACACTTGATTTTATAAAAGAAATGAAAAAATAAGTAGGTTTGTGCTAAACATATAGCTGCTGTAGCTGTATGAAGATGAAGCAAAGTGTAATATTACTTTCATTTGTGCATTTTGGACAGGTATATATATCATGAACTGATGATTTGCTTCAACCTTCTTTTATGGTCACCAAAGATGGTAAATTTTAAATTTTCTGATTGTTAATTAGTTTTTTTTTTTTTTTTTTTTTTGTATTGTTAATGTTATTATGCTTGAACATAAGAGGCTGGTTTATTTGATCTTTAATTAAAGCTTTCCATAGTGGTCTTTCTTTTTTGTAGGCTTTTAGAACTATTTGACTTTTTTATTTTTGTGATTTTATCCTCTGGTGTTTGATTTTATTTTTTTCATGTCTAGCATGAAACAAGTCTTGTCATGTCTAATTTATACTACAATAATTTCCTATTTTGAATTCTGTGCCTAATCAATTAGTAAAAGTAGTAACTAGTAAGATTTGATTCTCAATCAGTTTGAATTCATGTGTTATGAAATTAACAAGTGGTTTGAATTTCCGTATTACAAAATTAATGCAATGAATTTCTCCACAGAAAATTTCAGATACAAGTTTTTCCCAGTTCTTGTAACAAGTCATCAAAGCTGAAAGGCCTCAGAAGAGAGTGAACGTTCACATCCATCTTCCTGAGAAAATCTTTCAAATATCAGAGGAAATTTCTAACTCTTCGGAGTTTGCTAGAGAATTATTATCACAGGAACTCTTCAGATACAAGTTTTTCCACTACCAATGCATTTCTTGTATCAAGTCATCAATGCTGAGAGGTCTCAGAAGAGAGAGAACATTCACATCAATCATCTTGAGAAAATCTTTCAAATATCAGAGGAAATTTCTAACTCTTTGGAGTTTGCTAGAGTATTATTATCACAGGAGTTTGTATATTTATCAATCTCTTCTTCTCTAACTCTCAAAAAGTTATAGGGATCAATTGTTGGTTGGTGTTACATTTTTCTGCTATGCCTGTATATATCTGGTTTGCACTTCAAGGAGAAGCTTTGCTATATGCAGCAATTGTATTTTTATGTATTTTCTGCTGCTAAAGCACTACTTATGAGAAGTAACTCTTCAAGAAAGCTTTCAGTTCTTTTATATATCAATATAATTGTTCATTGTTTGTTTATTATATAATCCAGATTAAAGGGAGTAATCTCTCTGAAAAAGTAGTTTCCTTTCAAGGAATGCATGCAGTGTCAGTTCTTAATGTCTCAATCTCCTCCGCAACATGTATTCATCTTTTAAAGACCATGTTAAAAAAGGAATCAGATTAATAATTTAATAGAAGAGCACATAATCATACATATAGAAGGTTAAAGTTGTGCTACGTCATAAATCCATTAAATTAATGAGATAATAATGGTAACTGGATGCCAAGATATTTAAGTTCTTGGTGTAAAGGCCAAGTCAATTTCTTCTGTTCTTCCTCACATGTACATTCCTCAGAAATGTCTCACGTGCACATATTGGCGTCGATCATCAACTTCAACTATGAGGCAGACGTTCTTTTTACAGCTTGTGAAGAGAGCTGTTGGGTGAAACAGTCGTTGAGATATGGTAATTGTAAAAGAGTTGTTGTCATTCAGGGGAAAGAGTCGTTGCTTGAAGATGTCTTAAAGTAATCTGATCAGTGAAGTGACTTCTACTTTTCAGGCTGCCATGTACCGAGTCTTGTGATATTCAAAAGTCTTCTTTTGAACTTCGTTCTTGAACCTGTACAATGATTTTCTCCTTGTGCTCCTTCTTGTTTAGATGATGTATTTCAGCTTTGGGATGATTGTTTTGAAGCTTGTTCCAAACGGTGAAGCTTATGTACCAATAACTTTAACTGATTCCTGTTCATGGTCTTTCAAGTGATGATTTTAACTAATGAAGAGTTAGGTTAGGTTTAGTTGTCAAAAATTTGTACTTAATTACCAATATTGGAGCCTAATCTTGGTTCCTAAGCATAGACTTATCTTGTTTCAATATTGTTCTTGAGAAAGACCAAATTTGGACATTTAGTTATAAATTTGGACTTAAATCATAATTAAGACCAATATTGGAGCCTAAGCATAGATTTATCTTGTTTCAATATGGTTCTTCATAAAGACATAAATTCGACATGTTTAGCTTTTACGAATTTGGACTAAATCTTCATAAAGAACAACTTTGAGCCTTAGCTTAAGGATAGTTCCAATAGCTTTGGTGTAGTTATGAGCACTTCAAGAATGCTTATGTTTTACTCCTATGAGCATTATTACACTTAATTAACTGAAGACTAACTTCTTTAATAGAGTCCTAAGTTATTGTCTACTTGTGTAAATTTCACAAAATGATAGTTTGAACAATAATGGAGGTGCCCGAGTTTGAACACCGGTTATGACTTTCAATCTACCAATTTCGACATTTTTATCAATTGAGCTATCATTTTCAAATACTATATACATTTATTATTTATTGTTTCTTTTTCGAATAAACAATAATAAATACCACTAAGTATCCTCCTTCAAAAAAAAAAATACCACTAAATATCTTGAAATAAGAAAAAGCAAAATTTATCACATACTACATAAAATTGATAAAATACTAGATATTTTAGGTACATATTTATACATAAAATTGACACATTAAATACACTACCATTTATTCTTAATGAAAGTGAAAAGAAAAGAAAAGGTACTTATACCGTAAAAAAAGGTGTAAATATGGAGTGGATACAACTAAATAATTTCAAAATGCTTCATATTCTTTAGGGGAATTTCAAAAGGCTTCATATTGAGTTAAAAATGCACCGTGTTTTTTTTAACAAAGTATCGTGAAAATATATACTGTGCACATAAATATTTTGAGCCTATTCATTTTATTTAATTGTGTATATATAAAATAAAATATAGACAATCTCAAACGTCATATTTGCTTGAGCAACAAACTATCTCCCGATTTCATCGCTTCAATGTGTCCTCTTTTTAGAAACTTTCTAATCTTTGGTTCTTAACAAACAACCATGCATTCACCTTCTGCAAAAAAATCCTCCAACAAAACAAAACAATTAATATAGAAAAAAATTGTTATCCTTATTATTGATCTTCCTCTTCAATGGGGGATAGAAAAGGAGATGTTAGAATATACGTCATCTCTTGTTTTTTCTTTGCATGCACAATTGGAGGAGGAATTTTCCTTTGCATGTACATATTCCTGCCTGATTCTGAATCTGTACCATGGTATCTCTTTGCAGGCATGGCATTGGTTGCAATTCCATGGCTATCTTGGTTTCTCATCTTGATATATAGATGCATTAGACCTATTAATGTTCAAATTGATGAACATCATACAAACAATTATGGTAATACTGGTGCAATTTGGACACCGAAATCTCCACAAACAGCTGCTACTGCTGTTAGAAGCCCTCGTGGTACAAAATCCCCTTCTCATTCCCCTGTTGGTGGTGGCGGCGGAGAGCGTCGCGTTCAATTCGGGACAGTTGTGGAGATGGGAGATGAATTTGGTGGCGGCGACCGGGAAGAACACCACCATAATGAAGATTTTGTTGAGCATCATGAGTCCAAAAAAGAACAAGACATACCACAAACATTGATAACGGTTGAACACTAGTCTAGATAAAGTGAAATTCCGTTGTAAATGTCTTAATGGATTGAATGCACATGGTGATATGTATATGATATTGGAGTCTAATACACACAAGTGATGATGATGTACATTAGTTGAATTGATGCATACATGCTACATATTCAGGGCAAGTAGTAATTTTCACCATGGTCATATTGTAAGAGTTAGTTTTTATTTTTCTTTTATAGGCAAATGTTAGTAGTAAATTTTGTTAGGAGGAGGAAAAAATTTATTAACCGTAGAGATCGAACTTTGAACCTTTTTCATACCATTCGGCTACACGTTCGGAGACTATTGTAGGAGTTAGTCGGGCTTGCGTACACGAGACAACATAATTAGATCATAGTGATGAGATAAATTAGATGAGTGACTAAATGAGGCATCATATTGTAGAAAAAGAGCAAAGTTGAAAAGGGAAGAATCCACAATGATATTTATGTCCTTGAGTAGTGATTCTAAAGAAAATTGAAAAGGAAAATTAAGGATTTAGATTCTCCATGATATTGAGTTATATGTACTGATTGAATGATATGTGGTGTAAATGATAACTACGTGAGAAATGTAATAGAAAAAAGTTTTAAATATGATTTTAGTCTCCACAAATATATTATTTTATGTTATTAGTCTCTGTTAACATTTGTTTGCATACTAATTAAGGGGTGACTCTCTCAACAACCCAAAATGCCAAATGATGGCAATAATGATGCGATGTTGTATAAAAAGAGAATATAGTTTGAATCAATTTTCAGGGATGAAATTAGTAAGACTAAGCTCACTCGCAAATATCAATATTTATCCTCAAATGTTTTGATTTAGAGTTTCTGGGAAGTAAAAATTACAATAAACAGTGATTCTATCGTTCATTGGTTAAATTATGATCCTTTTGTACATGTACAAATATGAATCGTGATCCTATATGAAAGGTGAGTTTAGCAGTCAAATCCTTAGCACTTGTGAGTTCTGTCATTCCTGCTTGGTCGAATAGAGACCATTCATGCGAAATAAAGAATTCAAAAATTCATTGTACATGATTACTTTTGGAGGAGTTGTACATTGATTACTTAAAAAACAAAACTAACTCAGAAATTTATTTCTCTAACCATTTGCCAACAAGTATTGCTAACAGTTCAGTGTAACAATAGTTGAGACATTCTCAATGTGCAGTGACTATGTAATTCAAGTTCTAGCTGAGCAAAACCTGTAAATTTAGTACAAACAAAATTACAGTGTGTGATAATTCTAGCGCATTGTTGCCAAAAACAGCCGCCGAATCCAACGCCCCATAGACTATCCACAAGGATCCAGCTGTAATCAAACATCTTCACCACTACATTACAGAGATATACAAAACCAGTTAGAAACCAGTTAGTCGCTAACTAGATGAATCAATCTCCAAAACAATCATCCCAACCATGCTAAAATATTAGAAATGGAAAATGTTATTTTATGCGCAACAAGAATCCAAATGTATACAAAAAATAGATACATACATACCTACTATCCAAGTGAGGAGTGTAAGTAACACAAACGACAACCTATATCCAGATTTGTTAACCAAAATAAAGGAATCTCTACACAGATACTGCACAATTCTAAACCATTGAAACCAGTCTGAATCAATCTGAACCATGGATGAAAGGCTTCTTCTAAGTTATAACAAGGCTGAAACCATGGACTTGTAAAAAAAAAAAAACAGAAAAGGCGGTCCTAACTTCTAACTAGACCGATTCATTCAATAAATCACCAAACAACAAAAATTAAACAAGCTTGACATATTCAACATCAAAGGCATATTTAGCTGAATAAATTACTGGCTGTAATAATTATTATCATGGAGTATGATCATGGAAATAAAATGTTCCTTGGAGACATTGGAGAGGAAGATAACAGTCACATGTTTCACATGCCACTACCTTCATCTTCGTCAACAATATCAAACAAAATATCCTATGTTTCTATGTTTCACATGCCACTAACTATTCCATACCATTATTTTAGATTGATAGACTATGAATATATATATATATAGTTTCCATACAAATATAATTTACTTGGTGACAATGAAGTTCTCCGTGTTAATCTAACTATTTCCCATAACTAACATAATCTAACTATTGCCCATAATTATCATCATATACTTAAGCAGTTGATGCGTGATGCCTTAAGCACATTGACTATGAAGGAACTTGAGTAATTATAACTTGGTTATTATCCTTTTTCAAAAAAAAAAAAAAAAAAAACTATTATCCTAGCATCTGGTCAGATATCAAATTCAATTATAACTGATACTCATGCAGATTTTGTTACATATAATCAAATCTCAGCAATAAAGGAAACAATACTAATGCATAAGCATACATTTCTTCCAAGTTTCCCTTTACTGTTGAGTCTAACTTTTGCAACATTGGGTTCTAATCCAATGGGCAGAAGCAACTGATAATTTGGGAGGATGATTTTATCATCCCACCCAACCTGCCATTAGTTGTCAAGAAGCACAACTTGCCTAGCTTTGACCAGACAATATAGCTCCATATGCTTCTATCTTGTCACAACTAATAAACAAGGAAACTATATACTACAAATAAGGACTACATTCAGTAAGTCATGGAAACAACAACAAGTGATAAATTGAAAACCCACAAGAGATAAAGATTTTGACTCGAGCAGATAATTGAATATCAAATTTAAAATTGTTGAAAATGAGCTATGGGGACTGAGGTTCAAACTCTCAAAACATGTACATGAGTGGAGTCAATAACCCGAGATAGAATTCATTTAAGTGGATCTATAAAACAAACAAAAGGAAGAAACTCTGTATAGGTTTTAACAAGAAAACTGGAAAAATAGTAATTTGCAACCCCCTATCAATTTAGTGTTTGGATAAGAACCGCTAGATAAACCAGATAAACTTTGATTTACATATATGCAAATAAAACTTACTAAAAAAGAGTCTAAAAAAACATATAGCTAGTTAACATATATCAAGATATGCTATTCCAGCAAGCATATGAAGACTTCGCAAGCAAGTTTAACAGGTTTTAAGGCTGGAAATACAATGTTTTGATTCAAAAAGTACTCCTTGTAAGTGTTTTTTCTAACTTGTTCTACAGGTGCAACTTCACACACAGGCACTTGAAGAGAAAGTGAAAATTATACCTTCCATTAGATTTCTTATTTACTTAGTAGAGCTATGTTTGACTGAGTTTATCAATCAATCTTCGAAACTGAACATAAGCAGTGGCAATTTCACCTACTAAATATCAGAGCACAAAACCAATACACAAAAATACCAGTAATTGAGAAATTAGAGGTAACCTCATCAATGACCTTCACTAAGTAGTTAATAAAGCTTCAAGGCTTTGATCTCTGCACAAACAGAATCAACCAACAAAAATTCAAAAAGAAATTATAGAACATGTTGAAATTTCCAGAACAGTGTTCAATATAGCAATGCTACAACATACAAATTGATAGTGTTTGAAGAAATAGTGCTACAACTAAGGCAAATCATTTTAAATCCCTCAAAAGTATTTTACCTTGTTACAATCTCCAACTCAAACACACTCTAAGAGAATGTATCCTCTCGATCTCCCTCGGCGATTGTCTCCCCTTCCTCCATATTGCTGAACTCTAAGAAATGGGTTGGTCTATGATCTTCATGGTAATACTCCCTAGGGGTCCCAAGCTTCACTCCATACTTCATGCCTAATGTGTGCCTCACTCCCATAAAGTTGTAATTCCATGGACCATTATCAGGAATCTAGGAAATTGTGACAAAAAAAAAAAACATCAAAACATTGAGTAAAATAATAATGATAATAATAACAAGACTGTAATTATAATAAGAAATATAACCATTAATTGATAATACGATAAATTTAATATAATTATATTTCCGTCATTCAATTATATGCGAAGAAATAAAAAATAAAATAAAAAATATGCGAAGAAATAATAGTAGGAAAACTTCAGGAAGCAGTAAAGCTTACCATGTAGAAACCAATGAAGCGATCACTGAGGAGCATCTGAACCTTCTCATAATGAGTGGGAAGATAACCATGTGGGTTGCTTCCTGTATCCTTGTTAATACGTCCCCATTCATAACCAGATGGAGTTAGTTTATATGCAGTTAAAGAACAAGAACCCGGAGTAAAACTGCAAGTCAAGATAATACACTTCTCCCCATCCCATTGTTTATTGTTCTCTAGGACCTTAGCATGTGAAGTGAGATCCTGCAATGATAATTTCTCAGGTTAGACAATGTTATCACTATTCATTAATATATTTCCATGAAAAAAAGCAACAAAAAAAAAAAAGTTGCAATTGAAACTAAAGTAATCCAACCTGAGGCGACAACTGCGGAACTTCATTTGGTTGAGTATGCATCCATCCCAAAGGCTCCAAATCATTCAAGAAATCATGTTCTGGCAGATCTGATGGGAGATGGACTTGTTGATGAGTCCCCCATTGTGGTGGCATCACAATGCACCGGATTTCCTTAACCTGAGGATTGTCAGGAGGACTTATACCATACAAATACCCAGAAATCTGCGTTCGAAGATCTGCTATGCATATAAACTTTTTCAAAATGTTCTTTGGCATGATATAAGTATAGCCCGTTTCCTGCACCGCAAAATTCAAAGTTAAAATATGATAGGAGTTGTGACTTAATGAGTATAAAAACAATTAACAAGATTTAAAGAAATGAAGAAAAATAATGCCAACCTTTATATCCTCGGAGTTCACATATATATGGTTTACTCGAAGGTATAAATTTGTGGCTGATATTGCTCTGACACGCCAATCAGTCTTCGAACCAAAAGCAGCTTGCTCATAGGGACTAGTGGTGGTTACAATCAGTCCTTCACCGTGAACATTTGTAGTCTGTGTTGTTACAGCTGTCACCTGATTTGCTTCGCGTGCCTGTTTTTCAATCTCTGCAATCTGTTGCCGCTGTTGTGAAGGGGGGTAATCTCAGCTCCAAGTATAATATCACGAATCTCAGACTGGGTCAAAGCTGAAGTATTCACATTGTTTTTCTTTGCATAATCAGAAAGTATAAGATCTCTTAATGCAACCTCCACCTTCATCCACTGGTCATCACTTAGAGAAGGCCAGATGTGATGAGGTTCAGTGACAACAGTTATGTCAGGCCTCAGTAACATCTTTGCCTTTTCATTATTCACATGAAGTGCACGCAGAATAAGAATCAGCCTGGAGAATGCAGTGTATGAGGAAATGCTCTTCAGCCAGTCGTCGTAAATGTTGAACAAAACCATTTGTGGTTCTGTGGCCTTCAAAATAAGATCCCCAAATTTCTCAATTTTCAAGCATGCTTGGAAAGGAAGTTGCAGCTCACTTCCTTTGATAACAATATTGGGGAAATCCAACAAGTGAACCTCCAACGGGTCCAACATTCCTTTACGGGTAACAATAATTTGCTTTGGCTCTTCTTCTACAGGCAAAGACCTTACAAGAGCAGCAACTTCTTCTGCTGTTTTCCACTTCGCCAGTTGGCCGAGACGCTTCTGACCGGCCCATACACTCGTATGGATAACCTTAAGAAACAACTGCCCAGTCCTTGGATTGAAGATAAAAATGGCACCATTGATGGGTTTTGTTGTAAGATTTCCTTCAAAAGTCTTATGAATTGTAACGCGATACACATTAGTGTCATCAACAAACCATTTGATTTGGTTGTTGAATATCTCTCCATAGTTTTGGGAAGACAAATATGGTTCAGTGGGCTCAGAAGAGTACAACTGCAGACCTTTCCGGATTCGTTCCCTCAAAACATACAATGCAGGATTTGACTTCATAATCTTATTCATGGCCTGCTGAAGTAGTGGCTTTGATCCAGGGAACCAGTTCCCAAATGCAGAATGCAAGTTATATGCCAAATCAAGGCCAACCATAACCCCAGTAGGAGATGGGTATATAGACATATTATCTGTTGTGTAATCCATAAATTTGGCCCTGGTGTAACGCTCAATATCGTGAGAATCATAATCACCCCATCGAAGCTGAACATCAATCCAATACTTATTGCTTGCCTTCTGATCAAAAACATCCTTAGATTCAGCTACAAGACTAGGCTTTGACATTGGCCATTTGTGGGCAGCAAAGAGAAGGATGTCTGCACAAGAACTGTTCATTTTGTAACTCTTCCTAGGATGGATTGTTTCCTTCTGGACAGTTTCAATCTCCAAAGCGTCCAACTCTTGATCCAATACCTGACAAAGATCCATGACAACACTCTCATGGATTTTCTGCCACAAGTGAGCTCTGAATATCTGAATAAGAGATATCTTCAAAGTTGGAATTTTCCCATGCATGAAAATCCCAGTAAGATCTAGCTGCACCTGGAAACCAACATAAACATTGGCTCGGTTAATGGTTGGTGACCACCAAAGCGTAAATCTACGGTTGGGTATCTGGTTGAGACCAGATCTTTGTGCATTGGTGAGCTTCTTATACTTCATAGATTCCTCAAAACCTGATGCTTTTTCCCAGAAGAGACCTTCCCAAGTTGGAAAATATGTTCCTTTGAATAAAGTGTGTTCAAGAATTCCTTCAATTCCTCCAAGAGCTTGAATAACATCAGTTCGGTAATTATTCAAGTTCCATAACTTCCCATCGTGCCTCTGGTGTGTCCACCAGAAGGGATTTTGTTTTAAAACTTGATACTGCTTGAAGTCTAAACGTACCCTCCATCCTTTATCATAAGCCAAAGTGTGTCTATCCTTCTGAAACAAAGTGTTAATACGTGGAATCCCTTGCTCCCATGAGTCTTCCAAATCCTCAAGGGTCAAGCGCCTATTCTGTGCTTGTGCTACCTGCCTTTTCACTGCATATTCAGCCCAGACGCGTTGTGAATCATTGAACTCCCTTTCCCAGGGCAGTATATAGCGATGAAGGCTGGGAATCAACTGACCCTCCTCATGACTCATCCCACTTCTGAAGTGGGTTACACCAACATCTGTCTGCTGATTGTGCCGTATATCACTTTGTGGAATCAAAATGTGACCCATAGACAACATTCCAAGTCCTCCAACTTCCTTGGGCGAGTAGAAAATGACAGGCGGAAATCTGCTAGGCATCTTTGAGTTGAGTCCTATCTTGATACGAGTCTGAATTTTATTTTCACATTTGACAAGCAAATCCAACAACTCTTGAGTATGTACAGTTGCCTCTCGGAAGTAAGTCATGAGTCCTATTAAAGCTGTATTCCACTTATTGACAATTTTTGTGAATGTAGTAGAACCCGAAGACATAAGAATCTGCCTCACACGATTCTCAAACATTTTAATCTGTTCATCATCAACTCTTAAGAAAGCAGTAGCTGTCCTTTCTTTGGTTTGTTCATTCTGGAGATTCCAAACACCATCTCTTGTGTTACCGAATGCTTCTTGAGTCGTTCTAATTTTAGGAAGTATCCTCACTTCAAATCCACACATGCTAAAAAGCAAGTTTGGATTATCTTTGCTGTAAACAGAAGCGAAGCTGTTTTCCCATTCCAGTGTTGTGATGCTTCGAGGAAGACGGTTTTTCATATCCCAAAAGACACTCCTCCCAAGATTGACATCATGCTTCATGAGCCTCATTCTTGCATCTCTTGGCCAGCACTTCTTATTATTGTACCCCACCATGTTCTCATTGTTAGGATCAGGGTGTTCAGTGAGATATTTCTGAATGAGATCCCGAGCCTCCTCATGTGTGAAACGAAATAACACGTAAACTTTATCTATGTACCGGGAATACAGCCTAATTGGATGCCTGGTCTCAACTTTGGTGTCCCAATAAGTAATGAACTCGTTAGGCATCTGCGGCGGACCAGCAATCTCTCTCGCTCGAGTCAATCCAAGAAGCAAGAGATCCAATATCAGGCCATAATACTGAGCAACAAAGGAGGCAAACTGTAGTCCACGTATAAGACCATATTTATTCGTGTGGCTCATATCCTTGTATGACAACACAACATTGTTTTTTGCAGTGATATAATCAGCAATGTTGTGGTCTAGAACCAAATGGAGAAGCCTATTTAACATTAGTATATCAATCTTCTCGAAAAACTTCTCAAACTTGGTCTGCAACATCACAACGCAGTGACCATCACTGGTGTCCCAGATGCCTTCCAAATTATTTATACCTTGACACCATTTGTAAACTAAAAGAGGTGGTGGCTCTGAATCTGCTGGCTTGATCCAGTTGGGAAATAGATGACGTTTGTCGCCTTCATACCACAGATATTGATCAAGATATGCATCTGTAATTTTCTCCAGAGGCTCTATTTCGTAAACCGGAATCAAGTAACCATATAAATCCATAAACTCTATTCCAACTTCTTTGAATGCACGTTGGGTGAGGAGGTGTCGTTTGATTCGTGATAATGCCTCGTGTGGATTGTCATAAGCTTGTTCAATCAGCCCCAACTCTTCTCTTTGAAATTGATTTAATCTTGCTGAACCACTGTAGGATTCCTTCAACCTCTCAAGTGCAAGGATAAGCAGCTTTGTATCATGCTTGTATGATAGAGGTGGAAATGGAATATGGGAGAACTTCCGAGATTCTAACCAATGGACTATAGTTGTATAAATAGTAACACCATCTTCAGGAGTAACATATGGGCCATCTTTCGAATAATTGCATTGGCACTCCTGCTCTGCCATCAGCCAAAGACGAGTCATTCTTCCAAGATTCTTGCGACAAACAGTCTTATCAACAGTTGCTCCTCTTCTTATACGCTCACGATTATAATGGGTGACATTTGTCCACCAATCTGCTTTTGATTTCACATATCGAAGGATCATATTCTCTATTGGAACAGCCATACCAGGAACCTTCCAAGGAATATTTGCCTTCCAGCATCGCCATGCTTCACTCAAATGCTGCAATATAACTCTTGACTTAGTCTCCTTCATACCCTCCGGGATGGCATCAACCACGTCGTGAATAACAGCTGCCCGAAGCTCCAAGTCAAAATGGCTTTCAACACGTTGCTTAGTGACGGTCTTCGCCACTCCTTTAGAGTGGCGTCCCTCAAACTGTCGTGCCAGTAAATTTCCAAGCCATCGTTCAAGAAGGGGCACAATACCACGAAGAAAGAATAACCAAACCCTCCACATTGGTGCCCAAAACCCGCAACCGGGTCCCTTCCCGACAGGGCCAGTGTTAAAACGGTAGTAAATCAAGTGTTTCAAGTCTTTGCACATTCTTATTTGTCGCATAAGCCCATACTTGTACCGATACATACCGGTCAATTGACCAACATGAGAGAAAGTATATTGGAGGCCATCCGCCATCTGAAAAGCATCAACATTACCCAAGCGATACTGAACATTGGCATCCACCACAAGTTTCGTCAAACGAAGGATCTCACGACAGAGATGAAAAGCATTACCAAATCGTGATTTCTTACGCTCTTTTGTAGTCAAGGTTTTGACAGGCTTCAAATTAAAATTATAATCAAGGTGAAGGTAGTTCAAATTTTTCCTGTGTATCAACAGATTCAACATGTTGTACCCCTGCTTACAAACTTGAAGACCTGCTTCAACCCAATCAAGTTCTGTGGTCTGGAAAAACTTTGTCGCTTGAAGTGATCTGAATAAGTTCTTCTTTTGTTGAGACTTAGGAGGTCTATGATGCAGTTCATTCAACACAAAACACTTGAGCAACTTCTGATAACTAACCCTCACTTTAACCGGATACGATGGAGGACAATGCTCCTTGTACCATTCTGACACAAGAGGAATGTCTTCTGCACGCCTCATTCGGCCCGATCTCATGTTGAAAGGACGAGGAGCAAAAAGCAATGACATTCCATCGGTGGTAGTGTCAGTATAAAGCTCCACATCTTTGAGAAAAGGTTCCACACCATCCGGCAAAATCCAGTCATCATCATCATCCTCATTGCAGATTTCCATCTCGCACCGCTCTTTGTTACCAGCACCAGCTATTGGGTGTATCAAGGGATCATAATAAAATGCAGGTAAATCAGGATCATCAGCTTTCACATACATAACCATGGGAGTATGGTAAACACCAAGCCTTACTTTCCTCGGCCTATCGGTATAAAGATGCGGAAAAGCAATCCTATACTCAGTCCTAAGTTTCGACCTTATAATAAGCTTGTGAATGTCATTAAACTCATTCCAATCTTCATCACCATTCTCCGCGTCACGATACAGAGGCTCAAACTTCGGCCCACCTGGTATACACATATTCAAAGCCTTAGCAGTAAAAAAGGACTCCACATCAAACAAATAGAAATAATTCCTATCACACAAATCAGACAAAAGCTGCCCAGCTAGCCTATGCAAAGTTTCCATCACCGGAATCGGAAGACACCATTTTCGATAACTCGGCCCATTAACAAATTTAGTTTTCACAAGTGGCTTATGATCATAAAACCAATCAAACACAGGACCATCCTCCTCTTCATCTAGCTCAAGGTGAATCGCTTCGAGCGGTTCAACTTCCAACAGATTATCAGCATAATCAATCACAGGCTCCTCATCATCAAACGGTGGAAACCTCATCCTCTTAAAACATCGCCGGTCACGCTTCTCTCTTCGCATCATAATCCACATTGTACTCCATTGAGCTATGTAAATTGGTTCAATAACAAGCGGAATTTCATTCACAAATGTAATAGCACCAGAAATATGATACAGAACTTTAACATCTCGAACTTGCTCCCATGGCATTGGCATATTTTCCAGAAGCTTGTAAATAGCATGTGGTACGAATTTCAGTGCTCCGAGATAAACTCGCTTATCGTGACGGAATTTCGTTGATGACATATCACCGTGATCGCGGATGATTTTACGAACGTGTTCCGGTGGCATGAGTTCTTTCTGAGATTCGATGAACCCTAACTTTCGACTATCGCAGTAACGATTTGAGTTCAGCTTCTTCCATTTTCTAGCTCTCTCATCGAGAAGTGATTCTGAATCGGCCGGTAGCGGAGGAAAGTGAGGGACGGTGGTTCCCGGTGGTGAATCATGGTGGTTGTTGTTCGACATGGCGATGGTTGTTCGAAACAGTTAGGGTTTTGTGTTCAAGGTGGCGATTGTTATTCGGAACGGTTAGGAATTTGGGTTGAAGGTGGTTCACGGTGGCGATGGTTGTTTGAAACGGTGGTTTTGGATTTTGAGGGTTTAAGAGTTCAGAATCGAAAGAAGAAGAAGAAGCTTAGTTGAAAAAAGAAACTTGTGTGATCAATTTATTGAGAAATAGGATTTGTTGTTATTTATAAGCGTGAAAATATTTGTTTCTTTTATAAAAATATTTGTTACTTTTTAAAAAAAATAATTGAAAGAAGATTTGTTATGTTTTAAATATTTCACTTTCTTCCTTCAAAAAGGAATATTTCACTTTCTAGAATTTACGGTAAATGTTTTGTAATTTATATACCAAAATTATATCACTAATTATGATAAATTAATTATTCTAATAAAAAGGGTAAATAAAAAGGATTTACAATTTTTAAAACATGACTAAATTTTATTTTCTTATTCTTAAAAAATATTTTAATTATAAACATTCAAAAAAATTGTATTTTAATTAAAACTTTATTTGTTGAAAACTGTAAAAAAAATAAGAAATCAAAACTTAACATATTTTTGTTAACTCTTAGATTCACCGTGAAAGAAGACTTCGGTAATCGATCGTGGTGCTATAGTAATAGTATGATAAATAATTGTTTTATCGTAAATCAAATCCGAGTCATCCGTAATAATTCTTTAAAGGTTAACTTTAGGCATAATAAAATCGATTTGTCAATAACAAAAAAAATATTTGGTAATTTTGTTTTTAGAGGTAATTTGTTAAAAAAAATTAAACATGCATTTCTAAAATCACCAACTTATTATTATTTAAGGTGTAAATAAAAAAATATTACTATTGTTTAAAACATTTTTGGGGGGAATGTAATTTTTTTAATAGCAATGACATTAAAACATTACTATTGTCATGAGTGGGATTTGAACAAAGTAAGTCGCTTGAGGTATAAAGTCAAACTCTAATAACTAAGCTTAAAACCACGTAGACACTATTTTGGTGAAACTTGACTAAAATATTTCTTCTTATACTCCTTCGTTTTAAAATGAGTGTCACTTTAGTCAAAAAAAATTGTTTCGGAATGAATGCCAATTTACAATTCCAATACAACTTTAATTTTTTTCTTCCAACTTTATCCTCAATAAATACTCCAACTTTTCTCTCACACAATTTTCAATGCAACTTTAAGTTTGTCATTGTCTTATAAAGTAAAGGCAGTTTAGTAAAAGTGTTATATCTAATTATTATTTTATTCCTTAATATGTGTAGCAATTGGATAAAGCAACACTCATTTTGAAATAGAGGGATGGAGTATTTAAATTAAGAAAATTTCAAATTAAATCAACTCAAATAAAAGAAATTGAATTATTCTTGGGTTGGAATATGCCCCCACATGAATAATGAATGAAGTAATAAAACTTAGCACTAAAATGTAGTATGATATTAAGAGCCCGTTTGAATTGACTTATTTTTAAGTTTATGCAAAATACCTTATAAAAAAATAAGTTATAATATATTATTTATAAGTTTGGAAGGGTAGTTTATGAAAAAATAGTTTTTTAGTAGAAACTTTGTTATGATAAGTTTAGAGACTTAGGCTTTGTTTGCGAGTTTGGAGGAGAAGGGAGGGGAAGACTTGGGAAAAAAGGAATGAGCAAGTGGAAGAAATAGAGGAAAATGGGAGTGGATGGCTTTGGGGGGTTAACTTTTCTTCGTAATACTAAGCCCTCCTCATTTGGGGGAACTAAAAAATTGTATTGGAGGAGGGTTTTGGGGGTTTTGGAGGGTTTATATGAATTTTTCAAATTTAATCTATGTTGTTATATTATTTTTAAAATTAAAAGTATAGTTATCATATGCATTAATTCATCATTCTCTAAAAAACTACTCTTTTAAAAAATTTGAAAGATTTCTCCATTTTCCCTCATATTTTCAAACTCTCAAAGCCTTTCCTTCCCCTCCCCTCCAAACTCGCAAACAAACCTTAGGGATTAGGTAAGTAACTACAATGAGTAGAAAACTTAAGCAGGTACGTAGAAATTCTAGTATGAACTAGATATGACTACTTGATAGTAAATCAAGGTAGTGAGTTATACAAATATACTAGAATTTGAATAATGAGAAGTGTTTATATTAATTGACAAGATTATGCATTCTATGATACACATTTATTATTTTCATATCATATCACTTGAATACATATTTGATTAATTGTGTTAGTGAAGACTACAATGTAGTTAGTCAGGAATTAGACTGTTTAGGGTTTTAGTAAGGAATTTACTGAGATGTAATTTTATCCCAATTGTTTTACGTTTTATTTCATATGAACTGCAAGTATCAAAAGGGAAAGAGAAGGCCATTTAGTTGAAGCTTAGTTGTGTCTTATGTTTCATCTCATGAAATTTCATGTTGACTGATATGAATTATCATGTAGCTCCCTATATATCATATTATGTCCTTAATGATTAAGAAATGTGTTTTGATTATCCGTTGTGAAAAACTATGTTGTATTCTGGTTATGTACCTTGTACTTATATGTTTAAGACAAGTATGTATAATTAGAGTCGAATTCGATTGAACATGTTAATTCCTTGATTTATTTTATTGTAACTAAGTATCGAGTATCACCATCATAACACCTCATGTAATATATATTCTAGATAATTATTTAGGGTTCTCTCACTTTTTTTTTCTACTTTTCCAGAATTTTGTAAAAGAAGATTGATTTGGAAATGTATGGCGGCGACGCTAACAGTCAATTTGATGAATCTTCGTATGGAAAAAGTGAGTGAGTTTATTGAACAAACGTTATGATTGATTGGTTTTTGTTTATTTTGTATTATTTTAAATTGATTTAAATCATTCAATTTATTGAATTTTGTTTGTTAATTGCATCGTATTGTTACCATTCATTTGGCTTTCTAGGGACACACATCACACAATGGGATTTGATTCAATACAAGAAGAAAGTTGATGCTCCTACTGCTGATGAATATGATGGTAATACTATTCTCAAATACAATTAGTTAGATTAAGGTTTTTATGTTCTTGTGCCATTCAATTTATTGAATTATGCTTGTTAAGTTGGTTGATATTGTTACCATTCATTTGGCCAGCTAGATATATCATTCCACTCAGCAAATACAAGAATAAAGTTGAAATATCCTCCGGCTCGGAGGATATTTGTGAGGATGGAGGTTTGGTAAAGAAGATACTCAAGCCCGGGGACAAATATCAACATGTTGACGATTATGATTATGTTTTAGGTATAAATACATTCATGATCATATTTCATTTTTTATTTTCTCATTTTCTGGATCTTAATTGGTGTTATTGCTTTGCAGTTAAGTACGAAGCACGTCTTGATGATGGAACTCTTGTTAAAAAATCTGATGATGATGGAGTGGAGTGGAGTTCACACTCAACGATGGTCAGTTAGTCGTTCAGTCACTGCCTACAACTTTTATTATACATACTACTCTCTTGTATTTTCCTTTTCCGGGTCGATCTTACATTCTTTTACGCCATCTCATAGGTCATTTTTGTCCTGCATTGTCAATCGCTGTTAAGACCATGAAGATCGGAGAAAAAGTCATTTTAACTGTTAAGCCACAATGTAAGTAGTCTACAAATTAACTAAACAAGTTTTGCAAAACAAGCATCACTACTCTTTGAGAACGGAACATAACTACAAATCTTCGTATTCTGTTATAGATGGATTTGGTGACAAGGGCAAGCCAGCTCACTGTGATGAAGGTTCAGTTCCGCCTAATGCAACATTGCAGATCACTCTCGAGTTAGTTTCTTGGAACAAAGCAGCAACTTTTCATAAGCAGCTCCTCAAGGAAGGAGAAGGAGCTGACCGTCAAATGAGGGAGCTCTTGTGAAATGTAAATCATCATTCATCATTGATTGATGCTAATATATTATGATGGCTCTTTTTTTTAATGGATTTAGTGCATCGGTTCTAATGTGATATCTCCTCATTTTGCATTTTTGTAGTGAAACTTATTGGTAAGCTGCAAGATGGCACTGTATTTTTGAACAAGGGCTATAGTGATGGTGATGAAGCGGATCTGTTTGAATTTAAAACAGACGAGGGTAATTTTAATTTTCCCAATGTTTCACCTTCTCACCATAATTTGTTTTTACATCAACTAAAGTGAATGTTTGTTGTATTGAGCAGATCAAGTGATTGATGTGCTTGATATAGCTGTAATGACCATGAAGAAGGGTGAGGTAGCTTTGTTGACTATTGCGCCTGAATATGCTTTTGGTTCATCAGAGTCTCTGCAGGAATTGGCAGTGGTTCCTCCTAATTCAACCGTGTATTATGAGGTTGAGCTAGTATCATTTGTAAAGGTAAATAAATAACTTGATGATAATTAGCAATTGTGCATTGTGACGTATTTCATTGTTGTTTTTTAAAATTCTATTATTGAAAAGGAACACTAGCAGCTGGTGTTTAACAAAGCAGGGATCTGCCTTTTATTTTTTTCTAGGACATCGGTTAGCGGGATTTAAATAAGAACGATGTATTTTTTGCTTGACTTCTGTCTCTCAATTATTGGTTGGATACCATTGCAACTTTCTTTATGCGTTTATACCTTTGTTCATTGTTTGCTTTAGGCTAAGGAGGTATCGGACATGAACACTGAAGAGAAGATAGAAGCTGCTCTTGAGAAGCGACAAGAAGGCCTAGCATTAGTTTATGCTGCTGAATATGCAAGAGCTTCTAAAAATTTCAGAAGGTAACCAGGTTACATCAATATATTTCACCATCATCCACTACAATGTGATAGGGCACTTAAGCCTATGGTCCACGTGATGAGCTAAGCATTAGGACAAATCTGCATAAGCCCAACATCTAGGAGTGCATGAGGGGAAGAAAGGTGGGGCTAGTGAGATAATAAGTTAGTTAGTGACTCCGACACGGATATCCGACACAACACCGACACCGACACGTCGACACCGCTAATGTTAAAAAAAAAAAAAAACAAACAGGACACCGACATCGCTACTGTATACTAATTTATTTATGAAAGATCTAAATTGAGAATCACATATGTATCTAACTTGAGCAATTTATTTAATTAAAAAAAAAGGTCTATAACAAGTTACAATAGTATTTGGCCTTTATTTATCCATCTACTATCGAAAAATTTAAACACGTTGTAATCAACTTTATAGCTCTTCGTTGATCAACATTTTCCGAACGTCTTTAACTCTTGAATATACTATGTCCGGAAGCATAGGAAGAAAAAAAATCGGACATTTGTTTGAGTTGTCCGACATGCCTCTTACTCCCTCCGTCCCATAATAAGTGAGTCATGTGCAAAAAAATATTGTCCAAAAAAACTTGAATCATTTCACTTTTCAATACAATATTAATTACTTTTTACCAATTATAACTCTAATTAATACTACTTTCATTACTCTTAATTCAATATATTCTACTTTGCATTTATGATAAGGAAGAATGCATCAATAAATGACAAAACACTCAAAACCAATTTTCTCTTTCTTTCACTTATTCACCTTTTCTTAATAGGTGTGAAATGAACAAAAAAACTCACTTATAATGGGACCGAGGGAGTATAAGTTTTATATAGGTGTTGGACGCCGGTCAAGGAGTGTTAAAATAAAGGAGAAAAACATTTATTTGGTACACTTGTCTAACGTGTGTCGTACGAGTGTCATAGGCGTGTCGGACAACTGCGACACGTGTAATCCTAGAGGTGTCCGTGCTTCATAGGTTAGTGACTTGTGCCCCAATCTCATGTGAGTACGGAGATAAAAGAGAGGGGATGGGTAGTGGAGAAGGCATTCGAAATATCATTAGAGTTGGTTACCGCAGTTTCTCTCTAGTTAGGAGCATAGTGCTCTCTTTAGGAATCTTTGACTCGGTTCATCTCTTTCATTCTCGTTACTCCACCCTTGTAGAGCCTCTACACTCGTATTTATCATTTGATAGGTATCTTTTCCGAAACCGAAACTCGTAATGCAGCTCTGAAGTTTATAAAGTATGATACTTCCTTTCCCGATGAGGATAGGGAAATTGTTAGCTTGAGGTTTTCTTGTAATCTGGGCAATGCATCGTGCTTGATGGAATTGAAAGATTATGAACGGGCAAATAAATATTTTAAGGTATGGTTGTTGTCTCCCATCTTATAGAAAATCACATCTCTTGTTTAATAATAATCGGTAACTTTGTTTTACACAACGAACAAGCGGGATCTCAACTTAAAGCGCATAGACACTAAAACGTTGGCTGCGAACCGGAAACTTTCATGCAGGTGGAAACACTCCAAGGATTGTCCTGGCATTTGCATATGATGTCAAGTTGAAGTCAAAAAATGAATGGTTTATTTAGATTGTCTCCGTATCTAATCTTGTACATTTGTTGAGCATGTTGTGAATTGTGTGTTGATGTTTCTTTTTTTCTTGACACAAATGTGTTGATGTTTCTAGAGTAACTTGGACTTGTGAGTTTATAGTATTTTCTAAAGGACTTGTAATATTTCATCAAGTGTTTAATTTCTATGTATTGACGATGTAAATCACTTATTTACATAGGGTGACTCGTGGAACAACCATGATGGGTGTCCCAATAATGTTGTTAGAAATATTTTTAAAAAGAAAAAAAAAGAAAAAAATATTGAGGATGAAAAAAAATCAATTTTCAATTTGGTCACCTCGTTTAAAAAATTTAGACATTTTTGAGAGAACATGTTTGTTGGAGATACGAAGCTTTTCTTATACATACTTCACACACTCTTCCATTATCCAATTTTGAAAAGAAGGACATCAAAAGTTAACAATTATGAAAATAGGGGGACCAAAATTGCATTTAAGCCAAAAAATCTTACATGTAAGATGTAACCCAAGAGGAATACATGATTTTACACTAGGGGTAAAATGATACTCTTCTTGTTTTGCATTCTAAAGAAGCTCACGAAAAATACGATATCTAGCATTTGTAGAAAATGACTAATTAAATCAGAAATGCAATATATTTGAACAAAACATTAGTAAAAGACTAAGGGGCAGGAACAGAATAAATAAAAGGATTGGACAACTAATTTTTAATTCTCATTCAAATTCGAAAGGGTTTTTTATACCTATTCTTACGATTTATTTTCATATATTGGGCTATAGCCTTTAATGCAGAACAAGTTCTGAAACTTGTTACAAAATTTAATTCAAAGCTAAAGTACTTAAATCTTGCTTTAAGGTACGTAGTATCTTATTGGTTTAATTGATCCTTTAACTTATCGGGCTCGCTAAACAGAGGGAGAGGATGAGAAAGACAGATCTCAAGAATTCTGCGCCATGTGCCATCAATTAGCAGCTCTTTCTCACATATAAAGTAGGCATAGTTAGGGCATAGTTAGCCTAACAGACTGAGTTAGAATAAAAGGAAATACTTCTGAGGGGCCTTCCTTCAACCATTTCAACTTTGTTATTAACAATTCCACCAATTGAAGGATTTCATTTTCGGTGAGAGACATAAAAATCATGGGTCCATGCCTTTGTAATCTATGAGCCAGATCCTCCCTGTCAACATAAAAAACATGTAGCAAATTATTACTATTGAATTATTCCTTCAACAAGTAGCTACATAATGATCATAAAAAATATTGCATAGCGAAAGGGGTAGTTAAGAAGAAAAGAACTACAAAACTAGCAAACCTGCTTCTTGATCGGGAAATAAGACGTGATCCTCTAGATGAGAAAACAAAAGTTTCCACATCATCCCCAAAAGAATCAGTAGAAAATAACTCACGCATTTCTGAATGATCAGCAACCCTCTGCTTCTTCTTCTTAACGGTAGATGTTGTTGATGGGATCAAACGTACACAAAAATTATCATCTCCTATATACAAGAGTTGCACTTGTGGTATAGATGCTATCACTTGGGAAAACATTTTAGTATCTCCAGGAATACCCAATCTCATCTTAAGTTCTCCGACGGGGATTCCGTTCGGGTACGAACTCAATACCTCCCTAACCGGCCTATAACACACCCTTTGACCTTCACTAAAAAACGAGGAAGGTATATGGATCTCTGCATTTTGTGAAGATGTGGGCTCCTCAGCAGCTGAGAAGGGATTTTTAGGACGCACCTTCCAGTTTCTATACCACTCTGGAGGATATTCAAGAGGCACCCGCGCCTTAGCATACCACTCAGGAGGATAACAGAAATATTTTCCAGTAAGATATTTCCCCTTGAGCACTGAAGACCACCGCCATACTATAAATGCTCTTAGGCTGACATAACCTTCAGCCTTTCCTGGACATGCAAGCAAGAGGTTGTCGTTCCTCCTATGAAAGTTTCGAAGCAATATGCAGGAGAAGTTTATGTCTTTATCACCAGATATCAAAAAGAGGTGTATGGGTGAGGGATTTTGAGAAAACCAATCCGCAAAGCATTTGCTCTTGTTCTTTCCACCTGTAACAGAGTAGTTAAAGGTCATTATTATTTTAAAAGATAAAGTAGATAAGATTGAATGATACATTTCAGTAAGTCGTCGTATGGACAAGATTCTAAAACTGATTTGTTAGCTGCACATCCATCTCAAACCATAAGAACCAAGCTCCATAACAAACAAGGACACTACATTCAAACTACAAAAGAGTCGTCTATCTAATTGTGATAACTAAAGAGCAATGTTCAACATTTCAAAAATTGATTCTTGATATGGGTGTATTAGAATGGAGTTTTAAAAAACTTTTTTGGACTAAATAATCTTGCGGTATTTAATCAGGACTTTTATATAATATAAAAAATCTTATGGTATTCAATTAGGATTTTCAAGATTTTTTAAAGAGAGTTTCACAAAACTCAATTGTATTCGAGACTTTTTACAACTTAAAAAAGAATCCGTCGGTATTAGAAAGAAAAAAAACACGGATTTTGAGGAATTACTTTACTAAATAGATTTTGTATAAGACTTTTTAGTACCGTTAATATTTAATTAAATAGTAAACAATTATATTTACATTGTAAATATATTCTAGCTTACTTTAGGATAAAATATTATGTAGAATATTCCTTTTGTAATCTCCTATATAATAGACCTTCCGTAGTGTTATTCAGACACAGTTTTTAGCATATGTCTCTCTTCTCTCTTATTCAACAAGTACAATCTATAAACACTACACCCAGCAAACAATCCCACCTAAACTCATGGGACTTTTTAACTCTATCATTCCCTGCTTGTAGACCTCTTCAAGTGAGTATTTCTATCTCTCTCTTCCTTTTTCTACTCAAAGTTTATCCATCATTATAACTCCTATCCTATGTATTGCAAAAAATGTGATCAGCAACTGCTCTTTTACAACTCTTGATTCTGCTCTCAATTTCTTAATCTCACTATCAGCAAACTTTGTTAGGTGCTCTCATTATTTTTACCCTTGGTATTGTAATCATATAGAGATGTTGATCAATGATAACAAAAATTGAAAAACAAAAAGTATAAGGAGATCACATAAAAAATATATAAAAAAAAAAGTAAAATCCTATTGCAATAATAATCTTAATAAGTTTTCTCTTAATTTTTTGATGAAGTTTCTTTTGATGTAATTGGGTTATGCCATAATAATCTTTTTACGCCTGTAAAATCGAAACAAAAATGTTTTGAAAGCTCGGAGGAATCTTAAAACTCGGGAAATTCCTCCAAAGTCTTTTAAAATATATTGGACTTTTTTCCTAATAAAACAGTCCTATAAAATCCAAAACCAATACACCCCTTAAATTCTGCTAAAGAAAGAAAAACAATAGAACTGAAAATGAAGATGGTAATAGTTTTAGTTGTAAGGTAAGAAAAAAGAACCTGGAATGTGGTGGAGAACAATGCCAGATAGGAAAAGTGCTTCTTGTTTGATCTGTGAAAGTTGAGAAACATCGCCATAAGCGTCAATATGAATTGGGCCCTTAATCCCGTTGGCTCTAAGAACTCCCATAATTGAAGGTGCTACATTCAAAAAGCTAATGCCGGAGGGGACGCCACAGCTGTCAAAGTCCCACCATACTGCAACCCTAAATTTAAAGTTATCCCAATGAGGTTGCAGAGGATGACTAAGATCCTGTTGCAGTTCTGATGACTGGGGCTCTTCAAAATGACTAGCACTATGGTCTATTTCGGACTTAGCATTGCTTTTCCAAAATGTCCACCAACTACTAATCCAACTACAGAAAGTTGAAGTAAATGGGCTACGACAAACTTCATCAACCTCCTTTCTAGTTGGAATCTCATGGTTGTTTTTCAATATGGTGCAATCATTAGAAGTAGACGGATTCAGTGAAGGGTTTATTTTTTCAAGAATTTCAGGATTTCCATCATCAGACTTAACAACGTCATTGTCAGATTTTTTGGAAATATTGTTGTCATTTGGAAGAAGTTGAATCTGCGGCAATGGTGCACGGGCCACATCCAACTCCAGAGATTTTTTCTGCAACTCATTTGGAGGCTGATGCACAATACTGTCCATGAACAAAGGAGTTGATGATTTACCATCAGCGTATTCCCCGAGAGGTTTTCCTTGTGAAGGGATAGATTGGAATGATTTTAAATCATCACCCTCGCTGTTAACACACGATGAGGATATTTTGGGAACCCCGTCTGCACATCTATCCATATTTTTATCGTCATTGTGCAACTTTTGAATTGCGGCGCCATCGTTCTGGTTATTCTTAACAGCAGATGTCGTTGATGGGACCAAACAAACCCAAAAATTATCTCCTCCTAAATACTGGAGTTGTACATATGATATAGATATTAGAAAGTTGGAAAACTTTTTATTTCCATAGAAACGTTTAACCAAAGGGATATCACAGTTTGTCAACTCTGCACGAAGATCTCCTATGGAGATCCCATTTGGATGCGAACACAATATTTTCATAACCTGCCTAGAAAATGATTTTGAAGCTTGACTTAATTTTATGTCCAAGGTAGGTTTGTATATCTCCTCCTCCGAATTTTGTGAAGATGTGTGCAACTCAACAACTGAGAAGGGGTTTTCAAGAGGCACGTTTGAGTTTTCATACCATGAATAAGTGGGACCATCAGGAGGATAGTTGAAATGTTTTCCTGTAAGGTCATCCCCCTTGAGCATGGAAGACCACTCCCACATTATAGTTGCTGCATGGCAGAGAGCAGCAACATGAGCCCTTCCGGGACATGCAAGCAAGATATTGTAGTTGGACATTCTTAACCGGTGCAATATGCCACTGCTAGAGAATTCTTCCTTACCAATTATCAAAAAGAGGTGTAGTGGTGGAGGATTTGTGGAAACCCAATCATTGAGATCCATAAGAAAATGCTTATAGGTATTGTTCTTTGTAACTGCAACAATATAGTCGTTATTTATTATTTGAAAGAGTTGTGGTATCTATATGACAACTTTTGAGACAACTAAAATTTTACAAAGAAAATGAAGTATTAACACAAAAATCAAAGCAATAGAGAAAGAGAGAGAGAGAAAGTTGTAAAAAAATGGTTATACAAATAAAAAATTACCAAGTCCTAACACAATATATACATGATGAATTTTGACATGAACAGAACAATAGAGAGAAAAAGGAACGAACCATTATATCTTTTGTGAATGCCAAAAGGGTAATCGTCGGAAAAGGAGTGTAGAGTAATGTTGGTTGAATTAAAAGCCTCTTTGTCGACATCACCATAAGCGTGAATATGAATTGTACCCATAATTCCGTTAGCTCTAACGGCTGCCTTAATTGCAGGTGCTACCTTCGAAAAGCTAAACCCAGAGGGCACGGGACAGCTGTCAAGGTGCCACCATACTGAAACCTCGGGAGGAGAAGAAGAAGATGATGATGATGATGATGATGATGATGATGATGATGATGATGATGATGAGAACCCACGCCCTTTAAACCTAGTAAAAACCTTGCGAGAAAGACGAGAAGGTAGAAAAAGAGGAAACATTGTCGAGGAGAAAGGAAAAGATACGGCGTCGAAGTGAGATACGGCGGAGAGGGTGATTGGCGGCGGCGAAGTTGTGAGTCTTGTTTGGATTGGGCGGAGGTTTCAGATTCGACAGTTGTCGGATTCGATGACAGCTTGTCGGATTCAAGCGGCCATGGGCGGGGAGATGAAATTGCAGTGAGGGGGAGAAGGCGTTTGCGTTTCTGTTTATCTTTTTTTCAGCTTTTTTGATTTACATGGTTTTTTGTGTTAAAAAAAAAAAAAACCTTACTTACAATTTTAATCCCCTTATTTTCACCATTTTGCGGAATTGGTTCCTCTATTTTAAAATTTGACAATTTTGGTCTCTCCATCTTATTTTTCTATGACTAATACCTCAAATTCGTCCTAGAATTTTAAAAAGTTGGTCAAATTCGTCCTTGAATTTTTTCGAAATAGCTATTTAGTCCCCGAATTTACAAAATGTCAATCAAATCGGTCTCTTCGTTAAGTTGGTCCGTTAACGGATGTGACGTGTAACGTTAACCTCTTACAAGGTTTACCACGTCGAATGTCACGCAAGCACGGACCAAATTGATTGATTTTCATAAAATTGCAAAATTCTCAACGATTCTTTCTCATTAACGGCTCTTTCTTCCCCAAATATATAAATTTGGAATTATAATTTGTCACCTAGAGTTCAAAATCTCCAAAATTTCTTCCATGAATTGATGCCAAAGTTTTTCCCAATTCAAAAACTTAAAACCCTAATTTTTTTGATTCAATTCGAAATTCAAAAATCGGTGAAAGATATTGATAGTGTTAGAGAAGAGGCTTGGAGAAGCCAAAGGATAGTGTTAGAGAAGAGGCTAGGAGGGCAAGGTTGATGGATAAAGTTGATTGTGTAGGAAGTGAGTTTAGGTAGATTAAGATATTGATAGGAGTAATTTGTTTGATTGAGTTGTTTAAAATGTCATTGTATTGTGTCAAGTCCGTGTAATGTTGTAATGAAAAGAGGTTGTCAATGAATGAATTCAACCCTTCGTCAAAAAATTTCAATCAAATTGGTCCTTCTATTGTATGTCTATCCATCACATCGATCCCCAAATTAGTGAAATTACCATCAAATAAGTCCTTGAATTTTTACAACATAAATCACCGTGATCATTGGTGCATACATTTGCCGAACAAAGTAAAAAGTAAAAGACAGACACTTTGATTGTAAAAGGACGGTACATTTGCATATTATCATAAGTCATACATTTGATGTTCATAAGTCATTGCATAGCCAAAAATAACATTACATAGTCATCAAGTCATTTGATGTTCTTAAGTCATTACATATCCAAAAAAAACACAAATTAAACATGTCCAAAAAGCATTAATAAAACTAGTCCAAAAACAAAATTTAAACAAGCATCACGGCTTAGGAAATCTTAGAGTTGGGATAAACACGATAACAATAATAGATTCCTCGTGGGAGCCACACTATTATTGTATTATTGGTGATGATGAGAAGATCGAGTGCAACGGGCTCATAAAATATATGGTGTGATTTTGTTATCCAGCACATAAAAATGTTTGAGTGTTACTTTTCCCACCCTATGGCCTCCTCGCGCGCCCTACGCAAATTACAAACATACCCTCCGGATTATGTAATCCGAAATATAGGTAAAACCTCCGATTATATAATCCGGACGATTGCGAGGTATAAAAGGAACTTCACCCCCCATTTTTACGGTTTTACGGTTTCACTTCTCTCTCTCTCTCTCTACATTATCCCAAAATCCGACACCAAAAATCTTGACCAAATTTGGAGTTTTCTTGCTCAAAAGCACCGCATTTCAACCCTTGTCGAAGCATCATGGAAGGTAAGTTCGATTTCTCTACACAAGCAAGTTCAATTAGTTCGTATTTTTTTTTTGAATTTCGTTCGAATGAAATCCGGATTTCGTTTTCCGACTAGGTTGTTGCTCCTCCGGATTACGAAATCCGGAGTAACCCGTAACGTTGTTTTGTTTCGTTTTGTGCTTTGTTTGATTGTGCCGTTTGATTGTTATTGTTGATTACCCTAATTTGAATGTTACGAAGGTTCAACATCGGATACCCGACGCGTAAGAGAGGCAGGCATGCTTCCCATAGGAGAGAGCGTTCTCGACGGATGCGGGAGGAAGGTGGTCTTCGTCCGAGGCGTCGGGGTGGTAGAGGACGACATGCCGATGTCGAGCCCGATGTCGAGCATCAACAATATATGGAGCGGGGAGCGGGAGCGAGGCCGATGCCGATGTGGAATTGCGGCATATGGAGGAGCGGGAGCTTGAGGAGGAGCTACGGGGTATGGACCAGGAGATGGAAGATGCCGAGCCACAAGAAAGGCGAAAGAAGAAGAAGAAGGTGGTGGACCCCGAGCCACTACGGGACTATCCCGTGGCCCACACCAGCCCGACTCGATGTGGAGGTATCATGTGCACGTGGCCGGGAAGGCGGCCGATGGCGTGGTATGCACGTTAAACTCACTTTATATATGATTTATATTTGGAACTCGCCCGTTTATGTACCGTTTAAACTCACTTTATTAATTTTAAATATATGCGATGGCGTGGAAAATTAAAATGCATCAACAACGGAAAGAAGATAGAGGTGATGCATGATGATGATACCGTACCTATCATGGCCGCACGGTGGTGGGAGAGCAGATTGCGTCGCACAGCCTTGGTTGGCTCCAGGATACGAGCTACACGATTATTGATCATGGCACGATATGTGCTTTCGTGGAGAGGTGGCACGAGGAGACTTCCGGCTTCCACCTTCCGTTTGGGGAGATGACGGTCACACTTGATGATGTGGCCGCTTTGCCGCATATCCCCATTGACGGCATGCTCCTATCCAATGGGTCCATAACACGGGACGAGGCGGTGGAATGGATGGTGGAGTACTTGGGGTCCGATATGGGTGATGCACTCAAAGAGATCGAGAAGACCAAAGGTGCACATTGCGAGATTTAACTACTTGGAGAGGATATTCAAGGAGCGGTTGAAGGAGCGAGAGGGATTTGGTGGAGGAGTATGGTGTGACCGAGGAGGTGGAGAGGTTGCGGGACCAGCCGTCCGCATATATTTGCCGTACTTGGTGGGCATCACGATCTTCGGTGACAAAAGCCGTGGAATGTCCATGTTGTCTACCCGAAGTACTTCGTAGACCTTGATATTTGTCTTGGTTTTTCGTGGGGAACCGCGGCACTAACTCGGTTGTATAAGGAGCTCAACAATGCCGCACGTTGGAACACCGGTCGAGTGGCAAGATACCCGAGTTTGCTGCAGTATAAATTAAGAACTATGTTTTATTTTTTTTAATTTAAGTGTATATGGTTTGTATATTTATATGTGGTTGTCTTTGGTGCGGGCTTGGGTGTTTCATCACTTCATAGGTATGGGCGCAAGGATGTCCGGGAGGGATATGTGGAGAATTTGTATCCACGCGCGATGCTTTTTGTGCCACCGCATGGTTTAGGCACGGTGGACCGGTACAGAGCTATCTAGATGCGCCGGATTTGACGAGGGTTGTCATGGCCCCATATGGAGAGCACCGTCGGACACGTCCATTTGAGCGGGTTAGCCTTTACTGCGGATGGCCGAGATGCGGAGAGCGCATGGTGAGATACCGTCGGGAGAGGGTGCTTCGCTAGTTTGGGTGGGTTCGACCATACCGAGACATCCCGTTCGTAGTGCACCCGTTGATGTTAACTTGGCGGAGATCACAAACCGCTTTCGCCGTGCACTTGATTATGCGCCGACACCTTAGGAGTTGGGACAGTTGCGGTTCATGGTGTGGAGGTAGCGGATGGATACATCGACCGGTTTTACCAGTGTCTCATCCACGCATGATTCTTACGGACATGCCGGTACCGGTGCCACGGCCACCGGAGCGTGAGGTCCTTGATGCCCGAGCTGCTCAAGATGATGGAGACCTTGCGTACGTACGGCTTAGCGGTAGGATGAGCCGCATCGCAGACCACATCTATGCCGTGATGAGAAGCGGTCCGGTGCCGAAAGGGAGTAAGAAATGGCAAGCATTTGGAGGATGCCTTGAGAGAGGTGCATGATGCCAAAGTTTACCGTCGTCGGAAAGCTGCGAGGGTGGCGGGGGTGGTGGCGAGAGGTGGTGGCGAGAGGTGGTGGCGGCGGTGGTAGTAGAGGTGTAGTTATTAGGGACCGATAATTTTATGTAATTTTATTGTTTGAATATTTTGGATAATTATGTTATGTACCATTTGGATAATTTTGATATTTTATTAAAGTTTAAAAATTATATTATGTTGTTAATTTTGATGTTATAATTTTATTTTACGGTTTGCGTATGGTCAAAGGCCAAAAACATTGACCGAATTTGCTCTAAAACGAGGCTCGGCCAAAACGGATGGCTTCGCCTCTGAATCGACGCACTCCGGATTATAAACCCCGGACATATTTAACGCTTTCCGGATTATATAATCCGGAATCGTCGTTCACCCCCTTTTGTTGACTTTCAACGGGGTGATTTACATGTTTCGGATTATATACTCCGGAATATCTCTAACGTTTCGGATTATATAATCCGGACCACTATTTTTATAATCGGTATCATCAACCATCGGGGTGAATGGTGTCAAACTACACGAATAAATCCGGAATATGTATTCGGAATCGGTTCGAATAGATAATCCGGACGAAGGGTATTTTGGGAAAAAAATAAAGGCGCGCTAGGAAAGGCATAGGGTGGGAAAAGTAACTCCCAAAATGTTTTGTGCACGCTTGTGCACCATAGACATCGTGATGCAACAAATCACAATATAAAAAGAGACAAAAATACGCTTTTGGAAGTGATGATAGTTTACCGTGTCAAAGTCTTCGTGAAAGCATCAAAAAAGGAATGATTGATATACGTAAATCATTAGCAAAGGTATGAGGTTCTTTCATTTCCAGTGAGGGGTGGACAAGCGGGCGGTTCCGGTCGGTTCCGGACCGTAAACCTCCACTCAAAGTAATCCGTCGGCTAGAAACCATCAATCCATCTCCGACCATTCAAGCTCTCGGTTTGATCGGATGACGGGTAGTACGGGTAGCGGTTTGATCGGACGGATTGAAGCGGATGAAAGAAAAAGAATGAGAAGAAAGAGTTAGTTAAAAATGAAGCTCTGCATGCGAAGTTTTTCGCAAATGGGTGAAAAAAGAAAGACAACAAAGTTGAGTGTTGTTCATAGCCTCCAATTTCTCTTGGCGTACCTTCAAGTTTCCATTCAAGTATTTCACCATGATAGAAGAAGAAGAAGAAATTAGAACTAGAAGGATACAACTAAAAACTAAAACTATAGTAATTTTTTTCTCTGTAAATGGATACAATAGAGAGAGAATAACAAGAGGTGATGAAAAATAATGAATTTTTTGTTAAAAGAATGTAGTTTCTCGTCTCACTATGTTTCAAAATAAAAAAGATTAAACTTTATTTATCATGAGTTGTTATAACAATACTAGAAAAATAGTTCTATGACACATTTCAATACTTTACCGTTATCTTGGTTTTTTCCAAGTAGTATCATTATTATCATCTCGACAGAGTGGGAGTCTCGAGACCGTGTTGTCTCTTCATATCCTAAGCACATGTTATAGTACTACTATTTGACTAATAATTGTGATATGGATACAATGGGACACTAACAATCGGTCGGTATCGGGTTTCATACGGATCCATTTTGGATATCCGAGCCCGTCCCTTCTTACTCACACAAGACCGAAACGGTTCACCCGATAACCCGACGGGTTGTTTAGACCCATCCGTTTCTCTCGTGCTTTGCTTGCGGTTTTTTCGGTTTGGGTCGGACTTCGGGTTTTTGTCCACCCCTAATTTTCACCTATATCATCAAGTCTTACAACTTTAATTGCATGAATTTGAGTCGATTTCTTCAAGTAATTAACAAGTAAGTTATTTTCTTCTGTTTGCATGCAATGAAACATTAACAAGTAAGTTATCATTTTGTTAGATTTATTTAAGATTTAACTTGAATATTTTTTTTTGTATTATTTTTTTTGCGGGGATGGATTTTGAAGCATTTGCCAAGTCGGTACCCAAGGAAACATAACAGAGTTGGAAGCGGAGAGACCATGTGCGGGGAGATGGCTTACTACCGAGAGGGCATACAGTTGTGCACCATTACCGCTCACGGCTGGATTGCTTAGAGGTGGATGACGTGAAGTGGCCTACATATGATGATCACCGAGCGGTGCGCCCTTTTCGGCTTATTAGCACTTACTCGGGATGGCCGATGCGCGGGAAGGGATGGTGTACCGTCATTTACCTTGGCGGTTTAAGAGACAGTTTGGGTTTGTACAGACATCCCCATACATCCGACGATGTCCCTTAGATTCCTAAGGAGAAGGCGGCTCTTGTGTTGAAAGACCCCCATTTGTGGTTCTATAGCGATTGCGGAGAGAGGTGTGATAGAGCATGGGACCATAAGCATGGCTACATGGCTTTGTATGTCAAAGTCTCTCACCCTCAAATTTTCTCACATGATGAAGGATCTCCTCCCGGGCCAGAACGCGGGAGCAGCTTATAGAGGAGGAGCATGTCGGAGAGATGTCGGACACATTGACGATCATCGGTGAGATGTTCGGATGTCGGATGGAGCGTTGGCCATGAGCGACCAACCGAGTTGAGAGGAGTTACTTGCGCAGGTCTTGACCCATATTAGCAATGCGGTCGCCCCGCCCTTATGTATCGATTGCCGGGCGGCGCAGGGGGCATAAGCATCGTAGGCATCGGGGTTGATCATTAGGCTTTTTAATGTACATTTTGACTTTGATGGTGGTGATGTATTATTATGACATGATTCGTACCTTGTGATATTTCTATGACATTTTCGTACCTTATATTATTTCTTGCGTTTTATTTTTATCATGTTAAAATTATTTTTACTTTTTATATGTTTTAGAATTGATGAATTTGAAATTGGATGAAAATGAGTGAAAAAAATGTGTTCAAAATATTATGTATAAACATGATCAAATGTTGGGGAAACGGGAAGGAAAAAGCTGCCGGAATTTGAATCGGGAACGCAAAGAACGAGATAACTACCGTCGGCCGGCGGTAGTTAACTATCGCTCGCTTCAGTAGTTAATCGTTGCCGGATTAGTCGACGGTAATTAACTACCTCTCGGGGTAAATTAGTATTTTTCATGTGTTATTAGGAAGTTTTTTATGTTAGAAACGTAATTTTCTTATGATTTTCACAAGTCGGAAGCTTGGTCTACACTTCAATTTCTCTTCTTCACCATAACCGATTCGCCAAGGTTCCATATTTCTCAATTCATTTTCACTCTTTGCTTGTTTTTTTCTCTTTCGATCTTATCTCGTTCTAAATTCCGTTTTTTCGCTTTGCTTATTCTTTGAAATTTAGGGTTCTTAATTGTTTTACTCTGTAATTTTTGCATGTTTAATTTTTTTGCGTGCATTTACCAAGAAGGTGATGAATCTAATATATCTCGGTTCATGAATCAAATGCTACCGTTTTATTATTTTTTTCGAGATTTTTCGTAATGTGTTTTTTTTTGCTCAATTTTAGTTTTGCCGAGGTTTATTTTGAAATGAATTAGGGTTTTCGTCATTTGATTTGAACTTTGTTTTGGTTTGGAGTTTGAAGAATGTGTTGTGTGTTAACCCTTTTGATGATGATGTGATTTGGATTGTAAAATGGTTTTTATTTGTTTGATTGTTTTTTAAAATGGTCTTGGTTTGTTTGATCGCTTTTGATGTAGTAGTTGGATTAGGGTTTTTTAGTGGCCGTTTTTGTTGTTCGATTGAAGCATTTTTTCTAACATGCGTTGGGTGTTGGGCTGTTTCGAATAATTGAATTTGGTGGTTTATGTGCTGCCTGAAAGTAAAGGAATGAATTGCGGAGGAGGGGAGCCGGAAAATTTAGGGTTTGTTTACTTTGAGAAATTTTCTTTTTTTATTTTCTAGAATATGTTTTTTTATTTAGGGTCTAATTACTCTGCGAAAATATGTCTTTGATGAAACTCTAGTTAGGGATGGTGCATTAAATGATAGAGAAAAGATGAAATGCTAGTTAGGAGTTGGGAACGATGGAATTTCAAGGGGTATTTAATTGTAGGAAATGAGTGAAGAAGGGAATAGGGTTGAAATTCGTAGTTTGCCCGAACTTATGTGTTGGAAATTTGTGTTTGTTTGTTACCATAACTATGAGCATGTTTATTGTTTTTTGGCATGAAGGAATAATACATATTGTATTATTCGTTTCTAGAAGGATTTGGCATTGGCTTCGTAGGTGTCCTTTGCCTCGTGATTCGTAGTTGTGGTTTTAAGTGTTTTTTTTTTTTTTGTTCCAAAGTTGTATGCCGAAGTTTGAAAACCGAAAAGAGTGAATGTTCCTTTGAGTTTCTTGTTTAAGGTTATTGTGTATAAGGGTTGGGATTGTTTTGGGAAATGATTACCCGCATTTAGTTGTTTTGTAATTTTTTTAAATTTCCGTGACAAATTTTGGAACCGGATTTTGTCTAAGGAGACCGTTTGGCGGATATGCTTTACGGTTTCATTCATGTGTGCATGGTTTTCAAAAAGTAAAGGGATCCTTATTTTCACTTTTTGTACTCATTTTGCTTGGTTTGAGTCTAACAAGTTAACCGACACACAATAGATGGGGTCGCTTACAATTTGTGTCGAGGCTTCTATTATTGATTGTACTATTCTTTTTGGATGGATTCAAGTGTTCACTCCATCTATGCCGATACAATGTTTTATGATTGGAATTATGTTTAATATCAAAAGTTTTTCAACGGTGCACACATTATTTCAAGATTTGAATTGACCAATGCAGGCGGATGTAAATTTGAAGGTTGTATATCATTTGGGAGGCTGGTGGAGGTGGGGTATTGGAAGGTATGTTTACTCGCTTTTTAATTTGGTTAAGTTGTTCTCGGAGCGAGTCAAATTAAATTTATATTTTTTTGGCAGTGCACTTGGCTACATCCCTCACTTTACGGTTTTAAGATTTGGATCATTGATGGACTGCAACAAAGAAGAGGCCTTAAGGGCCAAGGAAATCGCGGAAAAGAGGATAGAATACGGGGATTTTGTGGGGGCACGTAAATTTGCTCTTAAGGCTCGGTCTCGTATCCCGTTTTGGAAAATATAGCTCAAATGCTTGTTGTTTGTGACGTGCACCGCTTCCGCCGAGCGTAAAGTATTTGGTGATGAGATCAATTGGTATGGAATTCTTCATCTATAACGCACATTTGGTGATGCAATGATTAAGAAGCGATTCCGAAAGTTTGCTCTTCAACTTCATCCCGATAAAAAAAAGTTTGCTTGTGCGTAAGCCGCATTTAAGCCGATTGGAGAAGCTCAAAGACTGCTTTCGGACAGAGAAAAACGAACTAGGTATGACATGAAGCTTAATGTGAACAAAACCTGCTATGCCGCCGCGTTCTAATCAACCGAAGGTTCCTACGAATTTCAATTCTACAATGAAAAACAATGTGAGGCCCAATTTTACAAACTCGAATACCCAAAGAAGAAGAAGCGGCCTCCGCAAAGCAGAACAAAGGTGCACCGTACTTTCGGATCGCCTCGCCCATTTTGTTCCGTGAAGTATGAGTACTACAGAGAAATTTTGAATAAATGTCTTCGCTGTCAACAATGCCATAGGCTCTTCGTTGCATATATTCGGATATGCATGGTACATCACCAACAACTAACCCAAGTCGGCAAGCTTCCAAAAGGTGAATGTTGGATCTCAAGGCAACTCGCACGCCGAGAAGTCCAATACAAAGCCTTTCAAGAAAAAAGTCCCCGTTGGTGTCTCTAGAAAGCCGGATGTGAAGAGAAAGAGGAATCAAGTGGAAGAATTTAGTCAAAGCTCGATTCTACAAGCGGCAGTGATTACGAAGATGAAATAGTTGCCGGTAAGAATGTTTTTCCAGTGTAGGAAACCATTCAACCTGAGCAGCCACGTAGATCCGTGCGACGAAGCATAATGTTTCCTACGGTGTTAACATGAATGGCACCGACAATGACTTATTATGACCTTCAAAAACAAGTCGGGAGAATGGATCACATTATGGTGATTGTCAAAGTCACGGGGAGATCGCTAAAACAAATGATCGAATGGTTTAGCAAACTCGATCCAAAAGATGAACATGAAAATTTAAAACGTAAACGGCGGAAAAGACAAGGGCAGGCGGAAAAGAAGGCTGCGGAAGGGTCAAAGCGAGATGGATAAAACTATAGAGCATTCTTCTCCGGGTTCAACCTCCAAGACATCAAATTGTCCGAATGCTTATGTTTATCCCGATGCGAGTTCGATGATTTTGACAAGGACGAGAAAAAAAGAATGTTTTGCACTGGCAGATTTGGGCTATCTATGATTCAATAGATAGCATGCCTAGATTCTACGCGTTAATTAGAAAAGGGCTTTCTCCCGGATTTCGATTGCGAGCAACATGGCTTGAACCACATCCGGATGACAATGATGAAATCAAATGGGTAGATGAGGAATTGCCTCGTTGCTTGTGGGAAATTTAAACTTTGTAACACCGAAATCATTGAAGATCATCCGACGTTTTCTCATCCGGTTATGTTCAAAAGGAATGGCCGCGATACTTTTCAAGTGTGTCCTAGAAAAGGAGAAACTTGGGCTCTTTTCAAAAACTGGGATATCACATGGTACAAGGATGTGGAATCTCATAGGCAGTATGAATACGAGTTTGTTGAAATCTTGTCAGATTATGTTGAAGGTGAGGGTGTATATGTTGCATACTTAGGTAAGTTGAAAGGTTTTGTAAGCATCTTCATTCAAATTATGAAAGAAGATAACCAGCCATTTCAAATTCCATCTTTCAAAATGACTGGTCAGGAAGGAGTAGGTGTTCATTTAGGATATTTAGAATTTGATCCTGCATCTTTACCAATGAATCTTGAAGAGATTGCTGTTACTCAAAATTTGGATGTGAAGACTGGGCATAGTTCATGTGGCAGCAAGAATGCAAGGACTTCAAAAAGATCAAAACCCTCGATGTCACCTGAAGATATTGTATCCATTCCCAAGGTCAAAGTTGAAACAAGCAATTTGACTAAGGTAAAGGATTCTCTTGATGATATGGATGACTGCCATGCGTCAGCTTCAACCCCAGAAGCTTTTGAAATTCCAGATGCTCAATTCTTCAACTTTGAAACTGGGAGGTCCCTTGATAAGTTCCAGGTTGGTCAAATATGGGCATTTTACAGTGATGAGGATGGAATGCCGAAATACTATGGTCAGATTAAAAAAGTTGTCACTGGTCCTACTATTGAATTGCATGTTTATTGCTTGCTTGCTGCTGGCTGCCAGAGAATACCACTAAATGGGAAGATGACGGCATGCTTACTTCCTGTGGCAGATTTAAAGTCATTAAAACAAAAGATTCTCTCTATTTACAGTAACCTGTCTTTTATTTCACATTTCACATCAAGTACAAGCTGATCCTATTGGCAAGAATTACACAAAATCAAGTGTTCTGACCTTAAAAATTGGGAGTATGACATAGTGGAAGTTCTTGAAGTAGCTGATTTGTTTATAGAGACTTCAATTTTGGAGTGTGTTACTGGTTTTAGTTGTGTTTTTAGAGGAAAGTCAATAGAAGGTTCTTCAGGCAACTTGAGATTACCGAGAAAAGAATTGCTTAGGTTGTCTCACCAAATTCCAGCTTTCAAACTAACAGAAGAGCATGGCGATCTGAGAGGCTTCTGGGAACTTGATCCGGGTGCGCTACCGCCTTCATTCCTATGGCCTTAGATGAAGCTTGGTGAGTAAGAAGCTTTGGGCGACTGATATCCTTGAAATTTGCTAGACTGGTGATTTTTTTCTTTGGAGACTTGGCTTTTTGTAATTACATGAAACTAGTGTCTGCTGATATGATAGCCCGGTGTAACATTTTGGTATTGTTCTGGCTAGCTCTTGAAGGAAAAATTGGCGTTGTGCCGGTTCTTGGTTGCATCCGTGGCTTTTGTTCTAGTTCTTTTGAATCCCAGTTATATTGTGAATAGTCTAGTATTGGGCTATAAACTAAGACAGGAACTGAGAGTTTACAACCATATCTATTTTATTATTTTCTATGGATATCTCTCTCTTTGCATTTGTGTATGACCGTAGACTTGAGTAGCCATGATGAAGATAATCTCTTTTTCCCCCTCTCTCCTTTCATGCTTCTTTTACGATGTGATTTTAAGAAGTTTTTAAAAAATATAGTAACTATACCATGACCGTTTAGCATGTTACAATCACTCTTTTTTACCATCATGGACAAAATAAAGGGTTATAAGTTTTATTTGTCTCATTTGCAATTTTTTACATCCCCTCTATTTTTTCAATGAACACAAACTTCGTAAAACATTCAACTCAACATCCTTGTACAATCAACGTCAGTCTTCTTACTTTTTTTCATTGAAGTAGTCTAATAGTATTTGTCCAACAAAATTTTTGAGCCGTTTTAGTTTTTACAAAAATTTAGTCAAGGCAACTCTGCAGTTTGCAGATTTTAAAAATGTTGGCATTTTTTTTTTTGTAAAAAGAAAAATCCCTTAGCAGCTCCTATCAATGGTTGAACTACAAAATGATTAATTAATTGTTTTTAAACTCACAAAATCAACCGATGCGCATCAACTTAATTGTTGTCCCTTCCATCTATTTAGCAATTTGGATGAATTCATACTACTGGTACTAGCCAACCAATAGTGTTTCTGTGTCAAATTTGATGACCCAGTTAGTATTTTAATATAATGAAAATTAGTTTTTTTGACATTAAAAAGTTCCTAAAAACAAGGAAATTACGAAATTGCCCCTAACGGTAGTTACTACCGCTTACCACTAACTCTCGCATGCGATTAACTACAACCGGCTTTGCTGCACGCACTTAAGTGCGGTTCTGGAGAAGAATCAATTGTGATTTTACGCGTTTCGATCGAAATAAATCGAAGTTTATTCGGAATTCTATGAAACTTTACGGACCCTCTATATGTATTTTTATAGAGCTGTCGGCAAAAAACCAGCTCAAAATTCAATTTCTAGGTTGACGTTTTGATGTTTTGGTTTCTTGAGTTTTTGGTGCATTAAAAAATTCATATTTAATCCATCCGTTTTCGGAAAATTCTAATTTTTTGTGGAAAATGTTTTTTTAATGTCCTTAACATGTGTGCAAAAAGTAATAAAAAATTCAACCTCTATATAACTTTTCCAGAGGTAGAAAAATATTGCGATTTTACAAGTTTCGGTAAAAAATTCAAAATATATTGAGGCTTAGTCGAAATACTATGTAAATTTGCAGATCCTCTATATGTATTTTTATAGAGGTGTACGTAAAAAGATAAGAGAGAAAGTAATATAAGATAGGCACAAAGTCACCGTGACTTCTAAATCGCAATCCAACATATGATAGAAGAAATAGTAGAAGTGCAAGCAAATGGCAAAGAGCAAAAGAAAAAATAGCGTTTTGATTTTATTTTTTGAAAGAGTAGCGTTTTGATTATTATTATTTGAATAAATTACTTTTTAATTTAAGAGAATAATTTTTAGGCATTGGTGTAAGTTTTATTTACACATACATCAATCAAATCACACCGAATACCACTTGTTAGTTCCTTTAATATCTCATTCATAAATATCTACATAGTGTGATTCAATTAGATGCATGTGTAAAAACAAGTTACACTATCGATGCATACAAATTAAAACCTTAACTTAAAAATATTAATTACGTTTTCTATTTTTCAAATTTGTAATCAATAAAACCTTCAATCTAAATAATACCAAAAATAACATTTTATGCATCACTCGTCAAGAGCGCTAATTGAGTTATTATTTGTTTCATCATGGAATGTATCAAAATTCAATATAAACAGATAACATTTTATGCATCACGCGCGTGGGTTAATTTTTTTTTCCCCCTTCTTCTTTCGTTTTGTTCTTACACGAGTCATTTCATTTTGTTCTTTTTTTTCCCTTCTTCTTTCCCTTCTTCGTTCTTACACGAGTCACTTCTTCATTCCTGCACAAGTCAGATTCTCATTCCTACTCTTTCTCACAGGTACAACTTCAATTTATTAATCTTCTCATTCTTAAACTCAATTTATTATTATTCTTCTCGCTCCTCTATAATTTGAATTTGAATTAACCCCTTTCTTTATTCCCAATTTTCCATTAACTCAATTATCCCCTTTATTCCCAATTTTCCGTTTACTTTTACTCTTTGAATCAATGTGTATAACACTGTTTTTCCCATTTTATCTTTAACCTAATTTTGTTCATTTTTTTTGTATAGCTATGAAGTTTTTTGGGTTCAGCAGAGCAATTATTGCGTATAAACTAAAACAGAGGGTTAGGAATTTCGATATTGATAAAAGGAAAAAGGTGCTAAAGTCCAATTTGGGACAGTGCCGTGAAGCCTTGCTAGATCTTCTAAAAATCAGGGTTAGAATGGTTGAAGAGAGATCAGTGCTGATTATGTCAAGGTTTGGCAAGTATAGAGCCTTGCCCGTCGGTTTCCATCGCACGGTCCCTTTTCTGGACCGTGTTGTCAAGACCGTTTCCGTGGAAGAGCAACATTTAAAAACTACAAATGATTTGGTCCACAGTGCAGACATGTTACAAATTACACTGAATACATCTTTTTCACTTAAGGTAACTGATGTTATTTACACAAATTTATTTTTGTATATACACTATGTTTAATAAATCATTTCCTTTGTACAGGTCCTTAATGCTGAGAAAGCAACTGGGGTTAGGGATTACCATCATGAAACTGCTCTTTTGGTTAAAAATGCATTGGCTGAAAAATTTAAAAATGTGCCGTATTTGGAAGCAGCTCAGAGACAACAATCTATCAGCCAAAGCATTCTGGCCCCACTAAATACGACACTCACACCATTAGGTCTTGTTTGCTTAAGGATGAAGATAGGTAAAGTGACAAATCTGTTTAGATTTCCATTTCCATTTATATGGTTCATTTAATAAACTCCGCTTAATGTCTACTATTTTTTTACAGAGATCAATAAAACAGCATCTGGAACAGCATGGAAAAAGGAGATAGCTGAGAATAACAAGCCTACATTAACCAGTGAGTAACTCGTCATCATATTAATTATTAAGGAGAAATTAACTAGAAATTATAGTGCATACATGGTTCTTGAAGTTTTCTTATATTCTATATTTCTGATCATAAATTTCCAACTAGTCAGATGCATTTTAAATCAAAATCTTCAGTTAGAAATCATTTAAATATATAAAAATCAGAAAAATATTTTTATGTCAGTTCATGTACAAAAAATAAGATGAAGATCGATTAATCCCAAAAACCAGTACAAAGCTTTAAGTTAGTCAATGAAAGTTATACTTTCCATCGTGTTGTTCCAGTTACAACATATGGCTTAAGGTTCAAATGTTTCCATTGACTAAATACTATAAAATTTCTTGGAAACAAAACCCCAAAATATAAACCTCCTTCCAAAATCTAATGCTACAATTGACTATTTCACAACCACACCTAGTACTCTAATAGAAAATAAAATTACCTGAGTAAGAAAATAAAATATGGGGAAATAAAATTACCTGAGTAAGAAAATAAAATATGGGGAATCAGGTTTGTAAAATAAGTCAATTAGAGCACCACGATCACCTGATGTATGCCCATCAAACCGGAGGTACTGATACTGTTTTGAAGTTATGTATTCTTCCATAACATCCAGAAGCCTAGTCATCGTCGAAAAGAAAAGAACCTGTAAAAGCATTAGCGATATCAAACATTAAGAATTAAATTTTCAAAAGATTGACCAAAACATAAGAACCAGTTTAGTTCCATAGACTTCGCAGAGGGAACATAAACTGTCATACACATTCAGCATCCAGAGTAAGTTTACAAAATATCTTTCATCACAGATATAACAACAAATGTCAATACCAATGTGATGGAAATTAGATGCAGTAATCCAGCGTAAACATATAGGATTTCATACCCGGTGATCTGTTGCCTTCAATTTAGGTAAAACACGGTCCAACATCTCAAGCTTCCCACAAAGACTAATAATTGGTGGCAGATAATGCTTAGGTATATAGTGATCTACCTGCAAATGGAAAGAAAAGAAAAAAAAAGTCATATTGTACATGCATTGTAGCATGCCCTGTCTCCCCCTCCTTCAAAAATAGATGAGGATAATAATATACAATTATTTCAAGTACTACTAAGTGAACAACTGATTATAAGAATCAAAACAAGAATCATAACTCATAAGACATACAAGTATATATACATAAGATAATAACAAACTGTGCTCATAGACACAAGTATATGAAAATTTAAGGAGACGTAAGAAATAAGTTCAAAGTTGAGTATTAATGACCTTGTAATTAAGCCTCTGAAGTATAAATGGTCTCAACTTGGTGCAGACGATTTATGATCAAGATATTCTCCTCCTCAGACAGTAAAGCCTATTTACAAACAGAAAACAACAAAATAAATATACCAAATCAAGGAAGCTTAACTTGGAACAAAAACTTCGTGTAAGTTTTATATAGATGGGATTGGTCCATAACTTACTTCATTGGGTGAGTTATCTACAGCACTCTCAAATGGCTTATTAAACCCTTGAGAGAAGTCCTCCGATGAATTGAATATGCAAGGCAACAAGAAGTTAAGCTCTCCATCATAGCAAGATGCTCTAAATTTTCTGAAACAAAGCTTCACCCTACATCTGAAGCATACAAGCTTAAAGACAAAAAAAAAAATTAAAACATATCAAAAGGGGACTTGCAGATGAACAGGATTAACCACAAGCCAGTTCAATTTTAAATATATGTTTGATAAATCACTATCGTGGTAACCAAGACTTGGTTGGGAGCCTCCGGTGGGTTTGGAAAACGAACCTTAAATTTGATTTTCTTTTTGTGTGAAACTTGAAGTTAATTACCAGAGTTTAAAGATAAAATTGGGAATGGAAAGAGAAAAAAAAGGAAGAGAAATTTATCTACATGAACACACTGCCACCGCAAAACTGCCTGTATCCATTCCCTAAAGAATTTAGATTAATGTTGTTAAAATTAAATGGCTGTACAGGCTTAATTGGTAATTCTTAGTATCGCTATTTTGACAAGTTTTTCTCAACTTAACAGATGGTTAACAGGGTTAAGTTGAGGGGAGGTTATGTATTTTTTGAAACTAGAGGGGAGATATGTGACATTTAACAAAACCTCAGGGAGGTCAATGTAATTCTCCCTAGTTTTTATAATAAGAGATACTAATACTAATACTAATACTTTAATTTGATTATTCTTTATAGTTGATTCTTCACCTTTGGCAAATGAAAGAGAAGAAAAGAAGAGAAAATGTCAGGATGAAAGAAGAGAAAAGGAGAAAGATCTCCAATTTATAGCTAGGTATGTTTCCAAACCTGCCTATTATATTTCACATGTTTGTTTTTCTATTAATACAAGAACAATTACAAACAAAGAATTGTTTCCAGTTTTATATTTTTAGTTGGAAAAAGGATGCAAGTAACTGGATTCTTGATTACAAATAAGCAGTTTTGTTTTCCAGTAGAGTACAAATAAAGGACCCTTGACCCTATCCCTTTCCGTTTTCCTAGCATAACACTTCAGGAACAGCAGATACACATTTAACATAAAAGATAGGTGTTACTTACATTTTATAGCAAGTCTTTTTCCATCAGTTGTTCTATGAGCACAGTAAACAATGCCATAACCACCTAAAGAAATATCAACACAATTTTAGTAGGGATTTGTTTTATCAGTTTGAAACTTGATGAAAAACAAAGTCCTAATACTAATACCTGAACCTTCTTCTTCCTCTCATTATTGACATGGTTTTTATGAGCATTGCTATGAGGACCTGTAATACATGTACAAATTGTAGCATCAAGATCAGCTTTTTAAAATCAATTACACCAAAATGATGTCAATTGCAAATAATAGAAAATAGTTGTTTGTTCATATCATGCTATGCAACAGTGCTATACTGTCGCCATAGCCGCTATTTCACAATATATTGTACTAAATAGCGTATCAAGGAAGCAATTTGTTCAAATTCTGCTACGGAATAGCGGTATAGCGCCGCTAAAGCCACTATTTAACAACACTGTTACACCGTCCATATATTAAATTTTAGTAACGTAGTTGAATACAATTTATTGTTTTCAGGATTACATCAGATTTGTTGTACAAATATTTGGAACTTATGGAACTTATGGAAGATATTGTTGATATAATACTGAGATCTGTTGTGGTCCAGCTGGTTGATAGCAAAAAGAGGGATATAACAAAAACAAATGAGCTACTGTTGTTCACATTTCTTTTACTAAACTCCCATTCGAAATACAAAAATCAGAAAATCCCACAAATTAATGTATTGTGGGATTTTGAGAACTTATCACTTGGTATGGGGTTTGGTCTAGTTCAATTTAAGAAGAGATTGGAAAAAGTTCTGACAAATAATAAGATCATAGAGTCAATAGAAGAGGAGGATCTCTCAATTACGTTATACTCAAATACAGAGAGAATGACACATGAAATGGCTGACGGAATCAATTATGTTCCTACACCGCATGGTAGGGATGAAACTGATTATGACATAATGAAAGCAATTATTCTCTGGAATTACAAGGTACTGTGGGGAGAGAGAAAAGTTGGTGCACCATGGAAAATCTTGAAGTATTGGGCAACATCAAAAGTCATAGATAAACTTGTGGTTCAAAATGATCATCATCTTGTTTTAATTGGCGAGGATAAAAAGTATAAGAATGTGATTGAGCACATGCGAAAATTGGGATTCATTACAACAGTGGTATGCCCAAATAAGGCAGTGCAGATAAGTAAAGAAGCAAATTACCAAATTAATTGGAAATTGATGTCCGCAAAAGAAACAAATGAAGATGATATCATTGCAGTTAAAAATGTCTTTCCTGAGGTTAGCCCAAATTATAAACAAAAATACATTTCCAGAAGTTTATTGTTATTTAAATATTAATTATTATTTAATTTTAGGAGACTCCTAGAAGATCATCAGCAGCTTCAAAGAAAAAGGCTTCTAAGGATGAAGAAAAGGAGACAAAGGATGATAAGGATTTAGAGCCGGATAAGTAGGTTCAACTAGCAGAGGAGACTATGGACAGAATTTTTATTTTTCTTTAGCAGGTACAAAGTCTACAAAAAAAAATTGTAATATTTTAGAGGATGGTGTTCTAAAATTTTATCAGTTTCGTCACTGGCTCATTGCATCAGTAATTTGGTGTATCTTAACAATCTGAATTGGTTGCTCGTGCAATAAAGAACATGTGTCCTGAATTTATTAGGTTCAGAAACTAATACTTGAACACCCAATTGCATTTTTTGTCTACTTAATGCATCAATATCTACTTAATGCATGGAAACAAAGACATGGTTATGTTGCACTTTTGTGGACTAGAACTGCAAACCATGTCTTTGTCTCCATGCATTAAGTAGATATTGATGCTGAATTCTTCATACGTAGAATGGTAGTCTTTTGAAAAGATTGACACTTCTTAATATTTTATTCAACTAATACTCGAGAAAATTCGCCAACAAAGATTGACACCTAATACTCGAGAAAATTCGCCAACAAAGACATGGGAACAACATAGCCAATATTTTATTCAACTCCAGAAGAAAAGGGGAGGAACGGAAAACAGTGCATTTTCAAAAGTGCATGGTTATAGACACTCTGATTTACTGCCAAACTTACTAGATTATCTCACAGTTTCAATAAATAGATTTAAATTAAACAAAGGCATACCAATGTTGCACCGGTTAGTGCCATGTCATCAATTCCTTTAGTAGTCAGAACAACATTGGCTCCGGCTTTCAGTAATTTCTCAATGCGTTCCATTAGTCATATCAGCCTCTCTGAAAGAGGAAAAAAGTGATGATTTGTTAAAAACATATTACATACATGTTGCTTAATCCTGCAAAACGACAATGGTGAAGAACTGCCCCAAATCGAGCACGATCAAATTTCCACAATGATTAATCATAATATTTCCAGCTTATAGATTAACAGTACTTTGAATAATCTACATGTTTTATCATCAGACCGATACTGTTGAATACTTTTACAAGCTATATAATAAATTTATTCTTACTATATCAAAGGAAAGATAGTGGAACTAGGAAGGTAATACATAGAACGGTAGAAGCCAGACAGACTACCTTTGGCGAATTTTCTCGAGTTCCCTGGGATCAGAAACTAATACTAGAACACCCAATTGCATTTTTGTCTTCTGAAGATTGAAATCAAGACAAGCAATTTTAGCAGGGGGTACCCTAAGAGGCATTCCTTGGGCAGCACGTCCAGTATTAAGAGCATAACCATTCATCAAAAAGCTGTCTCTAGCACTTTCACAATGTGCCTTGAATATATTGATTCCCTGGAACCCGAATCAAAATGAAACAGAATTAAATTCATTCAAAGTATGTTAAACCACATAAGCAAAATAGAGCTGCACGTTACAGATGTTCAACATATTGCTCAAAATTGACATCTTTCATCCAGAAGCAAAGCAGAGCCTCGTGAGAATGTATCAGACAAATTCTCCTACCAACCTTGATTGCGTATCTGACTTCACCCTGTGCATTAGTCATCTTTACAGCTTGCACTGCTTCTACAACCTGCATGAATTTCATACCCCCAAGTAAATTTAACAACTGAAACGAATATCAAGTGCCTAAACCTACAGCCAGAAAACTCAATCAAAAACAGAAGTTAGCATCTTGTTCATAATCAATTAATAATCAATCAATACATTCAGAACAACTTATGAGAATCATAACTGCCTTTAATAATTACATTCCCCGTGATTACAAAAGTTACACTGTCCAGTCAGTGAAATCAATAGATCAAAGGTTTTATTATCCAATGACCCTCTCCACAACAAATGTTTCAGAGTCATTATAACATCGACATCATTGGGATTGATTTTTAAAATTTTAAGAAAAAAGGATAAAGCTTTTATTGCAGTTTCATGTGAAAGCAATCGTACTATTAGGACAGGAGGATGCCTAAGGGGGTAAGGAAATGATGGCAGTAGGTTAGATCAAATGGATACAAGGTGTTGGTTAAATAAATAAAGGGACCATTCTGTAAATTTGTAAAATTTGGTGAATGAAGAAATCGTTTTTTAGGGGAGACTTTAGGAGGAGATACCTCTCTACTAATCTCAATGAATCATTCCATAAAACTATTCCATCAATTACTTTGGGTTACCTAACGTACCACAAAGCCAATTATCAGCGTGCGACAGTATATATTCAAATCAACCATAGAACGTTGATAGGTTCATGCCATTAAATGCAAAATTTGAACTACAATAGCAAACAGTTGATAACTTCATGCAATTTGGTATGATTTAAAACATATCTAGAATAGTATGAAAACCAATAATTAATAGTTGGTATAATCATTTCTATATCTCTCAGAACATTGCTGACTGATACAATCAACCAATTGAATGCACAACTAGAGTAGAAACCGGGAGAAAACCAACAATATACTTGAATTCCTTTCCTCTCAAGCAGAAAGTGGAAAACCTACGAAAGCTATTCGATAATTATGATAATTATAACTGTGATGGGGAAAAGTAAATGCTATATATAGCTTGGTCAATATCAAGTTTTCAACTTATAGTCCAAGTAAAATTTGAGAGACGAAACATAATGATGTATATAAGCTTAAACAATTGGATGTGAACAAACTAGTATTTACAAAATATGGTTGCTTTGCAACAATTTAAAGTGATGTAAACGGCCAACATTCAATATAAATAAATAAAGGGTTAAATATGTTTATGGTCCCTATAAAATTGCGACCATCTAAGTTTAGTCCTTGCTTAATTTTAATAGCTTTTTTAATCCCTACAAAAAAAAAAAAAATTACTTATAATTTTAGTCCCTGCTAAAATAAATTTTGTTTAATTATCCTTAAACTCTTAAATTTTTTAACAATTTTTTTTATATAAGTTTAGAACACTATGAAAGGTTCATTTACTAAAATCTATAATTTTTTAACATGAAATAAATTAAATATGAATTTTTTAAAACGACAAAAGTTTAAGATATAACAAAAATATAGACGTAGAAATTAAATTTTTGCGATATTTTTTTCGGAGGACCTTTTAATAACGTTCTTAACACGCCTGTAAAAAATTGTTGAAAAACTTAAGAGTTTAAGCATAAATTAAACAAATTTGGATTGAGTAAGGACTAATATTGAGTGCAGAAATTTTTTGTAGGGATTAAAAAAGCTATTAAAATTAAATAAGGACTAAACTTACAAGGTCGCAATTTTGTAGGGACCAAAAACATAATTAACCCATAAATAAATGATGTCAAGGTACCAAATTGGCAAAAAAGTCACTGTCATCGGCTATCACCTTTGAGGACATGCTGGTCTTGGCACAGTTAATTAGTGAATTTTTTTTCCAAGCTTCTCAACCTACAAGTGAAGAGAACAATCTGACTAAGCAACACAAAATACAACAGCTTCTAAATGCATTAACTTTCAGACAAAAGTCACAAAACAATGAAACCATTGAATGCTTTCCAGAAATAAGACAGGGAACAGTGGCCAAGTTATGCAAGCTTTCATTAATCTTATTTATTATTTACTTAATCAATTAATTAATCAATTGAATACATATACAGTCCCCAAGTAAGTCCAGGGTTCAAACCTTCGATACGAACATAACATGCTACAAAATTCAACTGGTGTATAAAAAATTGAAGTGAATACATATGCATATTACATTAAAAACTTCCTGTTTGTTTATGTTTGTGATTTAAACATAAAAACAGGAATAGTAAGCATATCAAACAAAATCAGGATGTTCCTGGTAATAGGAAAGATTAATCAAAAAATTATACTCAAAATGTGTAGAGCTACAACATAAAGTTGCTCTGGACATAAATGACTCCATAAAACGCGAGAAAAGTGAGAAAAGAACACGCATAACAAATGTATAGGAAAATGGTATATTTGAGAAATCTTACCTTGACGGCAAGCTTTTCGTCTACGTATTTACAGGCTTCTCGCATGGTAAGCTATTCAGAACAATCAACACAGATTAGTTAAAAAAAGAACAAGATCTTACAGAAATTCCCAATTAAATTAAGAGTCTTAGAAAAGATGACAAATAAAATTGAAAAGGTAAATAAAAACTTACTCTATATCCGCTGATAATCGAGGTTGGATGAATCTTATTCCTAACAAGATCATTTGCTCTCTACTCAAAACACCAAAAACAAATAAAAAAACACATGTTACATAAGAGAAAAATAAAATAAATAAATGCATGAAATGGAGAGAATAAACAAAACATAAAAAAGTGGAAATTTACTTTGAGAAGCTCTGCAGTTACAATAACAACAGAAGTGGTACCATCTCCAACTTCTCTATCCTGAAGTTCAGCAAGTTCAACAAAAACCTAAAATAGAAAAAACCAAAATCTGAATAATTAAACCCTCATTTGAATGATTGAAATCGCAAAGACGTCAGGTGTTTGATTAACAAGAGACATTGCGAAGTGAGTTTCTAGGGCTTTCCACCGACTCACTCTCTACAAGATTACAACTTTTTACATGTAAAAATTGAATCAGATGAAAAGGATAATGTTTTTTTTTTTAAATATTGTTTCATTCACCAATAAAAGATTGAAACTTGGAGACTGGTAAAAACAATACCTCTTCATTCAACTATCCATTCTTCTCTCTCGAAAAAACACAACACTTGGTGATAGAACCATGGTGGTGTTCTATCATCAAAGCCTCTTTTCTCGATCCGGATCTCATCGCAACACTTAGGGATAGAGCTATGGTATTCTAAAACAAAGCCCCCGTTCTCGATCCAGACCTACAAAATTCAGAATAAAAATTATATAAAAATTGAATCAGATGAAAAGGATAATTTTTTTTTATATTGTTTCATTCACCAGTAAAAGATTGAAACTGGTAAAAACAATACCTCTTCGATCAACTATCCATTCTTCTCTCTCAAAAAAACGCAAATTCTAAAACCAAAGCCTCCTTTCTCGATCCAGACCTACAAAATAAAAAATTATGTAAAAATTGAATCAGATGAAAAGGATAGTTTTTTTTTTTAATATTGTTTCGTTCACGAATAAAAGATTGAAACTGGTAAAAACAATACCTCTTCGTTCAACTATCCATTTTCTCTATCGAAAAAACGCAACAACCATGGTGTTCTATCATCGAAACCTCTTTTCTCGATCCAGATCTCGTCGCAGTACTCAGGGATAGATGTACTTTATGTTAGGGATAGATCTCGTCGAACACTTATGTTCCTCTTTGTCTTTTTTCTTTTTGAAACATCACTTATGTTTCTCGTACTTTATGTTTGGTTTGGTCGATGTACTTACGTTTCAGTTTGGTTTTTAATCCTCTCTCTTAATATAAGAAGAGAAGATGTTGTGGAAAATATATTATTACCCTAAGCTGGTTGCTTGCCAAATCACACAATTGAGGGTAAAAGTTGTCTAAAAAATACTTTATTGAACTAAATGACCAAAATTAACTATGATGATGTCATGTAACTACTAAAGGCATTTGGTTTAGTTTATTTGCTCTACAAAAACAATCTTTCACTTACATTGCAACTAGATAAATTACTTTTGCGTCAGCATTTATATCATTTACCAATGCTGCAAGTTGTACTCTTGGGGGGCAAAAATTCAAATTTCAAAATTCAAATACTCTTTTATATATCATCTAATACTCCTTCACTATTATATCATTCTCCCTTTTTCTTCTTTCACTGTTTTTATGTATACTATTTTTTCTTCTCAATTTTTTCTAACCATTTTTTCATCTCTATTTTGCAGAAAAATCTTGAACACATGAAGATAAATGAAACTTCTTTTATCATCACAAAGGTATGAAGATGATAATAAACTCACTTTTTAGTTGTGCATTGTCTTTAATTTTTTTCCCTCTTCATATCAAATCTCTATAACATGTTAAATGAAGCTTCTTTTTTTGTAAGATTCTCCATGAATGCATAAGAAACAATATACATATAAGAGGAAATAAAACAATGAATAAGTGGGAGAAGAAGTGAGTGGACACATTTTATAGCTTTTGCATCTTCTCATCTTCTTATCTTAGATATCTCTACTTCATATATGTTACAAGAATGTTGAATGATCTTCTTGTGTCTCCAGCAAACTATAAAACAAGAAGAAAAGCACATACAAGTTAAAAGAAAAGCAGAAGTAAATGATAAGAAAACATGGGTAAGTGAACGATCCTTTCTTTTTTTCTTCCATTTCTATTGGATTTTAGTAATACTTGCTGTTTTGAAAAAAATATATATAACTAATAAGTCAAAATAAGAGTTCAAGAAATAAAATAAAATCTACATAAAATACATGTTTGGACACATTTCTACTTTCATTCATAGACATGCTTTCTTGTGTTACAAAATCAAATGCTCAAATATCTATCCTTCAAATGCTAATCTCATTATTTGTCATAGTCATCTTTAACTTCATTTGTTTTAACAGTGGAATTTTTTTTTTCTTAGTAGGAATGTTAAACAATGTTCTATCTCTCCAAGAAACATCAAAGAAGGTAAATAAATGATGAAAAACAGCTATAAGAGTACTAATATTTCTATGTGGTCATAAATGTATTTTTCAATTTTATGAGTTAAAAAAGTGATGAATTTTAAAGGTAACTCCTTCTGAAAATCTGATTTGAAAAGAAAGAGAGGAGAATGAAATGGTGGATAATATTCAAAAAAAAAATATATAACTCGCCGGAGGTGAAATGGGTGTGACTGAAAGGTGGTTGGTGTAATTGGTGGTACACGGTGGAGATGAAAAAGCAAAGGAGGTTAAGTTTTTTTTTTTTTTGGTGCATAGAGATGAAAAATTATGTTTACTTGGTTAGGTTAAAAAAATAACTATTCATTATTAATAAATAACAATAAATAAAGAGTTGATGTGTATTTTTTTAAGAAAAAGTTGATGGGTCATTGATTTGTGGTTATGACATATCACGTGTGAACAGTTGAGGAATTGATGTGTGATAAAAAAATTATCATAATAATAATAATAATAGAAAAAACAGTGGTGATAGGTGTCACTATTTTTTTGTATAATGTTGTGGTAGAAAAGAAAAAAATTTGAAATTTTTTGTTGCAGATAGATGAACTAGGAGATAAATCCATGTCAATAGTGCCTTGAGGATAATTGAACTCTTTCTGTTTTCTTTTCTTCAAAACACAAGATAAATGGTCTTTTTATGCTAACCTATTTCTAGAGATGCAACAAATGTTACTATATAAAAAAACACTATTTAAGCACTATTTTTAGTTATTATATATTAAAAATAAATGTCCTGCTCACATATTTTTTCTACAGAACAGATATGGAAATAAAAATATTATGTATTCATTACTTTATTTATGTTATGTAAAGGAACAAATGATACATCCAATTTTTATTCATTGTAAAAACAAAATTGCACATGAGTTTTTGGATCTAGAAAATCATGTTTTTTAAAATCATGTCATACAACTTCTATTACAAAAATCAATTAAGAGAAATGCAAACAGTAAAAAAGAAAGCAAATCCATATGGCTTAGATTTTTTTTTTTTTTTTGCTTAATTTATCAACAAAGTTAATTCATGAGAATGTATCAACACAAACCAATAGCCAGATGAAAGAAAATGCCTCAAAAATCTCTAAAATTGTAGATGAAACTTAAAATTGTAGATGAAACTAAATTTCAATTACCTGTGGAACATTTTAGCAAACAAAATTCCCAAATCCAAACCAGATTTGATACTTACATTTTAATGACTATCTCTTATGTTGTTGCATGCATAAAGTTGAGAAGAAATAGCACCATGTTGTTACTGTGCAAACATTCTGATACGGTGGTGAAAATTTCAGTACGGTGGTCAACAGAAAAAAATGGTCAAAGTTTACAAACAAATAAAAAAAATTACTTGATTTTCAAGATTCCTCCTTTTGTAATTATGATTTGATAGAAGGATAGAGGATGAAGGGAGCATCAAAAATATGCATTTCGTTTGGAAAAAGGAGGCTGGACGGAGGGGTTGGTGGCCAGAAAGAGAGTGGCAGCGGCTAGGGTTTCTATTAGGGGCGGAGAAGACAGAGAGAGGAAGGGAAGCTGAAATGAATACTGGTTTATGATTTTCTTGGTATTTATATTTGGGTTGTTGGTTTTTATTGGGCCGAAATTTAAACAAGCCCATGCCTGTTATTTATTTTTTCTTATTAAAAATTATTGCATCTCAAGATTTTCTTTTTTGCCAAAAGTTCCCTTCAATTTTTATGGTATACGGGAGATTAATTATTTTTTTCTCCAAGGAACTCAATTAATTATTTAAATATATGTATTAGGAAAAGTTGTAATTGATATTAATTTTAAAATAAATTTTATACATAGAATAGATTGTCACCGCTAACAATTTAAAATAATTATTATATATGGGATAAGTAGTTACTAATACAAATTTAGTAATAATTATTATGCACGGGACAAGTTGTTTATTAAAAATTATTATACACGAGACAAATCATCGCTGATACAAATTTTAAAATAATTATCATACACGAGACAAGTCGTCCCTTAAACAAATTTTAAAATAATTATAATTCAAAATAAACAAGTAAATAATTAATATACACGGAAAAATTGTCAATAACTAATTCATCACTCCTAAATGCACGGGATAAATGGATATTATATAAAATTTTGTAAACAACTAAAATGCATGAGAGAAACGGTCAAGAAAATTCCAAAAGTAACTCAAATGCATGGTATGAGTTGTCATCGACTAAACTAACTTTGATACACGAGACAAATTGTCATTTATAAAAAATTGATCTAGCAAAAATGTTTATACTATTTAGAATATCACATCACTTTAATTCTACAATTATACCGAACTCTCATCAACTAAAATTAAAGAGATAAGTGAGCATTGTCTAAAATTTCGTAAATATATAAAATGCATGGGAGAAGTGGGCAATGACTAAAAATTCGTAATTAACACAAATGTACAAGATAAATTGACACCGACTAAATTAACTTTGATATCCTGAACAAGTTGTAATTTATAAAAAATTCTTCCCGATAAAACGTTTATACTATCTAGAATATCACCTCGCTTCAATTCTACAATAATAATGAATTGTCATCTTCTAAAATGCACGAGATAAGTGAGATTGTCTAAAATATCGTAAATAAAAAAATGCACGGGAGAAGCGGGCATTGACATAAGTAACTCAAATGTACGGGATAAGTTGTCACCGACAAAAATAACTTTGGTACACGGGAGAAGTTGATATTTATAAAAAATTGTTCTTGCGAAAACGTTTTACTATTTAGAATATCACATCACTTTAATTCTACAATTATATTGAACTCTCATCAACTAATATGCACGGGACAAATGGACATTGTCTAAAATTTCGTAAATATATAAAATGCATAGGAGAAGTGGGCATTGACTAAAATTTTAGAATTAACTCAAATGTACAAGATAAGTTGACACCGACTAAATTAACTTTGATTCACATGACAAGTTGTCATTTATTAAAATCAATTCTTGATAAAACGTTTATACTATTTAGAATATCACATCATTTTAACTCTATAATTATATCGAATCCTCATCAACTAAAATGCACGGGATAAATGGACATTGTCTATAATATCGTGAATAAATAAAATGCATGAGAGAAGCGAGCATTGATTCAAATATCGAAGTAACTCAAATGCACGTGATAAGTTATCTCGACTAAATTAAGTTTGATATATGGGACAAGTTGTCATTTATAAAAAATTGTTCCCGATAAAACGTGTATACTATTTAGAATATTACATCAATTTAATTCTAAAATTATATTGAACTCTCCGATAAAATGCACATGATAAATGGATGTTGTCTAAAATATTGTAAATAAATAAAATGCATGGGAGAAACGAGCATTGAGTAAAATTGTAGATCTAAATGCACGGGATGAGTTGTTATTTGACTAAACTAATTATGATACACGAGAGAAGTTGTTATGGTGGAAATACTTTGAACAAACCAAACCGGTTAAGTATTCTTGACTTCTACATTTTCAACTTTTCGTTTATAACTTTTGTTATACCTATGATAATTATTTATAATATATTATATAAATTAATGATTTTTTACAAATAACAAACGTTTATTGTACCCGTGCGTCGGCACGGGTTTGTTACTAGTTATTATAAAAAAATCTAACTTTTTAGTCTTTAAAAAAATGTTAAATATATTTTTTATTCAAATAAATATTTTAATTTTTCATTTTAGTCCTTTTAAAAAACATTCAACTTTGAGTTCTCAAAAAATTTCAATTTTCACTTTTGTTCTCTCCTTTTCAATAAATTCATATTTAGAATTCATATTTTAAAATAAAATTTTAAAAAAAATTATAATATTGTAAGAATTTCTCCCAGAAAAAATAAAAAAATTTAACAAAACATAAATTAAATACAAATATTTACTACTAAATATAAAGCAATCAAATTATCACATTAATCTTGATTGATTTATTATTTACAACCTTCGAATTTGTCATTTTGAGATCAATTTTAGACACTTAAATCTAATAAAGCAAGGGCCGAGGTGATAGGCGATGATGCAATTGACGATGCTTGGAAGGTTAATCATCATATAAGTTGTGTGATAGCGTACGAGATGACCGAATGGCCAACACACTACGCGTGTGATTTTTGTGGGCATGTTATTTGCGAGGCATTCTTTGTTGTTTATGTCGGGATACATAGCATTATTCAAAAAGTATGATTTTTTTTATAGAGGCTAAAAACATAGCGGGACGTATTTGTGGGAATTAAATACCTAATTAACCCTTGTTTTTTTTTAATTATTGTGTATGGGTCACGTATTAAACAACGGTTCACGGTGGACTCAACCGTTTGATGTACGAATATGATAGAAACATGATATACTAAAAGGTTAAAGAAGGATACGATATGATAGTTGCAAAATACACATTTATTCTATCATGTGCTTGGTGCTCGCGTGATAGGAAAGATGATAACCATTCAAACAACATTCAAATAAATCATAAAACACACGGTTAGAAAAACACAAACATTTTATAAAAAAAAAAAAGCAAATAAACAAACAAAACAAAAGGGTATTAGAAAAATACAAAATAGAGGAGCACATTTACACAAGCAATTTTATAGGCGAGAAAAAGAGGAGACAATCAAACCGTAAAAGCACTTTAAGTTGTGGTTGAAAGTAACTCGATCTAAATGCCACAATCATTTGTCACCGAAATTAACTCTGCAAAGTAATATCAAGAAGTAAACCCTCCCACGCTCACAACCTTCTCCGCCACTTCCAAGTCTCGCCTCCCTCTCCCCAACCCAAAGAGAACATACCGGCCACCACCTCCCACCTATTATCCGGTAACTCAAACAACCTCGGGAACAATACGCACAAAGCCCTTCAACCCCCCAATCGAGGGTCCACAAAAACAAACGAATTTACCCCATCGCCAACTTTTCGTCATAAATTATCGTCAAACCAACTTCTCACCTCTAAACCCACCCCGTGAAGTAACATAACGATATCCCTCCACCAAACACAATTAATCATTTCCTTAAAAATCGTACACGGGCCTTAAACGATTATTATTTTAAGACGAAAGGAGTAGTTTTCAATTTATTTATTCGAAACGAATGTCATGGTTCCCCAATTGCGGCTAACATGTTGACATGTTACATTTCACTATAATCTTCTTTCTTCCTTAAGACTTGACGGCACGGGGTATTATTTCTCAAGACTTGCGGTTATGTGCAAATGGATGCGGTGAATTGGAATCGGCTATGCACTTGTTTCTTTCTTGCACTTGCTTCGGGCTTTCGACCCCTAGTGCGAAATTGGATTGGTGTATCTACGGCGGAGCCGAACGGTATTTATGATTATTTTGTTCGAGTTCACTTTTTCACCGACTCCTTAAAAGCGTGGCGTTCGTTGATGCGGCTAATTTGGCTTGCTTGTGTTTGAGTTTTGTGGAGTGAAAGAAATAATAGACTCATCAATCAAGAAGAAAAATGTATAGATCGGTTGCTAGATAGCGTAAAATTTCATTCACTCTGGTGGCTAAAGGCAACTAATGTCACTTTTGTTTTTGGCCATTAGCGTTGGTGGACTTGCCCGCTTGTTTGTTTGGACATTGGTTGATTTGCCTTTTTTTTTCTTGTCGAGCAGGTTGTGGTTGTAAACTTTAGGCGACTTCTTCGGCACACCTTGTGCTATTGAAGCGTTTCGTTGGTTATAATATATCATTTTTGTTTCTTAAAAAAAATACATTTATATTTTTTCTTCGACAAATCCTAATACATTTGAATGTTACGATATTTTGCTTAGTTGTTTGCGTAATTTTATTTCTCCAAGGTCGCGCCTAATACAAGTGAGCTCGTCAAGTTCAAAGTAAGAAACAACACAATGTGAGCTCCTTAAGAACTTGCATCATTTTGTATTGGTTCTCAAAATTGAGAATGAAATAAATGGATAACTATAATTGATTATTAACTCAAAGATAAAATTGATAGAAGAGAATCCAATTAGATTTGGCGTTCTTATTACATAGAAGAGAAATGGAAAGATAGAAGAAAACCAAGTCTTAAGACTAAGTCATCACCGTACTAGAGAGTACCAAAGGGAGAGAGGTGAGACTTCAACATTTTTCTTCATACTCACTATTAATCATCATTTCCCTAGTTAAGTACAACATCAACTTCCTTTATTTTAAAACCGATAATCACATGTTAATTTGTCTCAATCAATTAGGTTATGCCAAATGCATATGATCGTGTGCTATTTAGAATCATAACGCATTTCTATATCAAATTGTTCAAAAATACATCCCATCTTCGCAATCTCATCAAGTTTCCAATCTTGACAAGAAATTCATCTATATGACATTAGAGAAATTGAATCATTTCATTTCTATATAATTGGTTCATTTGTTGCATTTGTTCGTATTTTAAGGAGATTTTGTTTAGTCTATTAGCCCTTCTATAGTGAGAAAAAAATAAGTATGTTAAAAAATGTGTAACCAAAGTAAAATTGTTGTTCTCATAATCATAATTTTTCATAGCCATCACTATTATAAAAAAGAGAAATAGTTCAGTGACTCACAATTTTCTCAATTTAGTTTATGATGATGAAAAATAGGGTTACACCAACAAGTGTTTCAATGTCTTGAATGCACAATTTCCAATATAACTTTTGTATTGAAAAGATAAAATTTTAAAACTTTAATGCATTAAATGCACAATTTCCAATAAAATATTTTTATGTTTAGTTTCTAAACTTGTGCCTCAAGGGCACAAGTTAACATTTCCCAACTTGTTATTCTTATTAAGGATTAAAAATAGAAATAATTTATAAATTTTATAAGGATTTAAAAATAGAAATAATTGATAAATCTTATGGAAAAAAATTATTTTTTATTGTTTCAATGTGCATAATTTTTAAAATAAAATTTTCAATTTAAACTTCTAAACAAATATCCTAAGGTCATTTGTTAACATTTCTCTAAAAAATAATACTAACATTTTCATACTAAAAATAAATTAGTCTTTGTATTATAACGAATGACTAATTATCTTTAGATTAAAAATGTCAGGTGTATTATTTATTATTTTTCAGAGATGAAATTGAATTGTAAGAAAATAATGACGGAGGAAAATGAGTTTTTACTCTTAAAAAATGACATGTGAGTTATGAGGTCAGCGTTTATTGGTTGGAAAATAAAAAAGACAAATAAAAAACATGTGGTGCTTAATTAAGGTTGGAGTGTAAGTAACTAACTAGATTTTGTGTGTTGTGTGCGTACTTGTTGAGGTGGATGAGAGGAGGAGTTGAGAAACTCAACACCACTTGACTGCAAAAGACAGAACACGCGGAAGCTTGTCATTGGCCCAAAATGGAGCGTGTGGTACAAACGCGACAAAGGAGAGTGAGCCTACAGCGCTAGAGAGAGAAAGGGAAGATAAAGATATTTAGTCGCCACGTGGCGATACGTGATTCGCTGTATGGTTTTTTATCTTTTTAATAATTTGAACTCAATTATTTCATTCCAAATTAATTTTTTTTTACCAAAATTAATGATTTTTTTTTGTCCATAAATAGAGACTTGATTCATTTTATTTGGACACAAAAAAAAACGAATTTTTCACTATTAGTATCTTTCTATTTGTGCTATATTGCTCATTTTAATCTTCTTTTTAGTGAAATGGATCCCAATAATAATCATTTCAACGTCCGTAATTGTACTACTAATTAAGTTACTTGCGTGTTATGTCTTAGTTTGTTGTCTTGCATTTTAAGTTATTTGTGTGTCGCGTGCTTAGTTTATTGTATTGTATTTTAAGTTAATAAAATAAAAATAAATTATTTAAATAAATTTTGTTTTTACAAAAAGGCTTAATTATATAAATGGTCCCTTAAATAAATATGAAATTTCAATTTGGTCCCCTTATTAATTTTCGCTTCAATTCGTTCCTTTAAATTATCTCCATCCATCAATTAAGTCCGTTCTGTTAAATCTTGTGGAAAAAACATTAACATTCATCTATCATTCATCATGTTCATCATCAAACCCGGAACATTCATCATCTTCATTAATAAACCCGAAAAATTCATCACCTTCATCATCAAAATCAAAAAAAAAACTAAAATTAACAAAATTTAAACCCATAAATTCAAAACACCAAATAACAAATTAAACTCATTTACCAAGCTTCCCTCAAAAAAAAAAAACAAATAAAAGCTTTCCCTGTTCCACTTCCAAAATGAATTGAAACACAACCAGTAATATTACTTTTTTTGAGGGAAACCGGTAATATTACTTATCAATTGCTTTACTAAAAAAAATTAATTATCAATTGCTTCTACTTCCCCAACCTCACGTCTCTTCTTCTCCTTCTTCTCTCTTCTCACACGCCCCTTTCCCTTTTCCACACAACTCACGTCTCTTATTCTCTCTTCTCACTAGAACAACACCAACCTCCCCAAATCCATATCGGCTGTAACCGGGTCAAAAGACTTGTATACGACCCGAATGAATCTCGCGATTCAAGCCACGTGATGCATGATTATTTTGCAGCTTTGGTCGAGATGCAACAACAACAAGAAGAAACCCTCTACAAATTTTGGTTTTCAATGAGGCAAAGGGTGAAATATGAAATTGAAAAAAATAAATAAAGAAAGCACAATAAACATGACAATAGCAACCGAGTGATTAAATTGGGGAAATAAACCCCAATGTATTGCATTTTCTCAACTTTTTGGGTTTCGGTTGAATGTTTCCAAGAAATTTAATGACTTGAAGAACAATTTTTTTTTTATTAATTTAAAACTCAACATAGAGAAGCTTGACCTTCCATTTGTATTTGTCCATAATGAGCTGAACCTCGCTTGTGGATTTTCCTTAATTTGTGTTATTTGTATTTGTCCATAATTTGCAACAAAGAGAATAGACACAAAAAGGCCAACCAATCTTGCCACGTATATGATGCCGACAGAGTGCGAGATGAGACGGATCGAACTTCGCGAGGAATACGATAGAACTCGCATCGGACCGAAGGATTCATGGAAAAACCCGAAGACGCAATGGAGTGTGGAGAGAGACAGGAAGGATAAAGACTTTTTTTTTTAATTCAAAAAAATTGTTTACCTTGTTTCATAGAACTCGTGCAACCGGTTGTGCAACCGTAATAGGTAAAAGAATAGAAAAACATGGATGACATGGCTTATTATTATTGGAGTGTGTCAAAAGAGTGTGTTAGGAAGTGTGTCCCTAGCATTCCTCTTATTATTATTATCATAATGGATGAGTTGCAAATTCAAGAATCTTGGAATTGAGATGTCCGATTTCAATCCGAGAACAAAAATGAAATTGAAGTTTGGAGTTGAGAAGGGTTAATGAATTTATTTGAAGGGATTTGAGATAAAAAGTTTGATTGGAGTTCGTTTTGATTTTGATGAATTAGTTTTGATTTGTACAAAAAACGTTAATGGATTCGTTTGATTTGTTTTGGAATTCGTTCTACCGGATTTGCATAATTTAATTTTTTTTCCTGGGTTTTGATGATGAAGATGATGAATGTTGCCGGGTTTATTGATGAAGATGATGAATGTTGTTGCGTTTGATGATGAACATGATGAAGGAGAGATGATGAATGTTAACGTTTTTTCCACAAGATTTAACGTAATGGACTTAATTGATGGACGGAGGTAATTTAAAGGACCAAATTAGGACGAAAATTAATAAAGGGACCAAATTGAAATTTCATAATTATTTAAGGGACCATTTATATAATTAAGCCTTACAAAAAACTAAAAAATAAATTGTTAAGGGTTTATTATGTTAATTTAATTATAATCGATAATTGTAATTTTATATAATCATAAAAACAAAAATATAAAATTAATTAACAATATTAAATAAAAAGTGGTGGGGTAGAGTGTTGAAAGAAAAAACTATTGGAGAGGGTAAAAGTTGAATGATTGTTGAGTTATTACGTGGAAGAGAGAGAAAATAACGTGGAGTGTTTTAGGGAAGAGAAAAAGTGGTGTTGAGTTTTTGATGCCATTGTACATGGTCTAATGGCTTATACTGTTTTCCTTCAGTTTCACTCTCTTTCTTCTAATCATCAACTCTTCCTCACCAAACTCCCTAATTACACCAACCCAGTCTCCCTTTCTTCTACTTCTAAACGTGCTTTCTTTCGGTTATAAGCGCGTTTACTCAAAAGTCTGTTTCTACCGACTAGGCACTAAAACGTTGGCTGCGAACCGGAAACTTTCATGCAGGAGGAAACACTCCAAGGGTTGTCCTGGCATTTGCATATGATGTCAAGTTCAAGTCAAAAAATAGATGGTTTATTTAGATTGTCTCCGTATCTAATCTTGTACATTTATCGAGCATGCAGAAATTCGGGCCAAAGATGGTACATACAATATGCTGTGAATTGTGTGTTGATGTTTCTTTTTTTCTTGACGCAAATGTGTTGATGTTTCTAGAGTAACTTGGACCTGTGAGTTTATAGTATTTTCTTATGGACATGTAATATTCAGTGTTCAATTTAATTTCTATGTATTGACAGTGTAAAAAACTTATTTACACAAACTTATGCCACGTTTAATTAGATATTACTCTCTTCTTCCCTAAACCACCCCAAAACAATTATGTTATCGTCATAAACTTATGAGGAGGGTAGTGGGATCAAAATCCTGTCCTGTTAATTTTTTTAAGGGATTTTGGGTTAACAAAAATAACGGCAAATTGATCAGAAAATTATCATAAGAGGGATTTCAATCGCACAAGTATATGTAAAGAGAAGTGCCAGATATTATGAAGAGGACAGGTTTTCAAAACTCTATAAATAGATATTAAGATAACTTAGTAGGCTAGGCTTAGTAAATTACTATCGACTTCACTAAATCTCTTCGAAAACCAAGGATAACATACATATATAAAAATATTCATGCATATAATGTATGTATGTGCACAAGTTGGTAGGTAGTATTGATAGTCTTTGATTTCCCTTCCAATTAGCAATAGAATCGTATTATAATTATGAATATTGATCCTTAAAACTCAGGTACGCTTAAAACTCTATAAATTAATAATGTCGGGACCGGAGAAATTTATTAATTTAGAGAGTTATTAATTTATCGATAAATTAATAATTATTAATTTAAAGAGTTTTTAAGTAATTATACCGTACATACCAAACAAAAAGGCAAATTAGTCTATGCCTCTTAGAATTACATTGCGGCGAACTTTGGGACTCAACGTAAATTAGTAACTACGGTGTTCATATGCATTGGAAATCAATAATGACTTTTGAAGTACGGTAAATGTAAACAAGAGGAACAAATGTGTTCAATGTATTCTTAATATATTTTTCTCGGTTTCTATGAATTATTAATTTATGAATTTCTTGGGACCGAATATTATAAAGGGATCTCCCGAAAAATTATTATCTTATTATTTTATCGAGTTTTTCAATTTTTTACATTGGCCCAAGTCGGGACCGGACAAATTTATTATTTTAGAGAGTTTATTAATTTACCGAGTATTAAATTAAAGAGTTTCTACTTGTATTTGGGTTCTAAAATGTAAATAAGTTAGCATTATAAATTTCCTGAGAGGGTTTCTCTCAATCGATAATTCTTTTATTTACATGATATTGATCTCAACAAAACATACTGTATTCAATTTTTAAGCACAGAACATAAAAGGTGTTTGTATAATTAGAAAGAGTCGCATGAGACTTGCTGTATGCTATCATCAAATAATTTAAAAATCAAAAAACAAAATGAAAACAAGATAACATTTTTTTTAATTATTAGTGAAACAAATGGAAGAAAAAAAAACACACTTAAACAAACCAAATGCACTCTTCATTAGCATTCGGTGGAGAAATTGAAACAAACCAAAACGAACAAATAGGAAAAATGATAAATGTTAATTTCACCCTTTGAATGGAACCAAAGAGAACAAAAGAGTAGTGAGTAGATGATAAACATTATTTGCAAGGTATTATATATGGCTAGATAGCCCATGTTCGAAAAACAATCATTAATTAAAATGCCAAGAGAGTACAAGAAATAACTGAGTAAGGCAAATTCTATGGTACACTTAAAAATTTGAGTGTATTGGTACCAAAAATTGTGATATTTTTTTAAGAGAAAAATTGTTTTCTATCACCTATAATTATAATAATTAAATCTTATTTTATCAAAAACGTCGACGAAATAAAATTTAATTTTTCTGAATTTTTAGTACTCATAATAGAGAATTTTGATTATTTTTTACAATAAAATGTAAAAGAAAAAAATTAGTATTATTTTTATAAACAATGAAATGATATTTTTTTCTTATGAAATGACATTTTCTAAAATATAAATATCAACAAATAGCTATTATTCCATTAAAATAATAGTTAATTTAACATTTTTTAAAGTAGGAGTACCGATACACCTTAATTTACGGGTGTACCGTAGAAGTTCCAAAATGATAATGGATAAGATGATATTGTTGCATCATCCATATTCATCCAAAATACACCCCAAATAAACTATACATCCAAATTGAAAACCATAAATTTTTTGGATCAAAAATACATCACAAAATAGATTTGCATCATTTGAGGGATGCAACAAATGATAAACCTTCAACTTTACGATAAGCGGGGATGTTCCTAGAGTTTTACGGACCTTAGAAATGATATGAGAAAAAGGCCCCTTATATAATACGCCATAATTTTTTTGCTCATTGTTGTGATTTTATTAGCTCTTCATTTTGTTTTTTTACCGTTTTTCACTACCAAATAATTTTTTTACGCAACGTCCGAAAATAAATCAAATACTTTATAGACACCAAAATAAAATAAAACACCGTAGAAGAGAACAATAGCACCTGGAAAATGATCATGAAGGCGTCTCACATCGATTTCATGATCATGAATGTGTCTCGCATGATCTTGCACTATCAAATTCAATTTTGCAATATTTTCAATCAATTCAAGAAATTTGACATTACAATATTGATATAATTTATTCAAGAAAGTCAAGATTAAGATTAATTTCGTAGGATCATTTTCAATTGAAAAATAATTTGTTTTGTTATGAAAATTATCTCAATTTGGATAATAAATATCACCAATATTTTTAATGTTAGTGAGACACATTATTAGGAATTATGGAGAGGATTTTTCAAGGCCTCGCTTACTCCGCCCAAAAACAATGAATTATGGAGATTAAGACCGGAGCTAAGTCCAAGAACTTGCTTGCGAGAGGATCATATTTTACGGCATCTATTAACCGGTATCGTAATCGAGACATTGTCACCGGACTCTTCAACAACGTCTACGATGCCATTAGTAAACATATACATAGACCACTGCTCCTCTTTTCGTTTGCGGCAAACTAGTATAACCAACTTCAAAAGGTTGTGCGCTATGCTTTAAGATGACTGGTTTTAACTTTGGTTCCCGTTTCGGTTTCGTTGCATGACGTTGTCGCAATGCCTTAAAATATTCAAGCGGGAATGGCGGTCTTTGTACTTCTCTTCGGTAAAGTCATCCTTGAACCATCTATTCAAGGCTCTTACAATTCCTCCCAGATGACAAAAATCAGCAATTGTTGTCAAGGAAACTCCTTCGGGTAGTATGCCAATAAAACGGTTGAATTCAACATCTTCTTCGGAGCAAAAACAACCCGCTTTAGTTTTACAATTTATCGAAGTAACACTAAAACATAAGCCACACACAAACATTGAACAATGACCTCAACACTTACTTGTTACCAAGTCATTCACTAAATAATTTAAATGAAAAAACTAAATCCCACTAACATTAATTATTTTTATGATTTTTATATATCTATCTCTACAAATAGAAAAAATGAAAAAGAGTTTAAATGAAGAGGATTTTAACACATATCTATACCCAACAAATCCTACAATTCCAAACATAAGAACAATAACCAACCAACAACATACATAAACTATAACACAAACAAATCACTAAATAATTATATCATTAACCACAAAAAAATCTTATAAACCCAAACATATCCAACTATAACACATAAAAAAAAAGAAGACAAACCCAAATTAAAAAAGGTTTCTCTCTCACAAATGCAATATCAGGTAAAATTTGAACAAATTCACACAAATGCTTCTTTTAAGAGAAATTTGTTTTATAACATTGAATGATGTGACTAATTTATTTTAATGTGCTTAAATAATTTAAGTTATGACCGTGTTATGTAAAACTAGCTATAAATAATATAAAAAAAACAAATGTATTCATTGCATTGGTATGTTAGTGTTTTTTTTTAAAGAACATTGTTGTTATATTAGTGTTGGTTAGTGATACGATCCATTAATTGTAGAAATAAAATACAATAGCGTGAACATGATCATTGTCGTATAAAAATAAGTGGAAGATGTCATTTAAAAAGAGATACACAAAAAACACATAGCTTAGTTAAAAATAGGCTAAAATAAAAAACACATAGCTTGCTTCCTCCACAGATTTGCGGTTGGTGCTGGGGATGCATCTTTTTCTTCCTCCACGGTAACTTCTTTTTCGATTGTTGTTCTAAACAAATAAACCGCAGCGAGTTCGGACAATCATCGGTTACATGTCTAGCAACAAGTTCAAGTCGGGTTTTGAACATAGAAATAAACTCAAATGCACTAGAGTTGAGATCGAAAAAACAAATCGGTAAGATCATATAGTTAAAATGCGATTTGCTAGAGAGAAAAAACTTCAAATTTTATTGTCAAAACAAAATTGCGGTTGCGGCTATCCAAAGTGTGAAACAAGATCTAGAGGATAACCCCCTTCCAAAAGATAAGAGAAGTAAAGACAGTAAGCCTATACTATAAATGTTTCAATCTCATTCAATCCTCATGTTCCTACAATAATGCATACGATTGTTAAGAGTAGTGCACCACGGTTGAACAAAAATACAAACAAAAGCATCTGTGACAAATTTATTGCATTCAGATGGATGAGTTATGACATAATGAAACATATTGCAAAATACCTTGATCAGCTTTGCCGACAACAACCTTCGAAGGCTATCGGCGCCCGGTCATGATCCTAAAAAATACAAAAAAAATATTGTATAAGATAAAAACAAGGCAATTTCCAACCAAATGGAATGCTATAACATTTCGGTTGTAACAATCGGTATTATGTCGTTTCTTAAACATAAAATTTAAATAATTAAAAGTTGAATCATAGATCACACCCTACCACAAGGGGCACCTAAGTCTCAAGATGCACTTAGCATTCAATCACAAAAACCGCAAGTCACGGTGACCATGTTTCGGGAGGTATGAAGTGGATGCGGAACATTGGATAGCTAGTTTCTTGTTTATATGTAAAATAATGTTGAAATGCGTATTTTCTATGACTTTGATTTGATTACTGATTATATATTAAGAAAAACTACTAGCATAATGGTTTCTCACTCGGCTTAAATTAGAAACGAACATATACTCAAGCAAGGGGCAAACCAATCAGTTAAGGTTACATTCAAAAAAGTGTATGTTTGATGAAAATGTAAAGCTATTTAGATTTATATTCATATATTAATTAGGGAAACTCTAATAAGTACAAGGTTATAGATCTTTTAGAAATCTGTATAGAGAATGATGTATTGATAATTTGCAAAGTATAAGGAATACAACCGGTTGTAGTCCAATACACGATAGTAAACAATGATTATGAAAACAATAAAACCTTCAAAGTTACGGTGATAGGAACCTAGCAAGATAACCTAAGAATGTAACTACTAACAAGATCAAGTGAACATAAACCGTACCCGATCCAGAGCATGCTCCAAGCATTGTCGATGGTAGACCATGGTGGAGAGCCAAAAACCCGCATACCGGCCAACATATGGTGCCGCCATATCCGAGTATGGCGTCATCGTGCCACCATCCTTCAATAAATTGGCCACGGCGGAAAGCCAAAATTCTACCTCGAAAATTCGCCACGGCGCTGCCATGACCGAGATTGGAAATCTTTGAATCTATAAAGTGCAAGCTTTAAGGAGGCAATGCAAGACCATCATCATATCCATACTTTCGAAGTAAAGTCCATATTATCTCAAGACGACCAAATTGATTGCAAATAAGAGTTATAAATTCGTGTTCGGCTTATAGTTCCAAGTTCATTCCTTTTCTCTACGAGCAAAGGAGCCATGAAACAATTAACTTGTCATAATTTTTATTTTTTTTAATAAGCTTATATAATAAAGCTAAAATGCACCATGCTATAATACTTGGATAATAAACAAGTGGCCAATGTTAAAAAACTAAAACATGTAAATCATTCAATTCATCCGAGCTATGGTATCCCTTCTCATTACGGTCACACTTTTTAAAAATGGCCCTCAAAGCTTTGGTCAATTGAGGCGTTGGAGCTACATAGTTTGACTTCCGAAGAAATAAAGGAAATTCGGAAAGAGAACAGCTCTATGAGCATCATAAAAACCTGCCTCGATCTACAAAAAAAGGAAATTATATTATCCGGATATAATTGTGTCACTTTGAACTAATTAGAATTAGATTTCAAAAGGAGTCGTTACATTGTCCCGCTGAAATGCCGAACACGGTTGGTACTTTTCGAACCGGGGAAAATCTTTCATTACTTTTTCTACATCCGATTTGACCGTATAAAGGTTATACGCCAGATCACTTTTACATCCAACGAGTATCAATGGAACAACAATTGTACGTAAATAGATGATTTTACACAATTGTGAGTGTTTTAAAAAAACAAACGGAAAAAGGAAATGGAGTTGAGGAAGAAAAAAAAGACAAAAAATTGATATTAGAACCTTCAATTCCAAGTTGCCGACACGATTCAACCAATATTGTTTCGGTATTTTGAAGAGTTTGAGGTCGAGCACAATCAAAAGTGAGTATTATAGCATCAACATTCTTTAGTTCGGAATCAACGGTAGATTCTTTCGATCGAAGTCAATATAGAGTAAATATGTTATAAAGAATAAATTCAAAACACATTTCATTTTCTATCATAAGAACTTCAAATTTTATACCTCGAAGAGGTGTCGACAATGGTGGCTTGCACCGGATCGGGAAAAAAGTTGATCGGTAACTTCGAGGGATGTAATAAGGATAGGACGCTCAAGAAATTTGTATCGTAGCCCTCATCGTAGTCCTCATCCCCAACATCGACCTCGGTCATGCCTAGGGCATAAATGAGGGAGGATTTTCCCGTATCCTTGTCTCCAGCCACAACAATTCGAACTCCAATGCAATCTTTAGTGATTGGATAGATGTTGTTGGATGCGGCACTAACCTTTTCCTCCCATGCATAATCATAAGTTTTAGTGATTGGATAGATGTTGTTGGACGGATATTCAACGGCCATGATAGTGTTTCGATGTTTACACTACATGAAAAATGAGTTTTAGTGTCAACATAAAACATGATGCTTTAAGGCAAAAAACAAGATGCCAACAATATTTAGAATCAATTTTTCTCATTCATGTATGACAAATTTTTCTTTCTTTGCTTTAGATCTTCAAGCTTCGCTTAAGTTGCGTTTGCCGAATCGTCAACTCATTGAGTAGTTGTGCTTTACGAACTTTGGTTGCTGGTTCACCATCAATTTCTCTCTGTAGAAAGGTTATCATCCTTTGATTTCCTTCTACTAGACCTTCGAGACGACCGATTTCGGCGATTAAATCTGTGAGATCGTTTGTTGCCGCCATTTCGGTTGAATTTTTGCCGATGAATTGTTCGGGTTCTCAATTTATTTATTCATAAACATGTTAAGGATTTTAATACATATTTATACACAACAAATCCTACGATTCCAAACATAAGAACAATAACCAACCAACAACATACATAAACTATAACACAAACAAATCACTAAATAATTATATCATTAACCACAAAAAAATCTTATAAACCCAAACATATCCAACTATAACACATAAAAAAAAAAAAGGCAAACCCAAATTAATAAAGGTTTTTCTCTCACAAATGCAGTATCAGGTAAAATTTTAACAAATTAACACAAATGTTTCTTTTAAGAGAAAATGGTTTTATAGTATTGAATGATGTGACTAATTTATTTTTATGTGCTTAAATAATTTAAGTTATGACCGTGTTATGTAAAACTAGCTATAAATAATATAAAAAACAAATGTATTTATTGCATTGTTATGTTAGTGTGTTTTTTTTAAAGAACATTGTTGTTATATTAGTGTTGGTTAGTTAAATGATCCATTAATTGTAGAAATAAAATACAAGCGTAAACATGATCATTGTCGTATGAAAATAAATGGAGAATGTCATTTAAAAAGAGATACGAGAAAAAATAGAATGTCTATTAAGTGGGTCTCATTGTCATTGATTATTTTTTTTATGTTTTTCAAAATTGTATATCTTTAATTCTTTTTTTGTTAAAATAATGTATCTTTATCTTTGTAAACGAAAGAAATAAAAAAAACATAAATAAAGTGGATTTTGACTCAATTATAAACATGTTAAGGTTCCCAATTTATTTATTCATAAACAAAATGTTATGGTTCCCCAATTGCCGGCTAACATGTTGCCTTGTTACATTTCAATATAGTTTTCTTTCTTTTACGCTACATTTCTTATTCATTTCATGACGGCAAATTATTTTCAAGGAAACTTCTACGGACGGTATGTCAATAAAATGGTTGAAGTCAACATACGCTTCGTAGCAAAAAACAACCGGCTTTTGTCTTTCAACTTATTGAAGTTACTCTAAAACATAAGCCACACACAAACAACGAACAATGACCTCAACACTTACTTGCTACCAAGTCAATCACTAAATAGTTTAAATGGAAAAAATAAGTCCCACTATCATTAATTATTTTAAAGATTTTTATGTATTTATCTCTACAAATGGAAAAAATGAAAAACAGTTTAAATGAAGATAATTTTAACTCATATTTATACACAACAAATCATACGATTCCAAACATAAGAACAATTGTCAACCAACAACAGACATAAACTATAACACAAACAAATCACTAAATAATTATATGATCAACCAAAATAGAAAGAAAAAAAATTGTTCGTATTCTAAGGAGATTTTGTTTAGTCTATTAGCCCTTCAATAGGAAAAAATAATAAGTATGTTAAAAAATGTGTAACTATAATAAAATCGTTGTTCTCATAATCATAATTTCATAACCTTCAAACAACAACTAGCCTTTTGAAGCGGTGCGATTTTCGATTACCGTTTTGGAATTCTTTAGCGTACATGTATAACCAAATATTCCCTTAGGTGCCACATCTCTTGTTTTGTCTTATCACTCCTTGCTTAATCATGAGTGTTGAAGACAATTGAGTTATTGCAAAAGCCGGTAGGGGTTGTTGTGTTGTTTCAATTTATAAGTATTGGAAGCACTACTTGGTGGGTTCATCAAAAGGGTTTTAGCTATCCTTAAAAAATTCAACATATTATTGACTTTGACGGGATGATTGATCGTTGAGAAAACATACGCTTTGCATTTCCAAATAGGGTTTTTTCGTGCTGCTACCATTGAAATTCATTCATCCACCTCTATTAATATCAAGTAAGGATATCCTCAACTTATTTGATGAATTACTAATGAAGAATGTTTTTTGGTTTTCCCAAGAGTACCGAATTTCCCTTTCAATAAGGAGTATTGTTTTTTTTCCCTTTCAATAAGGAGTATTGTATTCCCTTTTAATAAGGAGTTTTTGTGTTTATCGGAGACAATGAGTTGCATAGCTTGGAATTGTCGTGGGCTAGGTAATCTGCGAACGATTAGTGCGTTCAAAAAGCTCTTGCAAGATAAAAATCCCACATGTGTATTTCTCTCGAGACAAAGAAAAAAGATTTTGAGATGAACAAATTTCGGAACGTTCAAGGTTTATCTAGTGTTGTTGCCGTTAGGTGTTCGGGAGAAGGTAATAGACGTGTCGGGGGTCTTGCAATGTTTTGGAAGGAAGGAGTTGAAGTGGAGGTATTATCCCTTTCCTCTAACCATATTGATGTCTTAATTGTTGTTGAGAATGAAGATGAGAAATGGAGGCTTACCGGGGTATATGGTTTTCCTGAGTCTCGGATGAAGCATAAAACTTGCGAGTTAATTAACCGGTTATCATTGGTGGAAAGTACCGATAAGTGGCTTCTCATGGGGGATTTTAATCTAATTCTTTCACGGGATGAGAAGGAAGGTGGGAATTTTGGAAGCTCTCATATGATTTCGATGTTTCGGGACACTCTTCAAAATCACAATCTCTCGACTTAGGTTTTGAGGGGGATAAATTTACTTGGCATAATAGACAAGATGGTGTGGCTAATATCAAGGCGCGCCTTGATAGGATGGTAGCAACGCCACTGGTCCTCATGCTATCCTTCGGCTTCGATGGTGCATTTAACAAGATATGCTTCGGATCATTTACCTTTGTGGTTGCGGCTTGCCTCTAGGAAGCCAAAGAAAAAACAAAATGTTCTTAAATTACAACGTTTTGAAGAATGTTGGTTGCGTGATAGTGGAATTTTGGAAGCGATGAAAGGTTCTTGGGAGGTGGCGGGGGATTCTATGTCCGACAAAATTAATCGATGTGTGAATGATCTTTCTAACTCGGAGTAAGGATCGTTTTTGTGATGTCCCCAATCGATAAAAATGTTTCAAAAGAAATTGGATGATCTTAATAAGCAAACTCAACATGAGGGGGTGATGTCGAAATTAGACGAGTTAAGGCTAAATTAAATGACTTGGTAGAGAGTGAAGAAATTTGGTGGGCTCGGTAGGTCTCGTGCTTTGTGGTTAAAGCATGGAGATAAAAATACAAAAATTTTCCATCATAAAGCTTCTCGGAAAATCTAGAAATTGGGTGGAATCTATATGTGACGATCATGGGGAAAAATTTGATGATGAGGATGACATTGCCATAGTTTTTAATAATTTCTTTCAAGATCTTTTCTCTACAAGTCACCCAAAAAGAATTAATGAAGTTGTGCAAGTGGTCAAAGATAGATTGTCGGATGATATGCGTAACATATTGGAACCCGAGTTTACGAGAAAATGAAGTGTTCTTAGCCGCTAAAATTTTAAAGCCGCAAGCTACCCCGGGACCGGACGGAATGCCCGCTTTATTTTATCAACAATTTTGGAGTATAGTTGGCAAAGATGTGACTTCTTTTGCTTTGAAGATTCTCAATGGTGGTGGAAATCCGAGCAGCATTAATTATACATATATTTGTCTCATTCCAAAAAAGAAGAAGCCGAAGGTGCCATGGAATTTCCACCTATTTCTCTTTGCAATGTCATTTTTAAAATAATTACAAAAACAATTGTGAATAGGTTGGAATTGATTCTTCCGGATATCATTGGAAAATTCCAAAGTGCTTTTGTGCCGGGACGTTTAATTACCGATAATGCCTTACTAGCTTTTGAGTCTTTTATTATATGAGAAAAAAAAAGAAAAGGCAAGAAGGGGTGTGTGGCGTTAAAGCTAGATATGTCAAAAGCATGTGATCGTATCGAGTGGAATTTTTTGATTGAGGTGCTTCGCCTATGGGTTTTTCTCGAAATGGCGTAACTTGATTTTCAATTGTATTTCCACTTTGTTTCTTTCTCTGTTTTGTTGAATGGTAGTCCTTGTCGAAGTTTTATCCTCAACGAGGCCTCCGTCAAGGGGACCCTTTATCTCCTTACCTATTTATCGTATGTGCCGAGGTTTTTTCGGGCTTCTAAATAAGGCACAAACAGACAATGGTCTTCATGGAATTCAAATTGCTAGAGGAGCTCCAAAAATTAATCATTTATTTTTTGCGGATGATAGCCTCATTTTCTCGTAGGGATTCTTTTCAAGATTCTCAAACTATTCTAGAAATTCTTAATACTTACCAATCTGCTTCGGTCAACTTATTAATTTGGACAAATCTGAAATTTCTTTTAGCCGAAATATACACGATGATCGTAAATCTTGTTCCAAGGTTGGATGCAAATTAAGGTTGTTGAGTGTCATTCAAAGTATCCGGGACTGCCTCGCTTTTGTTGGTAGGTCTAAGAAACATGTTTTCAATTTTGTCCAAGATAAGGTGTGGAAGAAGCCGAAAGGTTGGAAAGAAAAATTTCTATCAACCGCCGGGAGAGAAGTTTTGATCAAATCGGTGGTTCAAGCTATTCCTACGTATGTAATGAGCTGTTTTCTACTTCCGATGGGAAAGTATGATCGGTAAGTTCGGTGGGGTAGCAAACAAGGTGAGCGTAAAATTCATTGGATTAAAAAGGAGACATTATGTAAGGAAAAAAAGAAAGGTGGAATAGGTTTTCGAACATTTCATGAGTTTAACCTTGCAATGTTGTCTAAACAAGGTTGGCGTATTATGCACAACGATGACTTATTGATCTCACAATGTCCGAAAGCACAATATTTTCCTAGAAGCAATTTCTTGAAAGCTTCAACCGGTTACCGCACGAGTTATACATGGAGAAGTATTTTGCAAGCACGAGTGGATGTTATTGAGAAAGTTGGTCCTTGGAGAGTAGGAGACGGTCGTCTAATTAATGTATGGGAGGATAATTGGCTTCCTTATCAAAACGGGCACAAGATTTGGTCCCCTAAACCTCCTAATTGTGATATTATGTTTGTCTCGGATCTCATTCACCATGATATTCGATGTTGGAATGCTCCTTTAATTAATGAAATTTTTCTCCCTTTTAAGGCTCAACAAATTCTTCAATTGTCAATTTCTTTCTCTCAATTGCAAGATGAATTTATGTGGGGTGCTTCGCGGTCGGCTATTTTTTCCGTGAAGAGTTCATACCATTTCTTAAAGGCAAGACGTGAAGCGGTTGGCTCACATAGCTCAATGCTGGACAATAATCGCCAAGTGTGGAAAAAATTATGGAAAATAAAAAGTATTCCAAGACACATCCACTTTTCTTGGAGGATTCTACATGAAAAACTACCGGTAAAAAATGATCTTTTTAAAAAAGGAATGAGTAACGATCCATTGTGTTTTTTTTTGTGGGGAACATAATGAGACAATTTCACGACTCTTTCTGGAGTGTCATTGGTCAAAGCGGATATGGGTTGCTTCCTCTTTAGGCGTGATATTTAATTCACATGATTCCGGGTATGTTCCTTTTCATAAGTGGTTGGAGGAAAATATTATTGATGTCGATGAGGATATTATAGTCTATGTTTTGGCCTTGTGTTATGAGATATGGTGTGCTAGAAACAAGAAATGTTTTGAGGGGACCGATGTTGATCTGTTCAAAAGGCACAAAGATCTATTGTGAATTTTAAGAGTGCTAGTACGGTGTTGGTGGAGACTCTAAGTGGAGGTCCAATTTTGCCAATATACGATGTTCATTGGACACCTCCTTTTAGTGATTTCTATAAGCTTAATGTTGATGCGGCAGTCCGATAGAGGGTGATAAGTGGGGTATTGGTGCTGTGGTGAGAGATAATGAAGGTGTTGTCGTTGGGGCTAGTTCTTTGGCAAGTCTTTTCATCACCAGATTTAGAGGTTGCGAAGCTTTAGCAATGCGGAAGGGTTTGGAATTTGCAAAAGACATGTTTTTTCGAATCTTATAGCGAGAATCGATGCTTCTAATGTGGTTTTAGCGTTGAATGCTCACCAACAATCTCCAAACTATGTTGGATCAATTATTCAAGATTGAATTAGTTTTAAGGGTAATTTTCGTAGTTTAAATTTTTCACATGTTAGGTGTGAAGCCAACCAATGTGCTCATTTTTTTAGCAAAATATGCTCTTAAGAATTTAGATTGCATATGGATTGAAGAAACTCCGCCTTGTATTTCGGTCTCGGCATTTGATTTATTGCCGACTTTCATTAATGAAATTGTCTTTAACGTCAAAAAAATAATAATTTCATAACCATCACTATTATAAAAAAGAGAAAACATATTTTAGCAACTCACAATTTTCTCAATTTAGTTTATGATGAAAAATAAAGTTATACTAACAAGTGTTTCGGTGTCTCTAACCCAATTTTTAAGATAAAATTAAAAATTGTTGTTTTTATTAAGGATTCAAAAATAAAAATAATTTATAAATTTTATAAGAATTCAAAAATAGAAATAATTGATAAATTTTATGGGAAAAAAAGTTACATTTTATTGTTTCAATGTGCATAATTTTTAAAATAAATTTTTTACTTTAAACTTCTAAACAAATGTTCTAAGGTCATTTGTTAACATTTCTTTTAAAAATAATACTAAAACTAGCGATTGACATTTTCATACTAAAAATAAATTAGTGTTTGTATTATAATGAACTCTAAAGACTAATTTATCTTTAGATTAAAAATGTCAGGTGTATTAATTATTTTTCAGAGATGAAATTGAATTGTAAGAAAATAATGAAGGAGGAAAATGAGATTTTACTCTTAAGAATGACACGTGAGTTATGAGGTCAGCATTTATTAGTGGAAAATAAAAAACATGTGGTGCTTAATTAAGGTTGGAGTTGAAGTGTACTATGTAGAACGTAAGTAACTAGATTTTGTGTGTTGTGTACTTGTGTAAGTTGAATAATGGCTTCTACTGTTTTCCTTCAGTTTCACTCTCTTTCTTCTTCTTCATCTTCTTCTAATCATCAACTCTTCCTCACCAAACTCCCTAATTACAACAATCCAATCTCCCAATCTTCTACTTCTAAACGTGCTTTCAATTATAAGCGCGTTTACTCAAAAGCTGTTTCCACTGACTCACAGAAACCTCTCATTGAGAACAACCAAAACATTCCCTCATCATCATCCTCCAAACTTGTCCTTGTTCTTGGTGGTTCAGGCGGTGTTGGTAACCATTCATTCATTCTTCTTCCTTCTCTTTCATTTGTAATTCAAATTTTAAAATATAACTTGTTTTCTGAAATCAAACATGTTGTTATCTCCTTGAGTGAAATTAGTTTGATTTTGAATTTGCTTTAGGCTCACCGTGTTTGGATAAACAACTTAATTTGCAGCTTAAATTATAAGCGCTTATGAATAAGCTGTTTCTATAACAGAAGATAAACAAAAGTTAAATTGTTTTCGTATGTGTAATAAGTTCTTTCATAAGTTATCTTCAATAGCTTATAAAAATAAGCTGAAAACATCTTATGTACATGTCATGAGCGATTTTCATAAATTCTCCAAACCAGTATCACAAGTGTTTGTGCTCAATCCAAACAGGTTCTTAATGTTTCATACCGAAATATTTACATATTGTTTAACTCAGTAGAAAAAATAGAATGATTAGTCACTCTAGATGCATTTACGATGATTAAAATCAAATGGTTGAGACTTGAGACCAATTTACCTTGAGTCCTTGAGCCATCTGATTTGTATCCAATGGCTTGAACTAGCATACTGCAGTGGCCGTTGGGATTTTTTACTCTGGGGAGTCCTGGTCAGGATTTTTGAGAAATCTCAATAAATATTTGAAGATTGAAATAGGTATCAAACATTTATGCCATGTTTGGATAAACAACTTATTTTGCAACTTATAGCATAAGTGCTTATGAATAAGCTCTTTCAATAACACAGGTTAGAATAAAGTCAAACTGTTTTTGTATAATTTATAAGTTGTTTTCATAAGTTACCCTAAGGAGCTTATGGAACTAAGCTGAAAGCAGCTCATAAACATGTGATAAGCTGTGTTCATAAGTTATCCCAAAAAGTATCACTAGTATCTATGTTAGTGGATAAGCTCTAATAAGCTAATTTATAGAGGCCTTTAGTGGTTGCTGACTTTTTTACTAATTATAAAAATATTTCGGTGGGTGTTGTTTATTATGTTGACTTTATGTTAGATCAGTTATATCAGTTAGTAGTTAGTTGCTGGCAATCTGTTACAGTTGGTTAGATTTCTGTTTCAGTTTGTTTGTTTTAGTTCAACTTTTTGATCTTGTAAATAAGACGTGTTTCATTCATTATTCAATAATTCCGTTGAGATCAATGACAAATGTTTCACTCATCTTCTCTCATCGTTTACTTTCATATGGTATCAGAGTCTAGTTACGATCCAAGGACATGTGAGCTATACTAGCTTGTGTGACATAGACTCAACTTAATATTGTTGATGAATAGTATTAACAACCTTGTTGGTAATATGTCGTATTGTCATTGTGGAATAAGGAATTCCTTTTTAGTGTTATTTTATGCATTCAGAAAACAACTGTAAAATGTGGAAGTGCATACATAATCTATGCCAATAGTTTTGATTCGGGGAGTTTGTGAATCAGTTGACTTGACTTAATATTCAGGGCAGCTAGTTGTAGCATCACTGCTTCAGCGGAATATTAAGTTGCGCTTGATACTTAGGGATCTTGAGAAAGCCAAGACACTGTTTGGTGAACAAGATGAAGAGAAACTGCAGGTATATCACGACATCTACACTATAGTTAACAGACAGTGTAAGTCTAGGACTTGTTCGGTTTAGGGAAAAATTTCTGTTTCTGTTTCGTTATTTTCACATATAAATACAAAAATCAGATGACAATTTTGTGATTGCAAGTAAGAACAGAGAGCATATTGATATTTTTTATTTTTTTAACAAAAAGGCCCTTAATTGCTTTTGTGGTACCACCAAGGAAGAAAAAGCTTTGTGGCTCAATTTTATGTCATTCATTCTCAATATATTTTCTTAAAGAGCTCTTGAATATGATAGGTATTCAAAGGAGACACAAGGAAGCATGATGATTTGGATCCATCCATGTTTGAGGTAAACTCTTCAATGCACCTGACAAATACATAACTGATACTTGTTTCATCAGTATTGTTTTTATTTGGATTCATCATTTCATCCAACCAAGAGAATATATGGTAAATTGGTAATATTTTTTGTTTCTTTCTCTTTGATTATCCTTGTAGGGAGTCACTCATGTGATTTGCTGCACAGGAACAACAGCTTTTCCTTCAAGGCGGTGGGATGATGAAAATACACCAGAAAGAGTTGGTAAGAATCACATTCTGCATATATATTGCAGATTTCGGTTTCATAGCTAAATTGAAATATATAGTTTCGTGTGTGGAAAATTCCTTAATCGTCAACTTTTCAAGCACATCTCAATATTTTGATTTCGACTATTTTTATTTATTTGAAGATTGGGTGGGAGTGAAGAATCTAGTATCTGTGTTGCCTTCCTCAGTGAAAAGAGTTATTCTTGTATCATCAATAGGTGTGACCAAGTGTAATGAATTGCCATGGAGGTAAGCATACCTAATAATTAGTTCTCAGTTTAAACTTTAGTGTAGCCTATCCATGATCGGCTATAAACTCTTTATTCCAGCATCTAGTGTGACCTTAATGGAAGAATTAGCTGATACTTGTTTTTGTTGGCATTTATTGATTTAAGATTCGGTTTCACTACGTATGGTTACTACCATGCTACTTGTTGGCCTTTCTTGATTTAAGATTCGGTTTCATTAAGTGAAAAAAAAAAAACTATGTAAACTATGTTGATAAATGGACTTCTCTCATAGACTTGTTAATCTTCATTTTTCACGTAGCATTATGAACCTATTTGGTGTCTTGAAGTACAAGAAGATGGGGGAGGAATTTCTTCAGAATTCTGGCTTTCCATATACTATAATTAGGTAAGATGAAAATGTTGCAGATATTGTTACATTGATAACCAAAATGTTGAATGTTCCCGAAATCTCCTCATATATTTAAAATGCATTTTAGACCTGGAAGGTTGACAGATGGACCATACACGTCTTATGATCTCAATACATTACTCAAAGCAACAGCTGGGCAACGGCGAGCAGTGCTTATAGGTCAAGGTATGCCAATAATGTTCATCGCATAATTTTATATGATAGTTTATACCTTTTCTAAAAGTGTTTTTGCTTAAAGTGTTAGAAATTTTGTGACGGCTTTCAGGAGATAAACTAGTGGGTGAAGCCAGTAGAATTGTGGTTGCTGAAGCTTGCGTACAGGCACTAGATCTAGAAGTCACTGAAAACCAAATATACGAAGTTAACTCTGTTGAGGTAAACTTTCAGTGGTAATTTTGTTTTTAGGTATATATAGTTATACATGGATGTGTTAAGTATATGCGATCCAAAATCCCATTATAGAATCAAAACCGTAAAATTCTTAATATTTTTAAGATTTGTTTATTATTCATGCTGAAATGCATATGTTTCAGGGTGAAGGTCCTGGAAATGATGCTCAGAAGTGGCAAGAATTATTTGTGGCCGCGCGCTCTAGCTGACTAGACTTGTAATCAAAACTTGTATACAAATAAAAGCAATTTATATGCATCATATAGGGAGTTCAGCTTTACAATTATTGTATATATACTTCTTCATTCATTATTGGAAGGTGAATATAAACTTCTTATTCAGGGTAGTTTCATTGACAATATTGCCAATTATAAGCACTTGTTTCATAAATAAATTATGTGCAAAGTTGATTATTCACCACCGATCACAGGTTATACAAGACAACATCTTGTGAAAGAAATTTTTGGAATTGGGTGGTGTACTGCATGTATTAGCACAATCAACAATTTCACAACCATCAGCTCCATTTTGCTTTGCTTTCTCACACTCATTCAAGAATGTATTGAATGCATCCTCAACATATTTAACTGCTTCTGAAACACACATGTTCTCGATCAACTTCTCGGGATATATACTCTTTCTATGATCCCCATTTAGAGTAGCTGCCATTAGTACCAATTCTTCCTGAAATTCACTCAACTTGGCTTCTTCTTTAGCAGCAGCTTCACGCAGCTTAATTGGTTCGGGCAGTTTTTCTGCACAATGAACACTTAAATAGTCAAGAAACACGATGGATGGTCGAATTTGTTATTCACGTACATGTAATATCAATAATTGATTAATGATAGACACTATAATCACTGAAAACAGAATTGATCGACTTTATTCAACACTCTAAAGTAAGTTGCTTACTTTAGAGCAGTCTGATCCAACATGAATTGAGGTAACATTTTATTTATTATAAGCTCAAACAACACACATATATTAGATAATTTCTTATGCATTAGAATATAGTATAGTAAAATACTATTTTTACTTCACACCCAAAAGGTATATAAAATTATAAAAATACAATATAGTCACAGTAGAAGAAAGGTGAAGAACATAAAGAACAAATATTGATATTTTACCTGGACAATCAGTTCGTGGACTGCTTAAAGTTAGAAGGCCCTCAAATGTTCCAGCCCATGCATCCCTCTTTGTCAAAAATTCAGGGAGATTGAATATCTTCTTCACAGTTGCTGGTATAGATGAATGCTCATATTGTGATGTTGGAAATGGTCCAGAAGGTTCATGCAATACTGTATAATGTAACCATGTTATGATTAATCTGTGTAATAATAATGAGTGTAAGAACTATTTTAGTTTGCATGAATATGCATCTTATTCTTACCTTTTCCTGGCTCAATCCATGGAGAAATAAAGATGGTTGGAACCCTAACACCAAGCCTATCAAACTTAAACTTGAATGGCTCAGGACCAACAATGTCATCTGGACTAGGAACTCCGTCCACCGGCATTGGCACGTGATCGTAAAATCCTCCATGTTCATCGTAAGTAATCACAAACAACATTTCATTCCATTGCGGACTGCCTCTTAATGTTTCATACACTTCTTTTATAAATTTTTGTCCTTCTCCTACATCGTGAGATGGATGATCGTCATTTCCAGGTATTGATAACAAGTCGAAAAATCTTTGTTCTATCACCACGTAGTTTGGTAATTTCCCTTCTTCACAATGCTTCTTGAATGTTAACCCGTATTCATGAAATTTATCTATGTATTTCAGCTTCCTAAGACTCCTGAAAGTGATTAATAGAATTATTTGTCAGCGAAATAAGAGTATAGTATTAGCTAGCATGAACTAATGTTTAATCTAGCTTTTAAAAAGATTTTCTAAAACCAAGTTTCTCTCTAAATTTTTGCTTATAGAAAAAAAACTAATTTTCACTTCATTAAAATGGACGTTAATCTATATTACAAAGGCAATCAAATTTGATACAAGATATTATAAGGTACGAAAATGGAAATGAACAAACCTGTAGAAAAGGGTGGATGGTGGTTGTTGATAATAGATCCCAAAATTGAAACCACTTTCGTCCAAAGAATCAAATATGGTCTTTTGAGGTAACCCTCCAATGAGCTTATTTGTGTCATTGCTAGTTAAGCCATGTGACGTGGCCGAATGCACATAGAGCCGGTTTGGTTGGGTTGATGCGGGAACCGAAGCGAACCAACGATCACAAACCGCAAACTCTTTAACTAACTCCTTGTAAATGGGTACCAAATCCGGTTTAAACCCATTCATAACCGCCTCTGTCATTGTCACCGTCGCGTTTTTTGGTTTCTCTTGCCTCGCTGCATTTTGAACGAAGCCATCCATCATTGGAGGCAACTTTTTTGCTGCTGAGGCTTCGCTCCATGGTTCTCCAAAAATTTGCTCGTAAATATCTTGGATGGAATGACTGGGTGCAGGTCAACGTAGATTGACCGGTCACCGAATTGAACCCGGTTGGAGTTGGAATCGACGTGGAGATTGGGTTTGACTCTGTACCGATAACACCGTTGATTTCCGGGTTGAGGGACTTCATCCAACCCAACATGTGGTCAAAAGAACGGTTCTCTTGAACCAAAATGACCACCGTTTTTATGGGGCAGCTATGAATAGTAGTGCTAGAATTTGAAGTCATTTTCTTGAAAATTTCCTTTTTTTGTGTGTGGATTTTGTTGATAATTCTCAAATGGGAATACCAATCCGAGAAAGCGAGACATATATATAATACACTCAATCATGCGGTGAAGTTATATTCTTGGTGAAGCAACTTAGGAAGGCATAAAGAATATACTATAATGCACTATTTGACATATTAACTTCTTTATTTGATTAAAAAAAAAAGATATCATCTATATATACTAATTTTATATAAATTACAAAAAAAAATTAAGTGAAAAATAGACTCAAGTCAAGTATCTAAATAAAATTAAAATCCTCTGCATACAATTTGTTAAATAAGGAAAATATATCATAAATATGCATGTGTTCCTTTAACTTGTCGTGATGGAAAATGGATATGAAATGTAACATAAATATGCATGTGTTCCTTTAACTTGTCGTGATGGAAAATGGATATGAAATGTAACAGACAAGTGATAAGGTGCATGTTTTTTTTTTGAAGAATTTTTTGAAGAAGCTAAATAGCCCACAATTGGCACCGGAGAGAATCGATCTTGAGACCTTGCGGAGGAGCACACTCCCAAGACCCAAGCCAATACCACCAAAGGCCAACCTAAGTGGGTTGTGATAAGGTGCATGTTAGCTAGCATATGGGGAACCTTAACATGTTCACAATGATATTATTGTACGATAACTATCATGTTCACGCTATTGACTATTGAGTTTTCTTTCTACAATTAATGAATCATATCGCTAACCAACAATAATAGAATAATGCAATGATACATATATATCAATTTTTTCAATACTCAATTCTTTGATACTAAGCTACTACTTTTATGAATTATGAAATCCGAACATGCACACAAACGAATCATGCTCCCGGTATTATGCCAAACGTGAAAGTTTTTGATTATGGCTCTGTTTGGTAAAAAGAAGTCATAAGCTAGCCGATAGCCGAAAAGCTAGCCGATAGCCGGTATTTGTAGCCGATAGCCGATAGCTTATAGCCGAAAAGCTCGCTAATTAAAAATAATGTGTTTGGTAAAATTAGTCGTTATAAATATAAAATGACCTAAAAGTACATGACAATTTAATTTAAAAAAAAATCAAAATTATGTCAAAAAAAATATAACCCTTGAAAATATTTATTCATTAAAATCTATGAAAGTCACGTATTGTCTTTGGTCCCTTCTTCATACATGAAATTAAACATTCTATAATGCTAAATTTGAAAAAGAATAAATTCGATCATATACATTTAAGTGACTAAATTATCATTTCACAAATCTAAAGAACTATACTAGACTTTGTGTATCTTAAAAACATTGATTTAAAAGAGAAAAAAAAATGACAAAAATTTACTTCCTTTAAGAAATTTGGCCGAAGAGGAAAACAATGAAACGTGAGTGAGTGGTGAGTAGTGGGACAGTTGCTTTTGTTTACGAAGGGTACAAAAGTAATAAAAATAAAATAATAAGGTTATTATTGGAAGAAAATGTAAAAAGCTATCGGCTATAAGCTAAAAAGCTACTTGAAATAGCTTCTCAAAAAAAGCTATAAGCTCGTGAAAAAAGCTTGTTACCAAACACATCACGTTTTCATCCAACGAGCTTATAAGCTAGTCCAACAAGCTATAAGCTAGCTTTTTTTGTTTACCAAACACAGCCTATGATGATAGCAGGAACTATTCGATAGGGACCACTTCAGTCTATATTATTACTTTCTTTTTATTGGCGAGAATATTACTTTTCTTTTATTATTAACTCATTTATTCTCACTATTAATTATTAATATCAATTCTACGTTGAGCGGTGACAATTCACAAAACTATACTTGACCTTCAAGAATCCATTTGCATATAGATTTTCAAGCTTAAAATTCATGTTTTTATTTTCTTATGGTCTCTCAATCTTCAAATCTATGGTCTTTCATCTTTGTTTACATATAAATTTAAATTTGAAGCTTGAAAATCTATATGCGAATGGTCTAAAATGATAAAATTGAAATGAAAAAAGATAAATAACCAAACTGTTACCCGAATTTAAGTTAAAGGACTAAAAATATAATTTCATCTATGTTTTTTATATTTGCTACAACAACGTTTCTTGGCTTAATTATAATCATGTCTTTCACGATTCAATGAGAGAGGGCGAACCAAGATGCTTCTTAGTCCAAATACAAACTTACACATCCAAAATATTTACAATTGAATTTTTTTGTTTGATTATTCAAATTTCTAAAGGTCATGTTAACCGAGTGCCGGAGCACTAGTTAAGAAAATCATAAAGAGAAAGTTTTAAATTTAAAAAGACACTTTATTGACTTTTAAGAGATTGACAACACAATTTCCAATACAATATATACTATATTTGGTTCTTAACTAGTGCTCCCGGTTAACATTACCCAATTTCTAATGATATAAATTTCATATTTCTGCAACTTAATCGCCTTAGACATTGACATAATTCAACATATTTCATCGAGACCACATCAGTGGATGTTAATTTCACCAAAGGAAAACACGAATGGAACATTTATCAAATTCAATAAGGTTTTACTTCAATCTATATCAACATATAATTTTCTCATTATTCTCTTATTAGTAGTTATTATTATCAACTAATTTTTGTTGACAGGATTATTATCAACTAATTTAATCTGATTATTTATTGTTGATATCGATTATATAAGATCAACTTGTTCGGTGACAAATTCACAAAGCTACACTCAACCTTCAAGAATCAACTTAATGTTGTGATTCTTTGGCTTCTAAACTTTTGCCTCAACTGATGAGATTGTTGATGCCTTAAAGCTTTGAAATAGCATGTGGAGGCAAGTTGTTGAACCTCTTGGGGAACTCCAAATCTTTCCATCCTTCAGCATCAAGCTTAGACAAGTAACGATCAACATCGCTATCCTTAACAAGCTCCAATTTGGAAGGATCCCACTAATAAAGGCATAATCAATATGAGAACCAAAATAAATACAATACAAATAACTAAATTACTAACTAATTTATGTCTAGTTATGGTTTCCCACCTTTGGTTTCCTGTCTTTATCTATCAGTATAGCTCTACAACCCTGAAGTAGGACATAAACATTGAGTATGACATTAAATCAAAATAATCTAAAACAGAAACATGTGTATGAATTGTTGGAAAACCTCGAAGAAATCCTTGCTATGGTGTCCTTGTAGGATATGACAAACAATTCTATACTCGTAAACAAGGCATTGACCAACACCTAAGAGCCTGCCTTGTCTAATCTGAAAAGGTAAATAAAAAACATGAAGCAAACATTATAATAATAGTAAGAAAAATTGAAAATTGGAAAAGGATTGGAGATTTTAATATAAACACATTAAAGATATTAAAAGAAAACGAAAGTAAGAAAAAAATTAATGGCTTAAGAGGCAAATGGATACAATTACAAAATATCTAAATCTGGCACTGAAATAAGCGAACAAACCTATGTGGTCGTTAAAACTGACAATAAAAAGGAGTATACTAGTTTCTTGTAATCAAATTGTAACATTTAATACTTTATGGACACATACCAATCTAAGAAAAACTTTAAGGCTTGTCGGAGATGCTTTCTTCAAGGTTTCAAGAGTTGCAGATATCCAACTATCTGCTTTACTCATAGCTTCAGTCTCCTAATATTGCGTGATAAAATTATGGTTGTTAAATGTCAAAAATGCATCACTGACAATGCTTTAGAATATATTAAGTAAGATATGTTTAATAGCATAATAACTCGACATAACTTACAAGAGAATATAATATATCTTCCACTGTTTTCCTAGAGAAACACTTATTGATTACATCCATCCTGCAATGAGCAATCACAATAAGCAAATAGAAAGAAGAAAGGTACCTGACTAAGCCAATGTGATATGTTTCAATTGTTTAAAAATAATTAAAAAAAACAAACACCAGACATGCTCCAAGTTCTCAGAAACGTACAGAGCTCACACTGTCCCAGGACAGATATATGTTTATGACATGTAATTTGACAGACGGTTATCCTAGGACCCAAGGGAATTTAACAGACAATATATGTTTATGACAGATATATATAGAAATACACACCAACCTGTGATAAACACTATCCTGTTTTAGGGAAGGCTGCTCTGAGTACTTGTCAATAATTGCAGATACTATGGCTGGATCACTAGTTTCCACCTTGCATAATGATTCTTCCAATGACGATAATTTCTGTGCATACATTGCAAAAGGCAATAAAACAGGGACACATATTATAAACCCCAAACCAAAGAGTTTTAACATCATATAAATACCATAGTCCTTAAGGAAAAAAATTGTGCAGCATAAACTCCCGATGTAATAAAGTTCCACAGGAAGATCCATTGAAACTGTTGAAAGTAAGGCAGTTAAATTTGCACAAAGCCATCTTGTTTAAAATGAATCTCTATGTACCTAGCTTGAAAAAGGTTTAAGGTTGGATCAGTGGCGTTGCCAGGACTCGGGAGCAGGGGGTTCAAACTTTTAAACTTTAATTAATAATTATAATAATATATTTAAAAAAAATATTCCACTCAAAAGTTTACATGCATACATATTCATCTCATATTTGATTACTCAACCTAATCTTCACAAATTGTATATAAGCTAAATTTTTTCTGAATTATTATGCTATAAATATATTAATTGTGCAAGTAACTTCCATGATCATCACTTTATCTTGGTGTTAAAATTTTAGAACTTCCCCAATGGCTTCATTTTTGGGATCATACGAATACTTTTGAATATGTTCAAAATATAATGAGTAAAATATTAATAATAAATACTTTAAATATCAAAGAAATTAAGTGTGTGTTTGGTTGTGCGGTGAAGATAATTGATTTTGATATAATTTATTTTGGTTAAAAGTAATTCTGACTATAAGTTGGATACATTTATATAAAAGTAAGTTGAAATATAAATTTGTGTGTGAAAATCAATTCTAGAATCAAAAGCTACAAATCTTAATTTCAAGTAGAATAAATTTTTGAGACAGAACCAATTCTATTCGACAACAATCAAGCATACAAATCAATTTGGCATCTTGAGAATCAATTGTAATCCTTCCAAAAGTGGAACCAAACATACACTAGAATAACACTCATAAAAAAAAAAGTGCACGTGAAATAACTTTAAATTAAAGGAAATGACAAAGGATAAAGGAAAGTATATAATGTAGACATGGAAAACGTATTAAGAAAATGGAAAAAGTGAAGGAAGGGTCAGAATGTGGTTATAGGCTTGTAGCAATAGCACTGCACATATTGTGTGGTTGCAGTAGTGGCACTACATATACAATGAGAGTGAAAAAGATACAAGTTCAGTGCTGGCAGTGTTTGATTGGATGCAGAGTGCAACATTATATAATCAGGGGGTTCATGGTCAGTTTTTAAGGGGGTTCATGGTACAGTTTTTTAAGGATTGTAGGTGTGAATTTTAATAGACCAGGGGGTTCAGCTGAACCTCACACATATGTAGCTCCGCCCATGGGTTGGATACAGCTTGAATCTCCATGGCTAAAAATGCATACAGTTACACCACTTAAGCATTCAAAAGAGGTTTCTCAAACTACTTTCTTTTACTGCTTACAATGAAACTAATTAAACAACATCATCTCTAATTATTGAATATTTATCCCTAGATATTTCATGATAAACTTTTAAATTCCACGCCTGAAAACCATTGGTTAACAATGGTACTTCGAAACTGCACTAAATTTCCCATGAATGTACACTTCTTATGACTCGACTGGAGTTAGTATTTGTTTACCAAAGATGCAAATCAGCAGAAAAAGCACAAAACTATAGTAGTATGTAGCATACCGATGAAGGGACAAAATGTGTTGCAAGACCACAAGCAAGCATTTCTGCACCATCCAACCTAGCACCTGTAAGACCAACATATTCTCCTGCAATTTGTTTTCCAAAAGGAAAGAAAAAAGAGGAGACGGGGATGTTATTGTGCTTATCTTATTAGACGTTTGCAAATGCTGAAAATTTGTATCATAATCAAAAGTATTCCATGGAAGTATTTGATTTTGATATACATAATCCAACCATGCAAGAGAAAGTAAACAATCATGAAAAAATCTAGAATCTCAGCCAATCCCCTTCCACCCCCAGGTATATTCTGTGTGTGCACATGGGTGTGTGTGTGTGTGTGTGTGTTTGTAAATTGGAAGATGCTAATTGACTGACAAAATCAGCAACCACCAAAAGTATGCAGGAGACATCAGTCGCCAAAAACGATGAAAAGATTGGAAAATTGAGTAATCTTCTTATCAAGTAACCCAATTATAATCAATCATAGAGATCTAAGATACAACATTCATACCAAAAAATCCAGCTAGTCTAGACAAATAATATGAGGCGCCTACATCAGGAAATAATCCCAAAGCTGTTTCGGGCATAGCAAATACCTGCAAATGGTCCACAAGTACAACCATAAAAGTTAAGTAAATGAAAATTTGGATGCTAAATAGATAGGGAAGGTATATCTGTATCATTTCAAACCAACATTTCTTTCCTATCACTGTTTTTTTCTTTTTTGGATAGAAAACAAATTTCCTACAACAGTGGAGAAGAAAAATCTTAAGAAATAATACTGTTAGAATCTCTATGAAATATCTAATACCTTTGACATTATGTTATGGCATCTTAGTTTATCTCCTAGGATCGGTTTTTAATCCTAGAGTATCTTAAATTATCTCTTAGAATTAGTTTATATATTATTTAGTTATTATAAAGGATTAGGAATATATCTAGACAATATTTACATAATACTGATCTCAACAAAACTTACTGTTTTCTCGGTAACGACACGAAATCTTCCATGCATAGAAGCACCAGCGCCACCTCCCATGACGATTCCATTAAGAATTGAAACCTGCAAATGTTTGGAAACAAATGTAAGAAAATGCAACATGTGTTAGAGACATGTGCAAACACAAAAGAGAAAAAGTGTTTGTACAATTAGAAAGAGTTACCTGAGGCTTACTGTATGTTGCCATCAAATAATTCATTTTATATTCAGTATCAAAAAATATTGCACCAAATCTCCAATCACCTATACCATATGAAAACAAATAATTAATTTTACATTTCAGTAAAATACTACATCTGAAAACTCATACATTTAATTTTATATTCTCCTCCCATAAGGAGTTTAGAAGCAGCGTGACATTTCATACTGAAATAGCTACCCTCTTAAATTAAGATTGCAACAATTGTCCCAATTACTTGGAGCCTGGAGGGTACTGCTAAATTTATCCCAAAATACATTGTAAGGGGAGTTAACCTCGAGTTGCAGGCTTGGGAAACTGACCACCAAAACAGAAATAAAAGTCACCAGGGTAGACAGATGGGATCGCTAGCAAGGTGAATAGAGGCAAGGTGTGCCTTCACATGCTACCACAAGGCACATTACTCTGATATGCAAGCAAAACTCAATAGAGATGGACCTGTGGTGGTCGGTTGGATGAAGGGTGGCAATTTGTCGAGTGAGGTTATCGGATGAAGTCATGGCGGCATCAGAGGGTGACAAATGGTTTGGTGTTCAGATACTAACATGAATGTAATGAAGGCATCAAGCCATCAACATAGTATTGAGGTTATCCACAACAGAGGTAGTTGAGCCGCAGCTGGTGTAGGTTGCCTAAGGTTTTTGTAAAAGTATGGTTTTTGGTCTTCCATATCAAGAGCACACATACCAACTTGAAATAAAAAGACTTGGAGAAAAAACTAAAAATTATAGATGATAGTTCCAAACATGGTCGTTTTTCATTATAAATCTAACTACTTTTACCTTGCCTAAAACATAACCCCTATGTATGGTTACTGATAATCCTAATAACTGAATCATTTAATAAAATAACAATGAGTGATGGTTACAATAGCTCGGGAATAGCGATGTAAAATCAATAAAAGAAAATATCATGAAATCATATTATAAAAGTCTAGTACAAAATACAATACTCACAAGAATGCAATTAATATTATGGTTATATTATACTTGTTTGATGAATTGAAAATAAAGGACAAACAAACCTCCTCTTGCGTCATTAGCAACAGCTGCAACATCACCACCAGCACAAAATGCCCTTCCATTTCCCTGATAAATGTAACCTAAAGTAAGAAAATCCATATTCTCTTCGAAGATGAGAAGACATGTTGCAAAGGATGTGAAAATGTGCACTTTGGTTTGAGTCTATAATTTATTCAGAATTCCTAATGAGAAACATACGTGCATATGACATATCTATTTTATTTTGCTCAGAATTACCCTTTTCTTAACATAGAATGTACATCGGTCTAAATTTTACAGTATGAACACTTTATATCATATACAGATCAGATACATAATGTAACCAGAATTCATATTGAGATGAGATGATTTTCTGCAAAAAGAGAACAAATGAGTCCCTCAATATTTATTAGGTTACTACTAATTGGTTTTAATGGCAGGTGTAAATCAGTCCCTCGGGGATGTCATATTTTAATCTAATAGCGCGCGCACACACGTGTGTGTTTTATCTATAAAAGAGGGTCAAAGAACATTTGATTACTTTCAGACACCAATTACATTTTTTTTTAACTAATACAGCAGTTTATTCATTCTTATTCCAATTGTTATTCTCTCTTTTCCATAGAACAATAGCAAAATGCAAAAATTAAATGGAAAATGCTCGGTAAATGGAAATTACCTTTAGGACAATCAATTTAACATCAGGATTTCCCTCATCATCGTGAAATATTTCTAGTAGCTTAGATACCTATAACAGGAAGACAGGAGAAGAATACCAAGATAAGTAAGAGAATAGAAAATGGAATCAGAACTTCACAAATAGAAGAATAATTTTTTGAAAGAGTTCAAACAGGTAAATGGAAGAGGTTAGGGTCAGTTTGGTTTGTGGAAAATCTCTTTCATTTCCAGTACAAATATTTAAAAATAAGAAAACAACGAAAACAAGATGACATTTTTGTCATTATTGGTGAAAACCAAAAGGAAATAAAAATACTTATACAAACTAAATGCACTCTTCAGTGGCATTTGGCAGTGAAATGAGAAGAGGCCATTCTCTTGAACTCTGTCGAACAACACTACCTCAGAATTTGAAAAATTCATTTCAGATCACAAACATTATTTGTTTATGATGTTGATCCAAAATAATATAGATGGCTAGACAGCACATGTCACAAGACAATAATTAAAGGCTAAGAGGGTACAGGAAAAACAATTCCAAAAATAAGCCCCAACACATCTTCATGTGGTTTTGTATATGCAATTACTTCAGAAATAAGTGGGAAGATATCCATCACATTACAATGAAATTAAGAATCAATTCCAAGCCATTTTGGAAGCTACACATGGGAGCTTCAACTTAGCATCGATTTTGACGCTAGAATCAATTTCTGATGTAGGAAGCCAAACATCTTTACATCCTGTCAAACTACGATTGGCCATGGCAAACTCAAGTTTGAGCCCTCCAACCATGGAACCAAACACGAAAGCTAAATGTTCCCGTACGTGTGTTTGGTTATGCAGCGACAAAAATTGATTTTATGTGAACTGATTCTAGCTAAAAGTGAGTTGAAGATAACGTGATTTATGTTTGGATAAATTTATGCAAAAGTGAGTTGAACAATATATTTGAGCCTATGTTTGGAGGAGTAAAAATTGATTCTGAAGATGTAAAATTGATTTTGACATGTTTGGCCACTCACTCTCGAGTAGAACTAATTTTGTCACCAGAATTAATTTGAAGATGAAGCTAGGATTCATAGCTTTTGCGACTAAACATAATTTATACGTGGATGTATCCAAACATGCATAATTTTACATTCAACTCACTTTTAAGTAAAATCATTTTATTCAAAATCAATTCTAGTCACCAGAGACAACCAAGTATACACCGTGTGAAAAAATCAATTCTAGAATAAAAAATTTGAAATTCTAGCTTCACGTTAGAATCAGTTCTACAGGACACAAACTAAATATGTCAAAATCAATTTTACACCTCGAGAATCAATTTTAACTAACGGAATCAAAGGTACAGTTTTGTATCATATGTAAATGTAACTACTCAAAAGTAGAATAATTGAAGAAATAAAGAAATGCATGAAATGAATTATGAAATTGTACCATATAAAAAGAGAGAGCATTCAATTGTTTTGGCCTGTTCAATGTCAAAATTCTCGCAGATGATTTACGTTCCACCAGAACCTTTGCACAATACCAAAAAATTAGTTAGAATCAGTTTCAAGTTAAGAAAACGATTTGAATTGAAAATTAATCCGATGAATGAAGGTGATATTGATTGAAGTATAATTAACAAAGCAAAATTGAGAATAGAGAAAACCTGATCTTCATCCAGTTTGGCGGGGGATGCCATGGTCGTTGGTGAAGACCGAGGAAGAGGAAGGACCCAAAATGGATGGGTGCTGCTATTAAAATTAAAATATTACTGGATTTTGATAAAATAAAAAAATAAAAAAATAACTAATGTAGTTGGATCATAAGTTATTTCAATAAATTTAAAATAAATAGCTTTAAAAAAACTTAAAATAAAGATTTTTTTATTTATAATAATGATCTAATAATTGTTCTAAAATAAATTTCCTTATTTGTAATATTTGTATGTTAACAACACCCTACATCATTTCCTAACTCTAGAATAGACTAATGATTTGAGATATGATAATAAACAAATAAAATATACAACACTCCAAATACAAATATCCTCAAAATAACCATAAACCATAAAGTGGCAAGGTTAACAAAATGTGGTGATAGAAAGCAATTCCTTCTTCATAGAAAAACTCAATTGAAGAAAAGATATTAGCCAAGAAGAAAGCCAATAAACCAAGTATATAGATGTTTATAGACCAAATCACAGTTGAATGTCTGCTGCTATGAAGTTGTTTATGGTGGTTCATAAATTTTCGTGGGACATTTTATTCGTCCTATTTATCATTTTCCTTTATTATATGAGTAAAGTAATGATAGCTGTATTTTGTAATAACTTTAAAATAATCTTTTTCTTTCCTTTTCAAAAATTGTTTGAAATTTTTAGGAAGAAATAAACTTTTAGTGGTAAAATATCTTACATAACCCTATCATATGAAATCCCCAGTAATTCTATGAATGTGATATAAAAGTCATTTTTGTTTATTGTTTAATATATTCTCAAGTCTTTTCATATTTATTGGATTCGCTTATAAGACTTTTTTTCTTCCTGTGGGAGTGTAGTTAGTATTGTGTGGTAGCAGCCAGCAACTAAAACAGTGTTGATTAATTGGGCTGGACTCAAAGCCCGGTCAATTTTTTGCCACGTAACACATTGTGCGCTTGTGTGCTACCCCTCTCTTCTCTTCATCTCAGAGTTTCGTTTCGTGTTCCTCTCTGTGGATTCTCCTCAGATCAACCTTCTTCAGGTATCTCTCTCTCTCCCCGAAGAAACTCATAAATCGATTTGAAAAATAATACCAAGCATTTCAAAAATTAGGGTTTCATGTAAATAATAATCTCGAATCCTTTCTTCTAATTATCGATTCAATTCAAACTCAATCAAACTTCTTTCTCCATTTTTGCAGAAATGGCCGCATTCTTAGCTCGGAAATCTCTTCTTGCACTTCGTACCCGCCAGCTTGTAAGATTCCTCTTATTATTTTTTACTCTATTTTATTTATGTAGCATAGATGATGATATTGCTTTGGATGTGTCGCAAAACTCGTGACATAATAGGATTAGAAATTGCAACATCAGAGAGAGACAGAGAGAGTCAGGGTAGCACCTATCGTAGAAATGATGGTAGAAACTCGGCTTAGGTGGTTTGGGCATGTAGAGAGAAGACCGGTGGATTCTGTAGTAAGGGGAGGCAGATGTAGACCTAAAAAAACTATTAAGAACGATCTAGAGATTAATGATTTGGATAGAGATATGATATTTGATATAACATTCCATAGTGGGATAAGGCTCGGTTGTTGTTGTTGTAATGGAAATGAAAGAAGCACTGAAAAACTCTTTTCTTAATTAACGAGTTGTGATTTACTATATTGTATTTTGATATATGACTTTTCTATCTTTTTACTATACATTATTGACTGTTATTTGTGATGTCCTTAATATTTTTATTGGTATAAGATTAAGAGGTTCTTGTAAATATATAGAGGTTTTGTGTATAGGATGAAAAGAAATGTTTAGTTTAATACTGTTCCTTATTGTTGTTATGCTTGTTTAGGCTGTGGCAGGTCAAGGGCTGCACAACCCTCAAAATTATGGCATGCGATTGAGTTCACACCTCTACTCTACCAAATTAGGTCTGTCGTTTCTCTTACAATTTTTGTCTGCGTAATAATGATAGAATAGTTAGCAAACAAAATGATTGTTTTCTAGTTTCTGCACCAAATCATTCACAGCATTTACAATGAGAATGATGTTTCTTTTTGGTTCTGTCATGTTGTACAATCATTGAGCTACCAAGAATATGATAATGGGGGTGGGTTTGGATGCAATGTTTGAAGAAAACAAAAATTTCCTAGACATTTCAGTTAGTTTAGCTGTTGAAAATGACAGGAAAGTGCACAGGTTCTAACACCACAATGTGCTCCACTCACTTTCCCCATTACCATGTGAATGGTCAGCCGGACTTGTGTGTATCCCGCTTGGTTCACCACAGCTCCTCAAAATCCCATCAATAAAAAACATCTAATTAATTGAGTCGAGGGAATAACTTGTCAAACATTTGTATAGCTTTATCGTTTGTGACTGTCAATTGACATATCACCGGATCTTCATTTACTTTTCTCGTGCTTGCAATTTATTATGTATGCCCCCTTGATGAATATCTATTTTTTTTTTATATATTCAAACCGCAGAGGACGAAGAAAGGGAGAAACTTGCGAAGGAAATTTCAAAGGATTGGAGTACAGGTATTTATTTAGGAGCCTTTCATTTTCAATTTGATTTTTCCTCTTTTACATAACGTGATTAAATCACTGTGGATGCTTTGGATGCCAGTTTTTGAACGTAGCATCAACACACTTTTTCTCACCGAGCTTGTTCGAGGTCTAATGCTGACGCTGAAATATTTCTTCGATAAAAATGTTACCGTAAGTGTCTTTTATAACTGTTGGCTGGTCAAGAGTGTTGCAACTTATACTTACGTGCATGGCCTCATTTATGCAGATCAATTATCCATTTGAGAAAGGCCCATTGAGTCCTCGTTTCCGTGGGGAACATGCACTCAGAAGATATCCAACAGGAGAGGAACGTTGCATTGCTTGCAAACTTTGTGAAGCGGTAATGATTTAGTTGTTTATCCAATATTTTCAGTTTAACAATGATATTAGAGAGCACAGATGCTACCAAATGGCACAGCATTTTCCTGTTGCTTCAATGTTTTGTACATACTGATTGTATGTAGATGCTACGAATCAAATATGCAGGTGTTTTTTATAGAACAAGACATAAAGCTTTGGTAGGTTTGTGAATCTGTAACATTTCTATAGTTGAACTAGATTTGGGAAAATGTGCTTGCAATCCCTAAGAATTAGAAATTTGTCTAATTTAGATATTCCAAATAAGGTTGTCAAACTCTCTAATTCTTAGAGGTTGTGATTTGTATATTTTTTTCCTATACAGTTGTAATCATGGCAGTCAGAATCTAGATTTTATGCATAATCGGTAAGGGGAAGTAATATCGCATAATTGTAACATTAATCATAATATTATGCAAAATTCATAAATCTAAAAAATATGCATATAAAATAGCATAAGTAGGAAAAAGAAAATGCCAAAATAGATGAAAATGGAAGTAGGAATGCCAGAAGAAAATATGGAAGCAGGAGAAAGGATCTCAGGAAATTATGGAAGTAGGGAAAGAGAAACGATCAAGAGAGGTGTAGTGGAGAAGTTACCTGTCTCTTCCACTCTTATAGGGAAATGGTTGCAGGGTAGGGGAAAGTAACGGTAAGGTAAGAATTTTTTGGAAAGAGGTGTCACTTACCGCATAGTTAATGTGCACTGCACGTGGCCACTCAAAAAATCCAATTTCCTATAATAAGAAAATCTAATTTCTTAATGGGTCTTTTTCTGACCCACAACGTGAAACAGGTCATCTTCTAACCCAATTCCCTGAAACTCGTTTTCTAATCCACTCCTCTGAAACGGGTCTTCTTTGACCCACAATTGAAACCAATCCCCAACCTTAGAGGGCCCTGTGGCGAGTTCCATTGTTGCGGCCAGAATCGATTGGATGAACATAGTGTTAAGATTTTACGATTAACACGTGCAATCATACACGATTACACAGAAATACGATTTTGGGTCTACTCATAATTGTTGAGGGGCTTCTTAATCGTAAAATCATACGTTTTTACGACTCAAATACACGATTCTGACTACCATGGTTATCATAGCAGTTTGTTTTAATATGGACTTTGAAATGTTTTCTTTATACTGATACCGCTGCAATGTTATCCCTCTAGTGTAGCAACGTAGGACAAACAAGCAGATCTAGTTAAGAGTATGGATAAACAATTCTATTAGGTGTGTCTCTCTGGATAACAATTCAGTCTCAAAATATAGGCTGTGAGAGAGCCTATGTATTTGTCCTGATAACCTGAATCATTGAAATCTAGTTAATGCAAGTGAATGCCAATTTTATATTCAAACTCTCTAGTTACTATCATTTTCCTGTTGCGTCATTGTTTTGTTGTATATACTGATTGTATGTAGATGTTAACAAATGTAGCCTGTATCCTCTCAAAAAAAAAAAAAAAAAAAACAAACCTTAGCCTGTAGTTGGGTAATGTAGAATCAAATGTATAGGTGTTTTTTATAGTACAAGACATAAACCTTTATTAGGTTTTTGGAATGTAACATATCTAGATTTAAAAATATGTGCTTGCAATCCCTAAGAATTAGACATCCGTCTAATTTAGATATTCCAAATAAGGTTGTCAAACTCTCTCACTCTTAGAGGTTGTAATTGGTATATATTTTTCCTATACAGTTATAATAGCAGTTTGTTTTAATATGGACTTTGAAATGTTTTCTTTATAAGTGGTAGCACTGCAACATTATCCCTCTGGTGTAGCCACATAGGACAAACAAGCAGATCTAGTAAAGAGTAAGGGATAAGCAATTGTATTAAGTGTGTGTTTCTAGATAACAATTCAGTCTCAAAATATAGGCTGTGGCTTGCGAGTGAGCTTATGTATCTTTCCTAATAACCTGAAATATTGAAATCTAGTTAATGCTCGTGAATGCCAACTTTATATTCAAACTCTCTATTTACCAGCATTTTCCTGTTGCTTCATTGTTTTGTATATACTGATTGTATGTAGATGTTAACAGATGTAGCTTTTAGTTGGTTAATGTAGAAACAAATACGCAGGTGTTTTCAAAGTACAAGATATAAACCTTTGGGCTTTGTTTGCGAGTTTGGAGGCGAAGAGAGGGGAAGGCTTGGGAAAAAAGGAATGAGCAAGTGGAAGAAATAGAGGAAAATGGGAGGGGAGGGCTTTGGGGGGTTAACTTTTCTCCATAATACTAAACCCTCCTCATTTGGGGGAACTAAAAAATTGTATTGGAGGAGGGTTTTGAGGGGTTTTGGAGGGTTTATATGAATTCTTCAAATTTAATCTATGTTGTTAGAATATTTTTTAAATTAAAAATCTAGTAATCATATGCATTAATTTATCATTCTCTAAAAAACTACTCTTTTAAATTTTTTGAAAGATTTCTCCATTTTCCCTCATATTTTCCACCCCTCAAAGTCTTCCCTTCCCCTCCGCTCCAAACTCGCAAACAAAGCCTTGGTAGGTTTATGAATCTGTGACATATCTTTAGTTGGACCAGACATAGGAAACTTTGCGAGCATTCCCTACGAATTAGAAATTTGTCTAATTTAAATATCCCAAATAAGGCTGTCAGACTCTCATCCTTGGAGGTTGTATTTGGTATATTTTCTTATACGACTATAATAGCAGTTGGTTTTAATATGGACTTTGAAATCTTTTCTTTATAACTGATACTACTGCAACATTATCCATCCGTTGTAGCCAGTAGCCACATAGGACAAACAAGCAGATCTTGTAAACAGTAGGGATAAACAAAGCTATTAGGCGTGTGTCACTGGATAACAATTCAGTCTCAAAATATAGGTTGTGAGCTAATGTATCTTTCCTGAAATATTGAAATGTAGTTTATATACAGGTGCTGCCAATTTTATATTCCAACTCTCAATTTACCATAAATTGAGCCATTAATAAATACCCTTACTAATAACTATGGCAAATGACCAAATATATTATACATATCCATTATTCCAATATTTCATTTCCATGTTTTATTTCCACTTCTTCATAATTGCTTTATTTCTCACTCTCCTTTCAGTAGAATCATCTGCTGTATCATTATTAATTAGTCCAAATAATTTTTTCGTGATCAGATATGTCCTGCTCAAGCAATAACAATTGAGGCTGAGGAGCGTGAAGATGGCAGCCGTAGGACAACTCGGTCAGTAACCTACCTTTTGTGTCTTCCCTTCTCCTTCCCTGCATTCCTCAATTGTGCTCTAATTTGTCAAATCTTGCAGGTATGATATTGACATGACCAAGTGCATCTATTGTGGATTTTGTCAAGAGGCATGCCCAGTTGATGCCATTGTTGAAGGGCCAAACTTTGAATTTTCTACAGAGACTCATGAGGTTCCTTTTTATTTCCTTTATATTGAACTATATGAGTATCTTTAATATTTGCCATAATTGTTTATATCTTTTTTTGATAATTGATTTTAAGTAATTGTTTCTTTGATTATCTGTTTATTACTGATTATATGTTTTAACCGTTAAAGGAGCTTTTGTACGACAAAGAGAAGCTGCTTGAAAATGGTGATAGATGGGAAACTGAAATTGCAGAGAACCTGAGATCTGAAAGCCTTTATCGCTGATAATATCGTTGGATCTCTGCTTATTCGGTCTTATTATGCACTGATAAATAAAATGATCGGTGAATGGTCTTGAAAATTTGTATGGATTAATGGTTGTTCCTCAAATTTTATTTTTTGGTGGGCCATTGTTGTATTTATGGCATGTATGCAATTGTGATTGTGATTTCTTTTTGCTTTTGAATCTTGAACGAATGAGTAAATAATTGTAAGAATTCAGCAAATAAATGTCGTAACATTGTAGCAAACTTGTAGCCTTGAACTTTGCATAATGGAACGCTTTGATGATGACTGTCTTTATAATTTCTTGTAATCTTGTATGATATCAGAAAGCCTTTTTCGAAGTTATGTCGCGTCAACAAGGAAGAATGAAGCTAAGTTTTCAGACAATTGTATTTCTTCAAACAAATTTTTTGAGACAATTGGTGTTTTAACATCAAAATCTTCCTAAAAACACAAGCAAAATACTCCCTCCGTTTCAAAATGAGTGTCGCTTTAGTCCAAAAAATTTGTTTCAAAATGAGTGTCGCTTTCGCTTTCCAATGCAATAATAACTTTTTCTTTTCAATTGTACCCTCCAATTAATACTCTGCACACTACTTCCAAAGTATTACTTTTAAAACTAACCAATAGTTAGTAAGGATAATTTGGTAAAATAACCCTTCTCTTTCTTTTAATCATTACATTTTTTAATATGTGTGTAAACACCTAAAACGACACTCATTTTGAAACGGAGGGAGTACTAAAATACCTCCGGTGGTAGTTAACTACCGTGGCTTATAACTAAAAAATTGGGAGCGGTTAACTACTGCGCTGAGTTTTTTAGTCTTTTACATGTGTTTCTAGGAACTATTGAAGGTCAAAAAAGCAACACTTCTATTAACTGAGGTTTGTGATTATTTGCTCTCTACACACGTATTCAAATATTTTTTTTGCCTATTTATTATAACTATTCCAAAAATAAAAAGAGTAGTGATATATGTACAATCATATGTGACAACTTTGTTGACAACGTTCATTTCCTCTCTTCTCATTGGTCCAAAACAATAAAGAGATAAAAATGAAGAGAGAGAATAAAAATATGATGTGAGTATGAGAGAAAGTTGTCAAAAAGTTGTAATAAAGTGGTTGTACAAAATAAAAATTGTGAAAATATAATTTGTTATTTTTTTATCAAGTAATAATATTTGAAAGTGAACGTGATTTGTTTGTATATCTTGCGTAGTTGTGATATTGCTTGGTTTGTATTTCATTATTATAATTTTCTACTTTCTCGCCGACGATATTGATGCAAAGAGTAGTGATATTTGTACAACTCTTTGATGCAACTTTTATGACAACTTTGGTTTTCTCTCCTTTGATTGGTCAAAAATATTAGAGAGAATAAGAAGATAACGTGACTATACGAGAGAAAGTTGTCAAAAAGTTGTTAGAAAATGGTTGTACAAATATCATTTCTCTAATGCAAATGTGTAGACAAGCAACAACTCACACCGACGACTTCAGTCATTCAAGTCCCGACCGACGTTAAAACATCATTATTATTTTTATGACTTTTTTATTGTTTTTGGGTCATGCTAATATTATGTCTTTAGGGCACATGTTAGAATATATATAAAAAAAATTATTTATTGAAAAAATCATATTTCAATCATTTGTGAATTAAATTGACATAATTTTTAGTGTATAGTTTCTAATTTTGCTACTTTAACATACATCTTTAGAGCACATGTTAGTATTTCTTCAAGATTCAATAGTAGATCAATCAAACTCTTATTTTATTTTATTTTATTTTAAGAAAAAAAAGATTCCATAGCATCATATGACAAACTAACATACATGCACAGATCCAAGGTGGGTTCAGCTGACCCCATTTGCCTCCACTTATATAGTATTGTTGTCTTCACATAGTTCATTTATTACACTATAAAAAATTGCAAAACTAAGAAGGATCCTAATGAGTGTTCGGCTTAATAAATCAAAAGAAGTAGTTTTTTTATAAAAAAAATTGTTGAAATTATTATATCGATAAAAAATAACGCTTATTTTTAAAATAAAATTTTCTTTTATGAAATATTTAACCAATTATCTTAAAGCATATCGTTAGCAAGACCATAAAACTACTATTATAATCTAAACTATTCTTATATTTGTTGAAAAAGGCCGTGACCGACGCTACATTGGTGGTGAAAAAATAATTCATTATGGTTATATTTTTTATACTCCGATAGAAATGGACAAATATTTAAAATAAAAAATCAACATTTTATGGCAATTATAAACATAACTTATATAATTTTCGGATGCTTACGCGTTTATAAAGTTTTATATAATTTTTTATGATCCCAGTTATTTAAATTTCTAGATCCGTCACTACTAAGATATTCTAACTATCTCAATACTTTTTGGCTTTCACATAATTTGCAGTACTCTATAAATATTATAAATTAAAAGAAAATAAAGATACAAAAGTACTTGGGAACCAAAGTAAAACACGAGTCAAGATAACTAAACGAACATTCATAATCTGCCTCATTAAAAACCTTTTCAAAAAAAAGAGTGCAGAGCAAACAAAAATAAAACAACAAAGAAAAGAGAACTCTTAACAAATAGAAAGAGAACCCTTGATTAATCAGCCTCCTTTAGGGAAGTACAAAATAACATTATCAAGACAAGGGAATTTACTGATAAAAAACTTCAATATCTAGAGCAGCCACGCATATCCTCCGGTTCTCCATTTCTTTTATTGAGCAAGTTAGCTTCACAGAAGCACACACATTAAATCAGTATGACAATGCATAAATCTTGGAATTGAATTTTCAAGAGTATAAAAGGAAAAGAAAAATTGGCATACAAGTTACGATATTGCACTTTTTAAATCTACGGAGCATAGTAATTATAGTGACTTTTTAAAATTTTATCAAAGAATGAACAACAAAAGTTCCTAAATAAAGTGGTGTACAAATTACAAAACTATGGAATTCAGAAATATCGAAAAGTCTTTGGTATCTCATGGTCGCGATGCGTGAGTACGATTCTTTCCATTTTCAAAAAGCCAAAAGTAAAGTTATTTTTTTATCATAATATAAAGGGTTAATTTAGTTTTTAGTCCCTATAAATATTTACAGTTTTGTTTTTAATCCCTATAAAATAAATTTATACTTTTTAGTCCCTGTGACATTTTCCTTAGCATTTTAGGGACTAAAAATGTTGATGGAAAATTTTTATAAGGACTAAAAATGCTGATGAAAAATTTTATAGGGACTAAAAATGTTGATGGAAAATTTTATAGGGACTAAAAAGTGTGATTTTATTTTGTAGAGACTAAAAATAAAATTCTGAATATTTATAGGGACCATTTAATTAATTAACCCAAATATAAATTAGTACAGCAACAAAAATCTAAAAAGCGTTTGAATAAAAAATAGTGGAATCCATTTACTTTCGAAAATAAAAAAGCTAAACAACAGAGACAAAATACAATAGCCGGTACCTTTCTAAGCCCTTGTGATGATGTTTGGGATGTGAGCAATTTTAGACCAAGTTGCACTTGTTTTAGTCAGGCATTCTTCAGCTAAGATTGGACAATGATTGATTTCTAAGGTATGTAAGTTTGTAAGATGTGGCATTCCCTCAGGCAGATCTGCCAAATCTCTGCAATTGTGCACCTTAAGATGCTGAAGTGATGAGATGTTGCATATCCAATCTGGTAATGCCGTTAGACCACAACAATAAAACGTGATTGTTTGAAGGGAAGGAAGACAGTTGAGGCCATCTTTAAACCACATTTCAAGTACTTGAAATTGTTCACTTGGAAGTTGGTCAAATTCAAGATCCTCGAGAGAAGTAAGATTTTTAATCCAATCCTTTGGGGCTTTTTTCATACCCACAATGGTTCTATTAATTTTCAAGGATTTGAGCATGGAAAGAGGGGGGAAGCCATTTGAATATTGCGACTCTCCTATATTTAGTGTTGCTTCCAATATCTCCGCACTCCACCACAACAATTTATTTAATCTCTTAATGTTTGGAAAAGTAGGCGTGAAAGTCAACATCTTACACATATCAATTTTGAATTCAGAAAGACGAGGAAACAAGAGATGATGTGAATAGTTAATATCATTCAAATCATCTCCCATCCTCCTCCATCCCTTCAGCTTGGGACAATAATCAAAGTCTAGGATCTCCAAAGATGGGAAGAATGATTCATGAAGAATAGGCTCTTCGTAATATATACAGTCCAAATCTTGAAGGAAATTTAACTTAAGTGACTTAAGGAACGGAAGACGTTCCAATGGTGGGAGATATCGTAAATTTGAGCAACCATAAAGAGATATTTCAATTATATTTGTGAGTGGAGATATTTCAAGTGTCTCGTCTTTGAAGGTCCCATGATTTATCTTAAGGTGTCTCAAATTGATTAATTTTGAAACAACTTTTGTAGAAACTACAACTTCAGACAAAAACAATTCCAATGTCAGTAAACAAACAAGATTGTTGATTAAATTGGGATGACTTTTTAGTCCATCACACTCTGACAAGATAAGATGCCTTAAATGCTTCAATTTTTCAATGGAAAGAACTAGGTGGCTAAGAGGACCCACCAGCCGCAAGACGCGTAAGTATTTGAAATTTGAAATAACTAATAGTTTCTTTGCATCCACTTCATTGTCATTGGAATATAACATAATCAAAGTCCGCAACCTACTTGAATCCAATGATTCCAACATAGAAACAGCATCAAAGTCCACTAAAACATGCACAGGTCTTCCTAGACATTTTTTTGCCTTACTTGAATCAAAGTAACAACAATCATTTCCCGATACCTGTGTTGCAAGATCATGCAATAAATCGTGCATTTTAAATTTATATACGTCACCATTGTCATTCAATTTTGCATCTTGGAAGAATGATTTCGTCAAGAAAATATTTACCAAGTGATTACCAACATCTTCCATGCATTTCCCTTCAACTGAACAGTCAAGAAAACCTTGTGCCATCCACATTTGAATTAACTCATCCTTCCTAAATTCCCAATCCTTAGGATATAAAGAGCAATAAGCAAAACATTGCCTTTGTTGAGGCGACAAGTTATGGTAACTCAATTTTAGGACAGGCATGATGCTATCTTCATCCTCACACAATTTCCAAAAGTCATCTTGTAAGACATCGATCCACTCCCTTTCTTCCCTTTTACTTCGCAATATGCCTCCCAATGATCTAATTGCTAATGGAACGCCTTTGCACTTTTCTGCTATCTTCTTACCAATTGATTCAAGAGTTTGGTTCACTCCAACGGCATCATCCCGAAAGGTAATATTTTTTAACAAACCCCATGATTCTTTTGGAGTTAAACCACTCAAAACATAGTGGTCACTTACACCCATTGTCTCTGCCACATTTTTACTACGAGTTGTCACTACAACCTTACTGCCTTGAGCACCACACATCAAATAAGTCCTCAATTGATCCCATTTTTCATAACTCTCGTTCCAAATGTCATCTAAGACTAAAATGTATCTTTTACCAATTAAACTTTCACGAAGCTTATTTTGCAAGTTATCCAACGATAACATGTCATCAACTTTGTTCTTGGTTAATGACTCCAACATGTTCTTCAGAATAGTTTTGACATCAAAGCTATCAGAGACACATACCCACATATGCTTTTCAAACAAATTTTGCACTTCACCATCATTGTATACCAGTTGAGCAAGAGCTGTCTTTCCCAAACCACCAATACCAACAATAGCAACCACAGAAACTTGTTGATTTTCATGTGATTGCCTCAACAAGCTTATAATCTTCTTTTTATCATCTTCTCTTCCAATGATATCTGATTCTAACACAAAAGAACTAGTTTCCCTCCTTACATCATTAGTTTTCTCAATCTCAACCACCACAACATTGGAGTTAAGATTCAACACAGACATATCTTTCACAACATCATTAAAACTTTTTTGTATTTTTTCAATCTCATGAGCCATTTTACGGCGAAAAGCAGCTCTGCTTAGAGATAAGGAATGAAATACCTGTGTCACTTTGTTCTTATCAGCTTTATCCCTTTTGCGTGTCATATCTTCAATAAGAAACTCATCTATCAAATCATCAGCAGGAAGAAGCACATCGTTGAGCCTTCTAACCCAGTTTTTTACAGAATGACTTTGCTCTTGTTTCTCTTCAGCATCAAGGAGGACAACTTTGATGGATTCAACTGTGTTCTTAAGCCTTTCCAATTCATCCATCACGCCATAAATTCGTCCAAATTCACGAAAGGCTGCAGAAGCCAACCTATGAAGAGAAAATATTCAGCAAGCAAGCCTGTATGATATATATATATATATATATATATATATATATATATATATATATATTCGTTGGTTTAAATATTTTAACATGAACTGAAAAAGAAAATAGATAAAGTCACCTGTTAAAGAGGCTTTCAGCAATACCAAATGGAATTTGTTCAGCCATCCTTTAAAAAGAGAACACACAACGCAGTTAGAGAAGATCGGAAGATTAAAAAGTTTGCAGAGTTTGAGGGTTGCTGTGAATGAATGTAGGAAAAGTAGTATGGTACAACAAAATAAGGACCAAGTGAAAGGGACACAAATGTAATTACCTCTTTGAAAAAATCTAAAGAAAATCTAGTTTTATCCTCAGCAGCATGTATTATATTATCTTGTCTTGTGTATTTAAGAAAAAACCAATATTATCCTCAACCAAGAGTAAACAATCATACAAATAGTAATGATGTTTTAACATTCCTTGACTTGAAAGACCTCAAGTCGTCGCTGTGAGTTGTTGCATATATCTACACATTGCATTAAAAAGTTACAGCATGAGTAAAGAAAGAGAAAGTAGTAAATATCTTGTCTACTTGCCGTTAATTCATTAAATGCAGAATATATGATGACAAGTATTGCACTAGATGGTAGCTTCTTGAGATCATAGGAGGGAATGCCATGAAATTTTGGCTACAGGTGCTCTATTATAACAATATTATATATAAACCATTATTTACACTTGAATAGAAGACAAGCGGGTAACAAACTGCGCTGTCAGACTTTTTAGATGACAAAACTTAGAATAGGTGTTTGGTAGGTTTAAGTAACCAAGCTTCTTACAATAACATAACATTAACAGATGAGATTTTATTTTAGTCAATATGTGCTTATATATAGAGAGGGAGGGAGTGGTTAAGATTTTGTCATATGATGCTATTGAATTTTTTAAAAAAGTAAAATAAAATAAAATAAAATAAGAGTCTGATTGATTTGCTTAAAAATAAATTTTCATAAGTAGTCTTTGTGTTGAGCTCTACTGGTGGATGGACATCATGAGTTTTGGCTTTATCATCTTTTTTCTTTTCATTATATTGCTAGACCATATATATTATTAGTTTAGGTTTTGTTATCTTTCTTTTATTGGTTGATTCTCTTTAATATATTCATTTGTGTCTTATACTTGAGATTGAACCGTGGTTGAAAAAGTATTTTCAATTGAAGTCTATAATTAGGAGGCTTAAGAGTTTGGAGCTTATTTGACAATTCTAGGTCTAATTGGTGGATAGTTGGAATCTATGAATAATATTTTTGTATTTTGAATCCAACAGTTTAAAGGACTGTGAGATTTGAAATTGTTTAAAAGAGATAGTATATAAAATTACAATCCAAAAGAAAGAAGTCTGTGCATTTTAGAGACCATCACTATAATTCTCAAAGATGGATACAAGCTGAAGCAATTAGGACCAACACAAGCTTGAGCAACTCAAATGACTTTAGCAACACATACACTATGATCGATATCAGTCCTAATTCCAAATCTGAAACCAACTCCAATTGCAAGTTGTAAGTTGCCCCAATGTCATATCAAAGAAACTAGCTCCAATGCCCCATGCAACTCGAGTAGATCAACGAACTTAAAGATAGACAAAATCGGCTCTTGAAATAGGACCACCACCCATGGTGAAAAGAAATAACGCATCGCCCCAGTTTCACACACAATCAGCTCCCTAGATGCCTCCTAACACCAAAACAAATCATCTAAGACGCGCGACTGATACAAAAAGATCAGCGCTCGATAGACCCCATATAATCCAACGGTTGTCCAATCCGTAGTCACACACATTCACAGTTCGTTTCATATGTAGTATAGGGTCATGGTTCACAACTCTCAAAATTCCGTTCGTTGGGGTATACATAATTCATACGTTACTTGGGTTCGAAGTATATTCAAATACCATAATAGATACACTATTAAAAAAATGTTAATTAAAATAAATAGACAATAAAACTTAACCTTTACAGGAAAAAAATAAATAGAAATGCAAAATAGGTGAAAAAGTCCCACATCAGTCATATAATAAAACACAAAGCAAGGCATGTTACGATACATTTGGGAGACCTTGACTTTTCACTTCCCAACCTAATTGAAATTAGTTCAAATATTTCATTATTTTTCATATAGTGTAACAGTGGCATCTATCTTACCGAAAGCCTTTTTCTAAGTTCTGTCGTGTCAGCAAAGAAGAACGAAGCAAATTTTTGAAAACTCATATTAACTTGTTAAGTGGGGTTTGAAATTATTTGCTCTCTACACTTATTCAAATATTTTGCAATATCTGGGTAAGTTAATGTTCTACATTTGGTGTACTTGAATGAACAGCTCAGTAATTTAGGTTGATGACAGTGAATAAGTTATATAACTTCAATTTTCTTCAACAAAAAAAAAAGTAATATAACTTCAATGCCTGCTACCAACATTTCTCACTCCTTTAAGTTTGTTTAAATGGAACTAGACTTAGATTCTTAAAGAAATATTGGGTTCAACGTAAATGTGATAAGTCGGATTCTTTGATAGAGTTTGATAATAATCAATAAGAATTACCTTGCACAAATTACATGTAACAAAGAAACATTAAAAATGACCTTGTACCTGATTTCTTTATTTAATTGTGTCAAATTATTTGGATTTAATTTGTAACAGTGTAAAATTATTTTGTATCCAATCAAATCATGTCAAATATATACTAATTGAGATATTTTATGAACTAATTTACAAAATCACATTATGAAGTAATTTTTTTTTTGGTGTCTGCGGTTCGAACCCGGACCTTAATTATATTATGCATTGTTTTTATCAACTGAGTTAAGCTCACATGAACGTTATGAAGTAATTTGATTGGATGCATGTTACACTTCAAATGAATAGAAATTAAACTCAATAAAATTTTAGACCATATGATATAAATATATCATTTTTATTATTTTTAGTTCTTTTAAAACTTATCTTCAATTTTGTAAAAAAAAAAAAAAACTTATCTTCAAGCAATAGTCTTTTAAAAGTTTTCCATGAACAAATTTGATCTTTGCTTATAAAGGCTACACGTATGGCAAATGGATTAAAAATAAGGTTAATTGTGTTTTACCTATAAAATATTTTTTTTGGATTTCGTCCTTGTAATTTGAGATTTTTGGTTTTGGACCTTAATGAATATTGACTGTACAAAATCGAAGATATGACAGGGGGTAAACAGAAATTTGCTCAAATTAACAGTGGGTAAATCGAAATTTGCTCAAATTACAAGAGCGTAAACCTAAATTTGCTCAAATTATAGGGAGTGAAATTTTCCATGAAGGTCCAAAACAAAAAAATCTTCAAATTACAAGGTTGAAATTCAAAAAAAATATTTTACAGGAAGAAAAACCGGAAATAACCTATATTACAAGGGGTAAAGCACTGTTAACCCTAAAAATAAAATATTTACTAATAAACCTTTAGTTCTATAAATATATCACACTGATTTTATTCCATTTATATGGTGTTGCATTCAATATAATATTTTTTTACTAATAAAAATTTAAGTAGAGGAGTTTTTTTTTTTTTTAGAGAGTAGAGGAGATGATTATCAAATTCAAGGTACGAAAGACATTTAAAGTTATATAATATTTACGAATGTATTTAAATTTTTTTTGGCTTAAGTGCAATTTCCCCCCCTATTTTGACTGAATCGGAATTTTACCCCCCCTATTTTAAAACTCGGAATTTTACCCCCCCTATTTTAAAACTCAGAATTTTACCCCCCCCCCCCCCCCCCCCAATTTAATGTTTTTCTGAATTTTACCCCCTCCACCACATTATCTTATTATCCACCTAATTAATTATTTAAATTAAATAATTTTTAATTACAAAAATAAATAACTTTTTAAAAAAATGGAAAAAAACTTTAAAAAATACCTTAAAATGCAAAAAAAAAAACTAGAAAATAAAGATAAAATGTAGGAAATAAACCAGAATAAACAAAAAAAATTCCATTAAAAATACATGGAAAAACAGTATAAACGGAAAAAAAATCCCATTAAAAATACATGAAAAAAAAACATAATGCACCTGTAAATATTTGGATGATCATTAGCCAAATATTCGAGTGCAATAATACACCTAATAATTGATCATCCAAATATTAGCCATTTATTTTTAATGGAATTTTCCATGTATTTTTTTTGGATTTTTTCGTTTATTCTGGTTTATTTCCTACATTTTATCTTTACTTTCTAGTATTTTTTCTGCATTTTAAGGTATTTTTTAAAGTTTTTTTGATTTTTTTAAAAAGTTGTTTATTTTTTGTAATTAAAAATTATTTAATTTAAATAATTAATTAGGTGGATAATAAGATAATGTGGTAGAGGGGGTAAAATTCCGAAAAACATTAAATTGGGGGGTAAAATTCTGAGTTTTAAAATAGGGGGGGTTAAATTTCGAAAAACATTAAATTGGGAGGGTAAAATTCCGAGTTTTGAAATAGGGGAGTAAAATTCCGATTCAGTCAAAATAGGGGGGCAAAATTGCACTTAAGCCAATTTTTTTTGACAAAGTGCTCGAACCACTATATAAAAAAACACTTTTTGAAAAACATTGGATAAAATATTATTTAAAGAATTTTATTAGGAAAATTTACAAAAAATATAGGAAAAATAAATGATCCAACCCTTTATTTATCCATTTGTCTGAAGTCTGAACTATATACTCCCAAATCGACGAAAGCATACATCAGATAGATCCTCATCCAAATTCCAAAGCCCCAATTTGCAATTGAAGAGAATCGATTATTAGTGTGTGTGAAGAAAATGGAAGTGGGTGTAGGTTTTGATGAAAACGATTACTTATCATGTTGTGGAAGCACCAAATTCGCCAAGGAAATGGCTGCTGCCTCTCCTTTCTCTTCCTACCACCGTGCTCTCACCGTTGCCAAACACATTTGGTTCAACATAGTTGATGTCAATGGTTGGCTTCAAGCTTTCTCTGCTCATCCTTCCATTGGTCAACCTCGCCCTCCTTCTCATGCTTCTGCAACAAGTGCTGAGTTTAGTCTTCATTCTCTTAACTTTTTCTCTTTTTTCTAATCTGGGTCTCTCTCTTTTTTGCTTATTGATATGAAAAAATGTTACTTTAGTGTGAAGGATGTGTTTTTCTTATCTGGGTCTCTCTCTTTTTTGTATATTGATATAAAAAATGGTTACTTTTGTGTAAAGATTGTGTTTTTCTTATCCGGGTCTCTCTCTCTCTTTTGTATATTGATGTGAAAAATTGTTATTTTAGTGTAAAGGTTGTGTTTTTCTTATGTGGGTGTTTATCAATTTGTGTGTTCATTTGGATTTTTAGGATGATGATAGTAATTGAAGTGAAAACTTGATTGTGGATTATTGTTGTTTGTGGCTTCATATTTGGTGGTGTTTGTTAGTGTCTTCATTTTGAATTATTTTTATAGTGTTGTTAATGGAATTTGTATGTTTAGTCATTCTTCTAAATGTATGTTTGATATCAAAAGTGATTCTAGACACATAATTCATTTTGAGGAATTGGTTTTGGTTGCATCTAGAGTTGAGTGTATGTTTAATATCAAAAGTGATTCTGGACACATAATTGATTTTGACATGTTTGATACAATTGGAATTGGTTTTGCATCTAGAGTTGAGTGTATGTTAGCTTGGGCGTTCCCAACCAATTAAACGTACATTTACATTGAAGCTCTAGTTAGTAGCTTTGTTACATCCCTGCGATTAGAGCATCCTATATGCGGTTCAAGACATACAATGGTTTTAATTTGAAGTTAAGATTTGTAGCTTTTGACTCCAAATGTGATTTTTACTTTCAAATTTATTGTTCAACTCACTTTTACATGAATGTATCCAAATATAAATCACTTCATATTCAACTTACTTTTAACTAATATCAAGTTTAGGAAATCAACTTTTGTCACCGCTGAACCAAACATGCACGGACTCTATTATTGTTTTTAGCCATATGGGTTGCTTTCTTCTCTTTGCATTAATGAAAAAACTTGGCATCATTAACATGTAGAAGAAACTCATTTTGGCAGGTGGAGTATGGGAGAACAATCAACTGCTTTAGCAACTTCTACTGCTTCTAGTTTACAGGTTTGCTTGCTTTCAGCTGCTATTGAAAATGCTACCAATAATCTAGGGCTGTTTCGTGTACTAAAGAACGTGTGAAAACTGATTGTTCTCTTGCTCTGCTATCAGCATACTTGAGACTATTTGCGTATGAGTACTGATTTAAAAAAGCACCTTCTTTCATAGAGTTATAGTTTCTTACAAAGTATCTTATGGTTTCAACTTTTGCATCCTTCATTGGCTTGACCTGCATCATGGTTCGTTATTGTTTTTATTATTACGGTGGAAAAGTCATTTGTTCATCAACGAAATTGGATTTGGGACCGGGAAACAAACATTCAGTTTTTGTAGGGTTAATGTAACCGGTATGTTAATAGTTCATATATTATGATGATAATTAGTATTCTAATGGTGGTTTGTTTGACTTTTGTAGGAACTAGCTGAATGGAATGCTCGGTATATGCAAAAGTTTGGGTTTGTATTTCTTGTATGTGCATCTGGGAGAAGTACTGAATCGCTACTTGCTGAACTAAAGGTAAAATATGAATTTAAGGTCTAGTGTTGAGTGTTATATTAAATTTAAATTCATTTGTTCACTGTGCAGAGACGCTATGCGAACAAACCAATTGTTGAATTTGAGATTGCAGCTCAGGAGCAAATGAAAATTACAGAACTTTGCCTTGCAAAGCTCTTTACAAGTAAAAAAAACATATCTTCTACAACTGATACTAATTCCATTGCTGTTGCTCCAAGTCAAAGGGCAGAAGGTACTTCCATATACTTTATTGTGTTTTATGTTTGGTTATTTTATATGCATATTTCCAAATTTGGATTTGATTCCAATTGATAGCTTCATTTTCTAATTGTTTCAATGACTGCGACAACCCTTGCACTATTGAATTCGGTTAAGGAAATGATTCCATCCACTCATAATATACCATGATGACTTTATATATCAAACCTATGATATACTCCCTCCGTTTCAAAATGAGTGTCGCTTTAGCCAAAAAAATTTGTTTCAAAATGAGTGTCGCTTTCAGTTTCCAATGCAATAATAACTTTTTCTTTTCAATTGTACCCTCCAATTAATACACTGCACACTACTTCCAAAGTATTACTTTTAAAACTAACCAATAGTTAATAAGGATAATTTGGTAAAATAACCATTCACTTTCTCTTAATCATTGCATTTCTTAATATGTGTGTAAACACCTAAAACGACACTCATTTTGAAACGGAGGGAGTATCATTTTCCGTTTATAATCAACCATCACCAAGTCACAACTTTTTGTCTAGAAGTAGCAGGATCACAGTTTGGAGTTTTATGTCCATTTATTCTGTATATTAAAAGTTGTGAGTTCTAAGATAGTCAAGTCTAAGATTCAAGTAATTTAATGTTAACAAATGCGTCAGAAAGAATCGTATGATCGTCACATGCCACTATCTGTATAAATAAAATAGATTATAGAAAAGGCAAACTGAGTAAATCCAATTGCGTGATGTTTAATTAAATCAACTAGAACATGAGAATATCCATTTGTAAATGTATCAACTAATGATGTTGTAAATTTAGCATTTCTATTTTTTACATAATATTTATCTTGAAAAAGCATAAGGTGTTTGGTTTGGTTGGTATAGTTTAAGTTACTGGCATCATCAAGGTTTTAAAAAACGGTCGCGGTCACGGTCGCGGTCGCGTTAAGGTTTTCGCGATTTCGGTTGTAATGGACGTTGCGATACAAATAACGGTCTTCGCGGTGTGAATTAACCACAACATTGCACAAATCTTAATAAAATTATTTATATTATAATATAATGTATAATAACTTAAATTAATCATTTTTCCATTGTTATATAATAATAAAAATAGGCTAGTTCAAAATTAGAAAACCAATGACCTCGTCTTATATTGTCAAAACACACACAACACATACAATCTAATTTTCCCACACACATCAACACAAAACACACACAACAAACAATAAATATCAGAGTCACACAGACAAACAACAAAATACGCAGCACACAACAACACAAAGAGGGTCAGTCACCAACTCTCCAACTCTATCTATCATCATTCATTTATTCTGTTTTTCATTCCCATCACTAACAGAGTCACAACACAACTACAGTCCCAATTTTTTTCTCTCTAAAATCTAATCTAATTTTTTGCTACCCAAGTTAAGAGATTGAGAGTCAATTTTAAATTACCTTGAGGAGATCTGGATTATGGATCTGGAATATTAACCACAAGCAATTTTAGATTTCTGAGTTTTTTTTGTCGTAACGGCATTTCGCGGCGGTAACGGTGTTTCGCGTCCGTAACGTTGTTCGGTAACGGCCGTAACGGCGTTTTTTCTGCGAATTTCTTTCTCAGCGTTAAAAGGGGCAAAAACGGTAACGGTGGCTGCCGATACCGTTTTGTAACGGCCGTTTTTGCGGTAACGCCCCGTTTTTTGAAACCTTGGGCATCATTTTGAGTTTTTACCATTTTGAGTAGTCAGGCTTTTTCTTTTTTCTTTGGTTACATTTACTTTTATTTGATATTCTATTATTTGGAATTACTTTTCCTTGAGATTGTGTCTTTTTTCCCCATAACTTGCTAATTGTGCATATATGAAAAAACATAACTGGTATATGAAATTTTCTGTCTGGTGATAACATTTGTATGTAAAACAATTCATGATAACTTAAGCATTTGGATTCGTTATTTAAAATTGTATTAGAGCCTCTGCATGTTGTCATGTCTTGGGTCTTTGCTTGAGTGGTCATGTTGGATATAAATCCATTACGAAGGCTTTGCCGAAGAACTTATCTTCTGACAAAACTGGTAACTGACGAGAATAAAGACGCACATTAACTTGTGGGATAACAGATAGTACTTCTGATAAACTTAATTAAAGTTGCTACAATGTTATTTCTGAAATTCTGATATTTAGAAACTCTGAAGTGAGCATTGTGTTCTTCTCAGGGAGAGGTTCAAACGAACTTCTAAACACATGCTAAACTTGTTAAAGGAAGGTGGAATAGAAACCAAAGTAAATAGATCTTTTAAGTTTTAAGAAAACATTTTGATCTCTTAAATTTGGATCATTTGGACCTCCATAAAATGTAAGAATTGGGTTATGTTATTCCAATGCAGCACTTCTAAGTTCTGAAGCTTTCCTTGGATCTGCATTCTGCAATGGTGGCATTGTATATACTTATTGCTTACTATCCCAAGATTGTGATATTTGTCCTATTTCTGACTGATTATAGAAATATATATTATTGGAAACCCTTCACCTTTTTGGCTGGACACAAATGCTAGGTCTAGGATGATCAATGAAGTAACTTAGAATGATTTCATACTTTTCATTTTATCATCTGCCTCTTTGCTTAAGAAAATCTCTTTCATGTATTTCTCAGGACTCGAATATAAGCAAAAATAATTAAATGCACGTTGATTAACGATAGTAGTTAACTCCAATTAATTTTCTTGATTCAAAGGGTATTTCAGGAATGAGAATAATTAAGATGTTTCGATTGGTTAGAATTTGCTTATATTTTGTACCATTCGACATGTCTATCTTTTGTTTGTATTTTAGTTTGAAGAGAGTTGGTAGTATGAATGTGCAGCTCATGAACTCCTACTTTTGCATCATTATTGTTTTTGGTGATATCATGATAATTTCTTAATACTTGTTTTATTAATTTTTCGAATGCTAGAAGTTCGTGTAAGCATTATTGGTGGTCATGTGACTGCTGCTTCAAACACTTTAACAGGAAAATCAATCCAAAATACATCTAGAACCCGCCCAGCTATTACCGCTCACGTGTTGGATGTTTCTCGGGGATATCCAGCTCCCGGAATTGAGGTGCTTTTGGAGGTGTGGAGGGGAAGTCAAGCTGGACCGACATTTGGGATTACAGATGGTGGCTGTTGGGTGGTTCTAGGGTCTTCGACAACTGACTCTGACGGTCGTAGCGGTCAACTGATGGACATAGTTGATGATGTGGATCCAGGGATATACAGGTTAACCTTCAACACTGGGAAGTACAATCCAACTGGTTTCTTTCCATATGCAACTATTGTGTTTGAAATCCTAGAGTCACAGAAAAGGGAACATTTTCATGTTCCTCTGTTGCTTTCACCATTTTCATTCAGCACTTACCGTGGAAGCTAGAAGAAATATGGGAACTCTTGCCCTATCAATGCATTCATTACATGCATTGAATATCTGGAAGTTTTTATGAAGTGGAATTGTATTTGTGGTGTTTTGCTTAATGTAATGCCCATACTGTATAGGATAATAATTGAGTCTTGAAATGTTTTTAATATAAGCAAGGGTCTATCATCTATGACTTATGAAATAGTTTTGCTCTTAATTTCTCCTTTCTCAATAATAGCAAGGGTCTATAACAAGAACCCTATATGTTTCCTTTATATAACAACAACCCTAGATTATAATTCTATATATTACTTGAACCATTTTAAATTTGTTTAAAAAATATATAATTTTAATTTGAAAGTTGAAACCAATGAAACGTGCAACATCCTTAGGTAACAAATTCCCAATTGGGTAAAACGTACAAGATTCCTCCTTTTGTTTTAAGCACACAAGTTTCATGTAATTGGTGAGCTACCATTAGCTGAACCAACAAAGATATTTAATTTGTTAAGAAATTTCTACCTAGTGCTAACTAAAATTCGTATACAAACATGTGTTTATCAACCATTCTAATAATGGTCATTCTTTCCCAAACCAAATATTTCTTGCAATAAGGAATGGCAGGAGGGAAAGAAGAGAAGAAAGATGAGAAGGGAAAAGATAGTAAAAAGGAAGAAAAGAAGAAAGATGAAATTGAATTGATCACTGCTATTTACAAATTAAACTTGCATTGTCAAGAATGTGGGAACAAGATCAAGAAACATCTCTTAACTACTCAAGGTATGAACTTATTAATTTGATTAATCATTTCCATATGATTTTATGGATTTCTTTAAAATCATGATTTATTCACTAATGATGGAATTTTTAGTTTTAATTATGTGTCATGGTAATTTTTTTTTGTAGGGGTACAGACTGTAGAAATGAATATTGAGAAAGGAGAAATCAAGGCAAAAGGGAAATTCGACCCTTTGAAAATCTTGAAGCTTATAGAGAAAAGGAGCAATAATAAAGTTGAGCTAATATCACCAAAAGTGAAGCCTAAGGAGATTATTATTACGGATAAAAAGCCAAAGGAAGCTAAGGATGTAAGTATATATGTATATTTTGTTTAAGATTTGAGTGTGATTTTGGTGTGGCCGTAACTCAGGGGAAGGGAGGATGTCTCTCACTTGAATGAAATTAACTTTTAATTAATTTTAAGGATTTATGTATGCATGACAACAATTTTTGTGTCTGATTTGAAGCCAATTGTCCGAACTATCACGGTGAAGGTTCACATGCATTGTGACAAATGTGAGGCTGACCTAAAACGTAGATTAATCAAGCACAAAGGTAACTTGAAGACTATACTTAAAGATATGATTTATATATTAATATTGATTTTTTTTTTTTTGTACAAATATAATATTGAAATCTTATATTCCATGTTAATTAAGTTTGATGTGATTAAATTTGACCAAATATATACAGGTATTTTCAATGTTAAAACCGACAAGAAAGCTCAAAGTCTAATAGTTGAAGGGACCATTGAAGTGGAGAAATTGACATCATTTTTGAAAAAAAGAGTGCATAGAAATGCAGAGGTTATTTCTATAAAAGAACATAAAAAGGAAGAAAAGAAAGAAAAGGGCAAAGAAGAAGAAAAAAAGGAAGAAAAGAAAGACAAAGGCAAAGAAGAAGAAAAGAAGGACAAGGGCAAAGAAGGAGAAAAAAAGGAAGAAAAGAAAGACAAAGGCAAAGAAGAAGAAAAGAAGGACAAGGGCAAAGAAGGAAAGTCATCAGAATCAACCAAAGTAATAGAAATTCATCATGGAGATACACGAGATGAGATTAAAATAAAGGACAATAATAATGTTCCTTATATTATTCACTATGTTTATGCACCACAATTATTCAGTGATGAGAATCCTAATTCCTGTTCTATTTCCTAGTTTTGGAGTTTAAGTAAACAATAAATTAGTCAGACATTTAAGTATATAGTATTTTTTTTACTTATAATTTTCTAGATGCTTGAATTGCATGTGCATATAGTTTCAAATAATATTTGATAACTATAACATTTTTTATGTTCATGTTAATAATGCCAAAAATTTGATGTGGAAAATCTGCAAGTGTATTAGTTTTTTTCTTTCTATTGCGACGTTTTCATTATTGTCCTTACGTTCATGAGTCATGTTCGTTCTATTGAAGCCGACTTCAATGGAAATTGTTCTTCCCCCTTTTAAAATTGATCATTCTTGATCATTCTCTTAATTATGTTCGATGATCATTCCTGTTAAGAGTCCACCACATCAGATAGGAGATGGCCTAACAATGTGTTTATAAGTGAGAGCAATCATCACCTCACAAGCTGATTTTGTGTGGTTGTATTAGACTCAATCACAGTTTCTAAGAATTCTTTTAATTATGTTCAATGTAAGTTAACTCGTTTGGCTTTTACAACGTGAGTTAACTCACGCTAGACATTTTTCAACGTGAGTTAACTCACGCAGCCACATGAATGAGCAAAAAGTAAAACGGAGAAGAGCAATTTTCGACTCCAATTTGTCACATCCAATTCATCATGGCCGACACTCGTTGTTGTCCTAAAATGGAAAAAGAAAGGGTAACGAAATTTCTTTTCCCACCCTCTTTCCATCTCATGTGTTTTGAAATTTTAAAAATGTAATTAGATTTTATAATTTGAAATGAAGTTTTTCCTATTTTTAAAGTGCAAAAAATTAGCCACGATCATCTTAGTCATAGTTGAACTATAATTAACTTTTTTTCTTTCACTAATTCAAGTTATAAAATCTAAAAAATAAGTACTAAGAATTCTATAGTCCGAACATCTCTTATGTCAAAATTAAATTTCACATGTATAGAAGGTGTTTGAATTATAAAATCTGAAAACACAAGTACTTCAAATTTTATAATATTAACAACTAAACATGTTTTGAACCCCTCTTGTGATAAAAAAAAAAAAAAATCATAAAAAAATGTGAAATTTGATTATTTGCTGGGCTCGTGTGCTTCTAACTTTGCTATAGTGAGCTATTTTTATCCATTTTTCAGTCTAAACATAAAAAAGATACCGATATTTCTAACAATTGGAATGAAGAATCCAAACAAAATTGTGCTTTTCTCTTTCAGATTAAACAATTGTACTTTAATTGATATGGTATTTTCAGCCGGTTGAGCCTTCCCCCATTATTTAGACAATTTGGATTTTCCTAAAATGAGTTAGTGCCTAGTTAGTGAAAGTGATTTAGTCAAAAATATCATATACTTGGAATGAAGGGAATATTATTTAGCTTGAGTACACTAGAAACACACTCCAATAGTAGTAGTGTAGAGTATGAACAAATTAATTAAGTCAATAAAACTATTTGTAAGTTTACGACTTTAGGGTATGGATGATTAAATAGGCCATCTATAGTTTTCAAATTTCAACTCATAAATAAATGTTTTACTATAAGAATAGACTAACGAATTCATCTAGTCTAGTCTAGATGATTAATACCTGCCCAGTTGTTTTTTCTTTGTTCAGTTTGAAAAAAATACAGTGAAAACGTGTTAGTTTTTTTTTTTTTTTTCCCTCTTTATTTAATAAAACTTTAGTTTGGTTAGTAAATCAATTAAGTAAATAGAAATATACACGGTGCTAGCATGGCTTGATCAACAATGAATTGATTTAAGTGGTAAATGACTTAAATCTCTTAATTAAGTGGTCAAGAGTTTGATTCTAACTCTTGCGTATGAAGAAAACTTAGTTGAGAAGGAAGAATCAACCTTATATGTAACACTAATTCTCCGATTAAAATTAATCACTAAATGTGGTTGAAATCCGTATCAATAACATGTAAAGAAATTATTTTTTAAAGTAATATTAGTTTATAATAGAAATGCTCCTTTGGTAAAAAAACAATTTGGTAGAATTTCTTATGGTAATTGATTAAACTGTAATCTCATTTGGAGATTTGAAATATAAAGATTGCTTTAATTGATGATTTTCTTGACATTTTTTTATCTTTCTTCAACTTTAGTTTAAGTTGTGTTATGCATCAAATGAATAGTGTGATTCACTCATTTGCAAAGTATCAACCACATCTCACTATGCACATTTTTATGGAGATATTTCAAAAAAAAGTATATAATAAAATAATATTACCATGCAATTTGATTGAATTCATATAAGTACAAATATTTATACCGTATGATAAATAATATATTGTTATCAAAGAACATTATTTTTTTTTTATAATTTGTTACGATTAAAAATAAGTGATTTTGACATACAATAGTTTAAATTATTATTTTGTGTCTGTCTAACATAATGAATATTTTTTTTTATGAAAAAAGTTAATTATAAAAATTGATTTTGTTTCCATAAGCTACTCAAAAAGCTATTCATATAAAGCAATTTTCATATTAGTTTTTTCTTTAAAATTTAGGTCCTCATTTTTTTTAAAATAGTTAATAAACGTAGGAAAACTTCTGAAAGTGAGTGTTTTTTAAATAAATATGCTTTTTTTCACAAAAATGTAACAAAAAGCCTCTAATAATCTAAAATGAAAGTATGCAAACTTTTATTTTTATTTTTATGAAATCTTAGCGCGTAAGATATTGAACTTATAGAATTTTTTTGTCTTTGTATAATAAATAAATTAATGGATTTTGTCTTTATTTGAGTTGTATCACTTAATGTAAGTACTATATCAAGAAATATTTTCTCAAAAAAACAATATGAATAACTTTTTTGACTAGAAAATGGACCAATCACTTGTATTATATAATAGTTAGATTAATTGGACGAACGATACAACATTGGAACAAGAAATAGTGTAGTGGTTGTTGTTTTTTATGTCCCATGTTGCAGTTGTAACATAAAACACAATAAAGAGTAGTTAAGTAAGTTAACGTTGTTCAAATCAAACATTGTGTAACACAACTGCAACATGGGTCATGGTGGAGGAGAAGCTGAAGAAGGTAGTGATTTGCAATTTACACCTACATGGGTTGTTGCTCTTGTTTGCACTGTCATCGTCGCTGTTTCCTTCGCTGTGGAACGTTCTCTTCATTATCTTGGCAAGGTTCTTAAGAAGAAAAACCAGAAACCACTCTTTGAAGCCTTACAAAAAATCAAAGAAGGTTTTTCCTCGTTTTCTTTGTTATTCTTATAATAATGATGCAATGATTTTGAAAATTTGATATGTTTGGTTTTACGAGTTTGATGATTTTTATTTTTATTATGCAGAGTTGATGATTTTGGGTTTCATTTCACTGTTTCTAACTGTAACACAAAATGGGATAACGAAAATTTGTGCTCCAAGAGAATGGACTATTCATATGCTTCCTTGTAGTCTTAAAGAGGACGATGAATTTAAAGAAACAAAATTATCATCCAAGTCACATTTTCAGACTTTTTTCTCTTCCAAGGATGTTTTTGGCACTGCTAGGCGCCTTCTAGGTGACGATCACGATCATTCATCCAAAGGTGAAGAAATCGGATACTGTGATGCCAAGGTATTGAAATTACATGCTACGGTCCTTTACATTTTGTTCAAGGTTTTAAATTATGATTGCAGTCTTATCATGTTTATTCTCTTGATGTTATTTAGAGAATTTTGATTTGATGAATTAATCATGTTTTCCACTTTAATCATATTTTGTATTATGATGTTAATTTCAGGGAAAGGTGCCTCTATTATCTGTGGAAGCATTGCATCACCTACATATCTTTATTTTTGTTCTAGCTGTTGTTCATGTGACTTCATGTGTTTTGACTATTGTTTTTGGAGGATTAAATGTGAGTATCTAATTTATATGCTTTTTACTAAACAAATTATGTTTGTTAAAAGATCTTCGTTATTCATAAGTATTGTCGTTTTTAATAGATTCGTCGGTGGAAGCGCTGGGAAGACTCAATTGTTGCAGATGAAAACCATCAATCACAAGGTAAATTAACAAATTTGATCAGTTATGGTGTAATCTTAGTATTTTTCTGTCTTCATTAAACTTTATAATTTGCATACTGGTCTAATGCAGCGCCAGAACGAACGGATACGGTGACTCATGTTCATCAACATGCTTTTATCAAGGATCATTTTACTGGTTTTGGCAAAGATTCTGCTATAATGGGGTGGTTGGTAGGTTAATTACATGCAGTTTATTATATTTTACTGGTTTTACAAAGTAGTTTGTTATATGTAGCTGATTTTACATTTTTATTTCAGAAATCATTTTTCAAGCAATTTTATGGATCTGTGACAAAGTTGGACTACGTGACATTAAGGCTTGGTTTCATTAAGGTAAGATTTTAGTGTGCATATCTTGCCATTATTATCTATGATTGAATCATATTATTGATTCTGTTTCTCTGTTTTAGACTCATTGTAGGGGAAATCCAAAGTTTAATTTTCACAAGTACATGAACCGTGCACTTGAAGATGATTTCAAGAAAGTTGTTGGTATTAGGTTTGTGCTTCTATCAAGTTTCTATAAACAATTTTTTTTTTGTTTAGCTTATACTGTAAAGTTATTGATTCTCTCTTGTCACTAATTCATCATTTTATTTTAATGGTTGCAGTTGGTATCTTTGGATCTTTGTAGTCATATTTTTGTTGCTTAATGTCAATGGTATGCTTCAAGACTTTACACTTTAATTTGTTATGTTTCTCAATAATTATACTGCTTGCTGTCCATATTTTCTACCTTAAGACATACTTATTATTACATAAAACAATGCTTTAAAAATCGGACCAAACCATCGAGTTCAACCGAGAATCGGCCAACTCACCATTTAGTTTGATATTGGCTGTACCACAGACCAGTCTTGTTGAACTGGACTAGTACTGATCCGTGGTTGCACCGCAGTTTGCCTAACCAATTTTAATTGTTTTAATGGTTTTCTTCCGATTCAACCATGATGCAAAAGTCTCGCCAGTTCGATCTTCCGTCCGATTTTTAAAACATTACTGAAATAATATCTTGTGAATTAAGTACTAGTATGATAAATTGATTAAAAACCTATATGAAGAGTAGAAGCTAGTCATAACAATTATGTTATTGTTTAATCAAAACTAAGATTTCTGCATATGGTTTCAGGTTGGCACACATATTTTTGGATTGCTTTCATTCCTGTCATTGTAAGTATCTTCATAACTTTCTTTTGACTATTTTCTATTAAAATTTATGCATAGACACATTTATTTTACTTGACTTGATAACAACTTTCCAAACCTTTTATCTTATAATTTTTTCTTTCTCTGATTTTGCATTCTTAAGCTTCTTCTTGCTGTGGGAACAAAGCTTGAACATGTAATAATTCAATTAGCACACGAAGTAGCCGAAAAGCATTCAGCCATACAAGGTGAATTAGTTGTTCAACCATCAGATGATCACTTCTGGTTTCATCGTCCTCGCATCGTCCTCTTCTTGATTCATTTGATCCTTTTCCAAAATTCTTTTGAGATAGCATTCTTTTTTTGGATATGGGTAAGCATATTAATCAGTCTCAAGTTATGACATTCTTTACTATACTTTTATTTTCTTCATTTTTCTCTCTTTATTAACCTTACCTGCTTGTGTATCTTAGATAACATATGGCTATAAATCATGTATAATGGGACAAACCAAATACATTATTCCAAGGCTTGTTATGGGGTAACTGCAATACTAAATTCATATATATTGTGCATTTTGAGTTTCAATATTTTCTACCTCTTTCTTACACTTTTTTCTTTAATATTGTAGGGTATTTATTCAAGTACTATGTAGTTACAGTACCCTACCATTATATGCAATTGTTACACAGGTGAGTTTGAGTTGTTTTCCACAAACAAAATAAATTTTAATTTTATGAATATTTTAATTGTTTTTGACATTGACATTGATAATTTTTTACACAATGTAGATGGGAACTCACTTTAAGAGATCCATATTCGACGATCAAGTACAAACACGACTTATTGGTTGGGCACAAAAGGCAAAGAAGAAAGGATTAAGAGGTGATAGCAACCATTCTGTCCAAGGAAGTTCTCATAATGGTGGAAGTACTAACGTTCAGCTAGGGTCAATGTTCAGAAGGGGAGCTGCCCCAGAAAACAATGCCATTGTCCCTAAAAATGATGAGTCTGTTTGAACATGTAGTCATGTAACAAAAATGTTTATAATCATTACTACATGCATATCAAGAAAACAAATTTTGTTTAAATCAATAGAGTTATATGCAATTCTCAGCTCTCAATTATAAGTAAAAAATGATGGTGCATACATCTCACTAACTAGGTCTAAAGTGATTTTTAATCAATTAACATGCTTTAAAGGAATAAGTAGGACCTAACTTTGATAAAGAAATTTAATTCATTTTCATGCTAACATGTAAGACAAACCATAAAAGCACTTTCTAAAAAAAGAAGGCAAAGAATCCCAGAAGAAAAACATGACACACCAAATAAAAAAGCAATATACGTGTCGAGGAGCATATATCTCTGGTATATCCTCTTCAAATACGTAGTGTTTAAAAAGTGAAGGATCACATCACAAAACAGAAATCCAAAAAAGTTACAAATGATTGATCAACATGATAAATCTTACAAACCAGAAAACGATTACAAAAAGAACGATAGAGAAATCTTAATTAACCAAAGAAGAATTAGAAAGAAAAGACAATTGTATACCAAGGAAGGACTTCTCAACATCAACACCACCCTTGTTGAGGAGGGTATTTCAACTCAATAAACCGGTCACTCTTGATCATCTCCCCCTTTATGTCGATGATGATGTATCACTGATAGTGATAAGACATGATCTGGGCTAAGAGCCCCCGAGCTTTGCGGGCCAATTTACTTTCCTCGAAAGCTAACTTCTCACATGGCTTTGAAAAATGCTAGCTCGACCAGCATGATGGAACTTCTCCACCAATGTTTGAAAGGGGAGCCCATCTTCTCCGGTTACAATTTCCCAAAAATTGTCCGTTTCATTTCAATCACGAGACACCTTGTGCTCAGACGCATAATTGGTCACCTTGACTAGGAAGAACTTGTCTTTGAAATGTTTATAAGTAACTGGCTCCTAAGGTTTTCCTCTGTGCTCGGAAGATTGTCTTAGCTTAATAATCTGGCCTACATTAACTTAACACTGCCTAGTTGCACAAACCGCAACTAGTAAACTTAGTAAATCTTACTTAAACCACCTAATTGCATAACACACTAAACTTACTAACTACTTTAGTCTATCTACCTAAGTACAAATCCGCACTTAGTGACTTGAATCATTACATCATATCTTAACATTATTCATCTAATGCTTATTCATGTCATCTTATCATTAGCTTTATTTCTAGTTTCCTTACAATATTAATAATTATCTCACCCAGAATTATTAATTTTATTAAATGAATCAACGGTAAAAAGGTCCAAGTGACCAAAGATTAGGAACAAAGATAGTATTAGTTATATCACGAAACGCTTCATTAAAACGTGTTATCAATTGTAAAATGCTTAATTTCGCGAAGGGGCGCTACATGATTATTTCACGAATGATATGACCCTCTCTTGTATTCTTTAACCCATTCATTTATCGCTTCAAATAATTGAGTTTAGTGTCTCATATGTTATTTTTCTCCCTACGTCCACAAGACCACAACTGCAACTCACCGTCGATGATTCCATCAAATGCTTATGAAGCTGCCATGACTTGCAAAATTGGTCTCACGTCTCGTGGAATATGAAGCGGCTATCGATGCTTATGAATGCGAAGCTGCAAATAACTATGTTAAATTGATGATATAGCATTGCATGCTTGCTAATGAAGTGAGCTATGGCAATGGTGTGGTTAGTATGTCGGTCTTTAGCAACATGGCAGTCAGTGGCATAGCAAGAAGAAGAAAAAAGGTTTCAATGAGACACAAAAATAAACTACAATACATGGATGTATAGACGCGCGCACACAATTTATTGATTCGTACTTGGGAGAACTCATTAAATGTTACGAATCAGAGAATCCCAAGGATAATAGTCATAATGATCGGCAAGGAAGAGTGCATAGTTGTATTCATGAGGAAGATAACCATAGAGACTCATAGGAGAATCAATAGATTGAATAAAAGATATGAATGAAATGATACAAGAGTGTTCCTATATATAGAGTTTAGTTGTGTAACTAACTCTAACTAACTTGCTTGCTCTCCAAGCTATCTAGATAGCTTGCTTTACAAGCTATCTTCTCACTATATTCTAATAGTCCCCCTCAAACTCAAAATGGGAAAGTTCACCAATTTGAGTTTGAAACACAATGAAATTACAATGATTATTCAAACTGAAGTAACTAAGTAAAATGGGGGTTAAAACTAGTAAATGACATAAAAGAAATGAAAAACATAGAAAGCCCAGGCCCACATGTTCTGATGGGAATCAGCTTACAGCGCGCTTCCTTCTTCTTCTTTTCTTCCTTAAGCTTTGCAACCAGCCTTTTGTTGCAAAAGTGCTTTTGCAAACGTGATTCCAAACATAAAAGCTGCTTATTTAATCACGTTACTGAACTGCTGAAAAACGTTACCCAGCCTTATTGAATCACGTTACCACAAACAACTTATTCCAAAAGCACTTTTTGCATTGCAACTAAGAGAGCTTTCTTCAAACGCAAACCTGAACGAAATCAAAACACTTTTCACGATGATTGAAACACTTTTCCAAACACGTTCGCTGTCAGTGATGATTGAAACTGGAATGATGAATCTTTGAAATTGATGAACAAATGATGCGATCTTGTTTCTTGATTTGCTAGAATTCTGAATTGAGATTGTGAACAAATAATCGCTTTGCTTCTGTAATGGCGTCTCACTGTGTGTATCGAACAAAGACAGAACTTTCTTGCCTCGATCCCATGGTATCCACCACAACCGGAAACGAATTTGACGGAGAATTGCGAAAACAGAGAACAGCAAGAACGAACCTGTTCTTCCTCCGGGATCGAAATTGATGATTGGTTCATCATGTAACTTGAGAAACGGAAGCTGAATCTTGATGGAAGAAGCAAGTTGTTCAGACTGTTTTCCGACGAACAACCACAAGGCACAAGGTTTCGCGGCGGCGACGTCGTAAACAGTGCTACTCATTCTCACCGGTAAAGCTGCGATGAGCTCTTGCGACGCTTCAGAAACAACGAAATCAGAGTCGTGATTCTTCAATGCTGGTTCAACATCCTTCACGTAACCGTCTTCTTCGGAAGCAACGAACACAGAATCGGCACAATCGACGATGTTCTTGCAAGAATCAACGAATACGCAAGAAATCGCACCAATTTGGACGGAGAATCCATCGAATTTTGGTTCGATTGAAGGAGAAGAAACCGGAACAATCGGAGAATCAAAACTACCGAAAACGAACCTGTGCGAAGCTGAAGAATCAAGAATGGAAGAGGCAGAAGCTGATTCTTCATCTTCATCTTCACCAATATCTGAATCGGAAGCGGAAGCAACATCATCATCTTCATTCCTAGGGTATCGCTCTGATACCATGTTACGAATCGGAAGCGGAACCAGGCTCTGATACCATGTTAGGAAACATGGCATCCATTGATGAAGGAGAGAAAAGCTTAACTAACTTTGTATTGATGAATATGAAAATGTTACAATGAGTGAAAGTTATCCCACTTATGGGGAGGTTACACCTATATATACTAATAGGATTAATACTCCTTGTAACTAAAACTATGTATCTCTAATAGTCCCCCTCAAGTTGGAAGGTGTTCAAAAACACATCCAACTTGAAATGAGAAGAGACAAGGAAAGATGCCGGAAATACATCGGCTAAGAAAATATCAAACAAGTGCTCATCCAACAAGAAGCAACCACAACTCAAGGTTGAACCAATGGAAGGAAGGAGCATCAAAGTAACGCTTAACCACCATCCGGTAGAAGCCAATATCAACAAAGCCAATTAAGGCACAACGCTTAACCATCAAGAGTGTTCAATCACTCAAGATAGAAGCACAAGACAAGAAATACAAGGATATCCAAAAATCAATGATGATATCCAAAAAGAAGTGCAAGGAAGGGCCATAGTCTACAATGGAAGGAGGTCATATACAAGACCAAGGTTCCAAAGATAAAAAGTGATGCCCTCCAATGCCGAGTCGAGACAAGAAAAAAACCAAATGCAAGGAAGAGCCATAGTCAACAATGGAAGGAGGTCATACGTTGAACAAACTTCACACCAAAAGTACCATGAAGCAACAAGACCAAGCTTCCAAAGATAAAAGTGATGCCCTCCTATGCCAAGCCGAGACAAGAAAAACCAAATGCAAGCCAATAGAGATGCATAGCCATGTGACGTGTCTTCAAATCATAGAAAACAAATCCATGTTGATGCATTCAAACCATAGGCCAAAACCAATGCTTCCAATAATGAAGCACTCCAAACAACGATCCAGAACAAAGAAACCGAGGAAAATTAATCAAACCAAGAATCTTTCAACAATCCAAAACTGAGCCAGAATCATAAACCTCGCCAAATACCAAACCAAGGGCATGAAAGTGCCATGTAGAGCTCATAAAGGAAGGGAGCCAAGTGTTAAAGACAATCTGCCAAAAAACTAGTACAATCTGCCAAAACTGATGAAGAAAGCCAGAAGCAAGCAATAGATTCATCCCATGGGAACCAGCAAAATATATGCTTGTAAGACCATACATAACTATGAAGATTGTGGCATCTGTCAAGCGTTTGAAGCAAAAATAGAGGCCATCAGGGAAAAGGAACAACAATATATGGAAATCAAACATGAAGGATGACCAGGCAGTAATGTGTAATAAAACCTTCCAATCCATGGATCAAACAAAGAATAAAACCTTCCAATCCATGGTAATATGTAACTAGATGCCATGCCTACTCCAAAGGTAACGGCACCAACACCAACTGCACTAGTTACAGTGATCCTCAAAAATGCTTGAAACAGTTTCATATCTCCGAGTAAATGCTTTACCCAATCCAAAAAGAAAAACACCAGTGGAACAAATAACTTCGGAGCAAAAAAAATCAATATGTCTTCCATTGAGGACTTTCAACAAACACCTTGGGGCTTGGAAGCAATATGCAATAAGTACCAAACACATCATAGAGAACCTTATACCCAGAATTACACATCATATGTTGAATTCTCAACCATCACCGGAACCACCACAATCTCAGAACGGAGCACCCGAACCCGAATCCAAATCCAATCACGAACCTGATCCTCAACCAGAAACCGAACCTGAACAACCAGAATCAAAAGAACAAGCACAATTGGAACCGGAATCTGGATCAAAACCCGATCCAGAAGTTAACAACGATGCAGATCGCAAGGAAACCGTAATCAATTCCAATGAAGTCGTTGGTACCAATTCTTCACCGCATCCTCAGAGCCAAGATAGTCAACAACAACAGCATACAGAACAGAACATCATACCCGATCAAGAATTCATGCAAGAAACTCGAATCAAAGTTGAAGTTGAAATCGAAGAATCAGAATGAAACGGAAAGCAAATTCAACGATAAGAAGAAGTAAGAACCGCGATCAAAATTGAATCGCAAACCCTAAGAATTGGGGAAAAAAATGAAGAAATTGCGATGATAATAAAGCAGTAATCGCAAGGAAGATGAAATAATTCGAGCAAAAAACTCGAATCCAATATGAAGCAAAAAATTGAACGAAGAAGGAGGAAAAAAAATGCACGAACAAGAGATAAACAATCACGAAATTGCGAAAGCAATCAGAAAAGAAAAGGTGGATCGAACTAAGAAAAGGATTCCAAAGATTCAAATAACAAATTGTAAACGAAATTGATGAACTAAAGAAGGAAAAGAACAGAATCCGAGCAAATTGAGAAAATTGAATTTTCTCGAGAAAATGCAGCGGAAAATCCTTCAAGGTGGATACCAATCTTGCTCTGATACCATGTTACGAATCAGAGAATCCCAAGGATAATAGTCATAATGATCGGCAAGGAAGAGTGCATAGTTGTATTCATGAGGAAGATAACCATAGAGACTCATAGGAGAATCAATAGATTGAATAAAAGATATGAATGAAATGATACAAGAGTGTTCCTATATATAGAGTTTAGTTGTGTAACTAACTCTAACTAACTTGCTTGCTCTCCAAGCTATCTAGATAGCTTGCTTTACAAGCTATCTTCTCACTATATTCTAATATTAAACACCTTAGTCCAATCATGTAGTTAGCGTCGATGTATTTTTTTTTTAATAACAAATGTTAGTATGTTAATTGTTATGTAAGTTATCTCTCTTTACCGAGACTTAAACACTGGACTTCTAACTCCTTAACCATTAGTTTAAACTAGTTGAGCTATCCATCCCTCCTGACGTCGATGTAATTTGATCCGCATCTTATTTAAGAATCAATTTATTCATTAAATGACCTCACAAATTTCGTAAATAATGTCACCAAAATAAAAGTGAATGAAATCTGTACAGCATTCAATGAGATTTTTTTTCCTCCCAAAAATTACTATTTAAAACATCCACTCCGCGTAAAATTGTATACACACATAAAAATTAGACTTTTTTGGATTAAAAATTTAAAAATATCCCTTTTTTTATATAGAAAAAAATATAGATCCATAAAAAACAAGACTTTTTTGGACACAATTTGTAATCATGTTACGAAGATAACTAGAGGTTATGGCTCCAACCAATCAAGTATGTAAAAGCAGCAATGTTAAATCTCTTGAACAAAATGTAACCAAAAAAAAATTCTCTTGAACAAAGTTTTGACAGTTATTGTGACAATTCATTAGAAAAAATCATGTTACGGAAATACTCCGTATGTATAAAATGTTCCCAACATAAATATGAATTATATATAAAGTAAAATCCTAGCTTAATTGGCAAATGTCGAGATTGCAAGGCCGGACGTGGGTTTGAATCCGGAACCTCACAGTTATGTGTGAGTTTAATTTCATTTCTAAGACCAAAAAAAAAAACATATTGAATTTAGTTGCCCAATTTATATTTACATACATATGTTGCCATTTATTTGCATAATCAATCATCCACTAATTGATCCCACAAATTGGTAAATAATGTTACCAAAATAATTATGAATTAAATTCGCACAAATGCAATTGGTTGTCAACCACAGAAAAATTAGAAATACATTCAGAAACACATTTCATATGTTAAAATTACACACAAAAAAATGAAAACAACTGAATTCATTATTTTCGAATTTAAAAATAACCTTGTTTGATTGAGTTAATATCATGTAATTATAATTAAGTGATTGTACTCAAGTGGTTAATGAACTATCCATAAGACAAATTGTTTGGGGAGAAACAGAGTTCGATTCGTGGTGAGAACAATTATTGGCTAGACTTTACTTGTCTTTCGGTTGAATTGTCTTTCGGTTGAATTTTGGATTACTTGCATATGGAGAAATTTCGGTTGGGGAAGTGGAGCCCGCCCAGCTTATTCGAAGGTTACTCGAAGAAGATTAATCAACACTAAATGACGGTGGGAACTTCGTATATATAACATGGTAACCCAAATAATAATTTAAAAGTATAAAATGTTTTATTACACTCATGTGTGACACAATTGTCTCAATAAATATCCTTTAAAAGGTTGATTTTCAAATATTCATAAAAAAATGTCGATTTACAAAACTACATAGCCATATAATATATATAATAATATATAAATTGTGAGACATATAATATATATACAATATCTCATACTTAAACATGTTCACCGAATTTTTTGAACCTACTGGGATTAAATTGGGTCGGGAAAAATTGTCAGAATCAAATTGGATTTTGACTCTAATTTTAAAATTTGAAATGAAGAAATCAAATTTAATGTATAATAATAAAAATGACAACGAGTCTCTCAAAAAAAAATGATAAAAGAGTGTTTGCAATTAGGTGCTTGTTAGTAAAAACTTATAAGGAGTTGTGTTAGTAAAATATTATAAATCGTGTTTAGGTGTTCAGTTGGCGGAGTTATACACTTGTCGGTAACAAATTATAAAGATTGATGTGCACACGTGAGATCCACTTAATCGTCCAAATGTAAGAGTCCCATTGTAGAAGTTAAAATTATAATTAAGTCAAATTAAAATTAAGAATACTTACAATCAGTAATTATATATACATTGTGCAGAATTACTATATAAAAAACGTAAATTGTGGAGCTGAAATGATTAACATAATTGGTGACGGTCTCCTTAAAAGCATTAATGATCAAAAGTAATTAAAATTAATAGTGAATAAAAAAACGGAAATATTAGTGCATGATTGATGATTATAGTTCTAAACTTTCTATTCTTCTGAAAATAGAAATACAAGTATATTGGTGCATGATTGATATGCTATCTGTAATATTATTATCCTACGCGTAACAAATTAAAGTCACAGGTTGTAGTTGTAACATTATATACAGCAAGACACAAGAAAAGAGTAGTTAAGTAATTGTTAACATTGTTCAAATCAAACACTGTTTAACACAGCTGCAACATGGGTCATGGTGGAGGTCAAGTTGAAGAAGGACCTGATTTGCAATATGCTCCTACATGGATTGTTGCTCTTGTTTGCAGCGTCATCGTCGCAGTTTCATTTGCCGCGGAACGTTCTCTTCATTGTCTTGGCAACTTTCTTAAGAAGAAAAACCAGAAACCACTTTATCAAGCCCTACAGAAAATCAAAGAAGGTTATTTATAATAATGACCTAATGATTTTGAAAATTTGGTTATGTTTAGTTTTATGATTTTTAATTATTTTTTGGTTTTTATGATTTTTATTTTTATTATGCAGAGTTGATGCTGTTGGGATTCATTTCTCTATTTCTGACAATAACACAAAATGGGATAACAAAAATTTGTGTTCCTGATGAGTGGACTTATCATATGCTTCCTTGTAGTCTTGAGGAGATAGAAGAAGAAGAGATGAAAAAAAATTCACATTTTCAGACTTTTTTCTCTTCAGATCATGTTTCTGGCACTGCTCGGCGCCATCTTGGTGGCGGTGGCGGTGGCGGTAGTGATGATCCATTCGGATTCACGGATGAAAAAGTTGGATACTGTACTGCCAAGGTATTGAAATTATGTCTATTATCCCTGACCTTGTAATTTCAAGGGACAAAGTCATATACCATTCTTATTCTCTTTGTTTAGACAATTTTGATTTGATGATTTAATCATTTTATTCACTTTAATCATATTTTGTATTATTATGTTATTTTCAGGGAAAAGTACCTCTATTATCTGTGGAAGCATTGCATAAACTGCATATCTTTATTTTTGTCCTAGCTATTGTTCATGTGACTTCTTGTGTTTTGACTATTGTTTTTGGAGGACTAAATGTGAGTATCTAACCTAATCATATACTTTTTATTATAACAAATTGTGTTTGATAAAAACTCTTCTCTATTAATAAGTATTGTTGTCGTTAATAGATTCGTCGATGGAAGCCCTGGGAAAATTCTATTGTTGCAGATGAAAACCATGAATCACAACATGGTAACAAATTTGATCGGTTATGGTGTGATCTTAATATTTTCTGTCCTCATTAAACTTTATAATATTCATACTGGTCTAATGCAGCTCCGGACCGGACGGTGACTCATGTTCATCAACATGATTTTATAAAGAATCGTTTTACTGGTTTTGGCAAAAATTCTGCTATAATGGGATGGGTGGTAGGTTGATTATATTTTCCTGGTTTTACCATGTTGTCTTTTACAATATTGTTAATTTCTTATGCCTTATAATTTATCATTTTTATTTCAGAAATCATTTTTCAAGCAATTTTATGGTTCTGTGACAAAGTTGGATTATGTGACATTAAGGCGTGGTTTCATTATGGTAAGAGTTTTATGTTATGTATTTGCTACTTGCTATTATATTAGATTGAACCATTTTTTTTTTTTTTTGAAGAAGCTAAAGATTGAACCATATTATTAATTTTGTTTATCTGTTTTAGACTCATTGTAGGGCAAATCCAAAGTTTAATTTTCACAAGTACATGATCCGTGCACTTGAAGATGACTTCCAAAACGTTGTTGGTATTAGGTTTGTGCTTATGCAAAGTTTATATACCTATCATAATCTTTATCAATCATAAGCAATAAGTTGGCCAAATTTTCTTTGTGCAACTTATATTGTAATGTTGTTGATTTTATCTTGTCACTAATTCACCATTTTATTTTAATGAATGCAGTTGGTATCTTTGGATCTTTGTGGTCATATTTATGTTGCTTAATATCCATGGTATGGTACAAGACTTAGAACTAGAGTGATGAATTATTTACAAACCTACGTGAACAATAGAAGTCACAATTATGTCATTGTCCAACAATCAAAATTAAGATTTATGTTTATTGTTTCAGGTTGGCACACATACTTTTGGGTTGCTTTCATTCCTGTCATTGTAAGTGTCTTCATAATTTCTTGTGAATTAAGCATTTGTCTTGCTAAATAGACCAGGTCGGACCATGCTTTAAATAGAATAGGTCATAGACCTTTATCGAACGATATGAACTATTCTAATCTAAGGGCAAGCATATAAATGTAAATTTTCTCCATTCAAGTTGTGATGTATTTCTCTTCCAATTTTTGTTACCAAGCATTTTATCTTTTGTGTATCTTCTTGTTTGCATTCTTCAGCTACTACTTGCTGTGGGAACAAAGCTTGAACATGTAATAATTCAATTAGCACATGAAGTAGCGGAAAAACATTCAGCCATACAAGGTGAATTAGTTGTTCAACCATCAGATGATCACTTCTGGTTTCATCGTCCTCGCATCGTCCTCTTCTTGATTCACTTGATCCTTTTCCAAAATTCATTTGAGATAGCATTTTTTTTCTGGATACTGGTAAACATTAATAGTCTCAAACTCAATTTATGACATTCTTTGATATGCTTTTTTTTTTCCTCATTTTTTTGCTTTCTCTTCATTATTTTAATGATTATAACCTTACAAGATCGTATATATCAGGTAACATTTGGCTTTAGTTCATGTATGATGGGAAAACTTCATTACATTATTCCAAGGCTCGTTATTGGGTAACAACACTATACTTTATATATACATACATTGTGTTTTTTGAATCTCAATTTTTCTACTCTTTATACTTTTTTTTTTCTCACGCCTTTTATTTTTAATGAATGTTGTAGGTTATTGATTCAGGTCATATGTAGTTATAGTACCCTACCACTATATGCAATTGTCACACAGGTGAGTTTGAGTTGTTTTCCAAACTCAAATAACTACACTTTTGATCTCTCAATTTTTATTGATTCATGATTTTTGTCATTCCCTTTCTAAATATGAAAATATAGTATCTCAATTTATAATTTTAAAAAAATTTCCCACCACTACTTTGAGCTTATTTTTGTTGAATAATGCACTATCTTTCCACTTTCTTTTTGAACTGTCAACTCATTATTCAACTTAACATATCAACGAAAATAAGTTTCAAATTCAATGGTGATGAAATTTTTTGAAATTTCAAAACTTGGAGGAGTGTAATTAAGATTTAGAAATGGAATAACTGAACTAGTAATTCTAACGGCACTTATTTTAACATACTCTTTCTAACACTCTCTTATTTGGTGAAATACATATAGATCTCACCACTTTTATACGCGTCCTATTCTTAAAGTGGTGAGGCCAACATGTATTTTATCCGATAAAAGAGTAAGTATTAAAAGGAGTGTGTTAAAATGAGTATTGCTAAAATTACTCTTAACTAAAACAATGAATCGGCAAAAATAGATGAATCAAAAGTGTATTTGAGTTTAAAAGAAAAAATTAATACAATAAATTGTTTTCACAAACCAAATTGATTTTAAATTTATGAAATTTAAAATGAGTCCTTTTGACATTGACATTGATCATTTTTTACACAATGTAGATGGGAACTCACTATAAGAATGCCATATTTGATGAGCAAATACAAACCCGCCTTCTTGGTTGGGCACAAAAGGCAAAGAAGAAAGGATTAAGAGGTAATAATAACCAAGCTGGTGAAGGAAGTACTCACAATGGTGCAAGCAGTAACATTCAGTTAGGATCTGTGTTTAGAAGGGCACCTGCTCCAGAAGACAACACCATTGTCCCTAGAGATCAACAGTCTGTATGAACATGTAACATTTTATAGATATAATTAACATATATTTTGGGTTATTTTACTTTGGTATCAAATGAGCAATGGCACATCATATACATGCAATTTAGATGGTAGAAGACTTGAGTGATATTCTATGATACTAATGCATTTTTATCCTTCTTTTTCTTCCAAATATTATCTTTTAATTTCATGTTTCTAAAATCTTCCGCTTTTATGATGTGACGAACAAGTCTTACTTACATAGACACAAATAAGATAAATGTTTGGGCACACTCACATAAATAGAGAAAAATAAATGAGAAAAAATTTAGTCATGTCATTTAATTATTTTATCTTTTAATTTTTCAATTTATGTGTGTGTCTAATCACTTTCTATTTGTGTTTGTGATTATGTAAGTATTCACGTATCTGATAATGAAAAGTGTTTGTGATTGTGCAAGTATTTGTCTGATAATGAAACCTTAGTACTCCTTTTTGTTTTGATGAGTTTAAGGAAACAATGTTCTTAATGCAAGCTGATAAATGCCTAGACCCGGATAGTAAAAAAAGTTCATGGAATTTGAGATAAGAAAAATAAACTATTAGAGCAATTAGTAGATATTGGACTAAATTAATACATTTACAAAGTATTGACGAGGCCAAAATTAATACCAAGCTAAGCATAAGACAAATGGTGAACATGGACAGATTAATCATGGGGGAGAAAGCGGAGAGCTTGGAAGATTGCTATCACACTTAGAAGTTGCTCACACTTTCCAAGTGCTTTTTTAGTAGTGCATATTCCGGCCAAGAATAAAGAGAGTCTAATTAATTCCAACATTGCTCTCAACATAGACACAATGATTCACACCTAGAACCAAGTTAAGGCCAAACAAGTTAAAACCCAATTTTACACTCCCAACAAATTCGCCATTGAAGAATTCACGACCCGCTAGCGTTAAGACCAACCGTGTTTATATCTCTTTTTATTATTTTTAGAAGTATAAATTATGAATGATATTTTTATGACATTTTGATTTTCATTAAAATTATAGATGTAGTCGTTTCTGAGTTTCAAATTATAACAAATCATGTTTATATTTTTTATGACATCAACAATATAGTAAATATCATTTAAATTTGTATCATTCATCCCTACTTATAAGACTCTGTTTTACTTTTATTGGTCAACTCTTTTTTACTTTTCATTGGTCACTCTTTTTATAAAAATGTCTGATTGGTTACGCTTTACAAAATTTCACATACATTAATAATCTTTTTATAAATATATATATATATTATCGATAAACTTAAAAGTTACGTTTGAATTGATGGAAGGTAATGGGATGAAGTGATATGGAATGGTGTGAAGTTAGGTTCCATACTTTGGATTTCCAAAAATCGGATGGAATGACATGAAACATGATGGAATCCATTCCATCTGATACTAGCATCTTTCTATATTATTTTTTTTGAAGGAGTCTTTCTATATTTTTTATTCCACTCAATTTAAGAGCTATGCAATGCAGTGAAACTACTTCATTCAATTACTACCATTTTTATCCCTATTTTATCCTTTCATCATTTTACCACTTCTCCTACTACTACTCCTTCATGTTCTATTTTATGCATTTTGTTGTCTACCAATCTTCTTTGTTTATATCGTTTTAACCAATTTATCATATTTTATTTTATTTTATCTTGCGGCTTCAAATGTTAACAATCCTACGAACTGAAACAAAGGAATGGTTTATCCCTTTCCCAACATGTTGATGTCAGTCATAATGTGTTTCAAATATATATTTCTTTGCTGGCACATGGAATATAATAGATTTACATCGACTGAATTCAAGCCTAGTGTTTTAAACTATGGACAAACTATATGATTATTCATATCAAATATTAGCATATCAAATTCTTGTTTGATGAAGAAAATGTATATATTTTATTGAGTTGGCATATTGAATTAATGTCCTAAAAGGTAATTTGTCTGATTGAATTATGTAGAAAATCAAACATATTAATGTTTTTTTTAAATAAATAATAAAAATGAAATAAAAGAATTATAACTTATTTTTTTCATGCACTTTTCAGACAATGGAACTAAGAATTAGTTTCACTTCATTATAAATAAAAGGGTTATGATAGAAGACACCTTTTGTGAAGGTGTCTTTTATCAAGTTACTCTATGAGCATTTGCGAAAAGACACCAACTTACTTTTATGAAGGTGTCTTTTAGCAAAGTTATAACTAAAAAGTGAAAATCACACCTTAAGGTGTGACTTGATAAAAGACACCACCAAAGGGTGGCTTGTAACAAAACCCTAAATAAAATATTCAAATTAAAATTTCTATTTTATTCAACTCTATTTCACTCTATTTTAATATGCTTATGTTCCGCTCTATTTCGTCCAAATAAAACTAAATATTATTCCATGAGTCCAAATCCAAACAAAGCTAAATATATCTAGGGATAAATAAGTAAACAACCATTTCATAGAAATTTACTGTTCCAACAACTGGTAAAAAAAAGTTGATGTAATAAATTGAGAGGGTGAGTTTACTTCCACTTCCTCTTCCTCCACTCCACTACATACAGTAACAGTTTAGTTTAGTTTCATTTCATAGCAACTGAGTTTGAGAAACCAGCAGAGAGAAAATCTGAGAGAATGCCTTCGGTTATCACCAACGACGTCGACGAGATAGAGCCACAGCCAAGCAATTACATCAATCTCCACGTCAAAGACACGGTTCGTTTTCGTTCATTCCTTCTTTCTCTAGCTAGGGTTTTATTTTCTTTTATTTTAATAATTCACATTCTTGAATGGTTTTGTTTTGTAGGATGATATTAAGGTTTATTTTAGGCTCAAGAAAACTACTCAAATGAGAAAGCTCATGAATTCTTATTACTGTCATCGAAACGATCTTCATTTCAACTCAATGGCTTTTATCTTTAATGGCCGTCGCATATTGCCACACCAGACACCATACGAGGTTCGTATATGTAATCCACTAAATTAGGAAAAGGACTCTTGTATGTATTGTAATACGCTTGATTGTATTGATGTTTATATTTGAGTCGTCCTTGCAAAACCTTGTTTGTATGCGGAGGGATGGCACTCTTTATAAACTCTAGTGAAGTCTTATATTTAGTTATGCGGGACTTATTTTTTTGGCAAATAAAGTATGGTCAAAGATTGTTTCTATTATGAATTGAATTCGGGTTCTGTTGAACTATTCGGCTTTAAAGTTACTCCTCAAATTTAGGATATAGTAATCATGTCCCTTCCATTGAACAATGCCAGTCAATTTGGTTATATTATTAAATTCAGCACCATAGTTTCAAAGTGTTTATGTTTGCTTATCTTGATGCACCAAGATACTATTAAAATCAATATGCAGATCTTTTAAATAAAAATTGCACATGTGGCATCATACTCACTTAAGTGAGATGTCATGTGTGTGTTGACTGAGTCAAAATTGGACTAGTGGGCCAAAAGTGCAAAAGGGGTAAACTTAGGGGGCTGATTTGTTATTGTTTTTTATAGGGGGCCAAAATCACAAGTTCGTGATACTTAGGGGGCCAAAACTGCTACGAAACCTTTTTAATATTAAGGACTAATTTGCTACTCCCTCCGTCCCTATATGTAAGCACCCTTGCTTAGATATAGGGACGGAGGGAGTATTTCGTAAATTTGAGCTATTAAATTGTTCAAATCTTCGATTTTGGGATTCTGAAATATTGATTTACCCGTTTATAATCCCTTTTGTAAACAATAGTACTTTTAAACAATAGTACTTTTAAGTTTTAACCTTTACTGGGCAAAAAACACTGTTTATGTATATTTTGAAGACTAAAATTGACAAAATTTTTAGGAACTAAGCTGATATTTATAAAGACTAATAATATATTATGTTTAACTTCTATTATTAATCTACATAGTTGAGATTTGTCTTGAAAACATATATTTTGATGCAGCTGGACTTGGAAGATAACGATGCAATAGATGCTGTCTTGTATCAGCAGTGGATAGAACCCATCAACATCAAGGTCAAAGGCCAGGTTCGCCCATTCCTTCCATATTTTAGGGTTTTAGGTTTAATGTTGTTTTTTTTGTTTTTGAGGTGACTTTGATTTTTTTTTTTTATTGGTAACCATTTTTATAAGTGCAAAATATCTACCGACATTGTCGATATCTAATTTTTATCAAAAAATGTGAATGTGGTTGGCGACCTTTAACGTTGCTCTTTTTGTCTATCCATGTTAATTCATCCACAGTGCTGAAATTTCTTTTGGTTTTTAATCCTCGGGTTTCCAGAGGAAGGGGAACTTGGTAATCTGAAATTTGACCATAGATAAGTTAAGTCTGACCAGGATTGTACTATCCAGGATTTGAACTTGGGTTCTCTCAAACGATTCATCCTTAACTGGAGCTTATTAACCACTTAAACCCAACCACATGGTTCATAACTCTCAAATTTGAGTCCTTAACTTAAGAGAATTGAATCCAAATCCACTTGGACCTAGTTAATGTTGGTTGAAGAGGTTTTGTTTAAGGTTTATTTTGAATTTGTATTCATGGGTTTGGATAAAATTTAAAATTTAGATTGTATCCCTTTAAAAATAAAATAAAATAAAAAATGATGTTTTTCATGAATTTATTTTTTTTACTTCACAAAAACTTCATTTTATTCTTGGGCTTGACCCTTTCTTTCAATTTCATAATGATAGTGACTTTTTTATACATCAACATGAAAAGTGGAATCCAACTATACTTACCCTCTAGAGTGATCTACAAGTTTTTGTCATTGGCATTTTTCTATTTCTGTTTCCATGTCTTTCTTTTTTTATTGAAATGTAAACTTGTGCCATAGACTGTTTATACAAACATCAAATTATTTGATGTTTTGGGATTGATGGACTAATTTAGGTATGAATGAGTTTCAAAATTCTGTTATCTTAGTTCATGCTATTTTCATATTCTGTCATTTGGTTACTATGAATTGTTCTATTTTAAGTTGTTTAAAGGGACAATTTTAGTTCCTTCTCTGAATGTTGGTTTTACGAAAGGGGAAAACAATTTTATCTGATTTTGAATTTTCCATCCAGATTTTACTTTGTTATTAAGAAGCCAATGAAAGTGTTATTGATAGAATTTATCGTTAGTGAAAGTTAAATAATTTAAATTTAAATTCTTGACATGGTTGTAGTTTATAGCCTTATTAGTATTACAAGTCACTATCATAGCTTTTGAAACCTGAATTTTAACATGAGATATAGTACACTAATTTGGAAATTCTGGATATGTAGGATGGGTTTCAAGCTGGCTACAAGATCCGAAGAAGCTCTGCATTGAAAAAGCTTATGGATCAATATTGTTATAAATATTGTTTGGATGTTAATGGAGTTGGTTTTTTGTTCAACGGTTATCTCGTCCAACCAGAGCAGACTCCTTTTGAGGTTTGTGTTTGCCAACATCTCTTCATTATTATTTCATATAAATATTTGTTGTATTCTTATAATAATTAACAATCGTCTCATTGTCATAATTCTTGGTTTTCTTCTCCAAATTATATTTGCTGCAGTTGGGAATTGAGGATGGCGAGGAAATGCTTGCCATGCTTCATCTGAGAACAGGACATGCTAGGTGTTTATGATGAAATGCTTCCCATGCTTCACTGTTGAAGGAATTAGTTTTATTTTGGGCTATGCTAATTAATGCATAAAATTACGGACTATCAGATTTCTAGTAGTAGTATTGTGCAGTCGTTGCAGCTGGACTTTGCACTTCCTTATCCTTAGTTAATAGTATAGATTATGGATGAATTAACAGAAGTAAGATTCTAAAAATTTCAAAAGATGTTGAATGGAGAGTCTAAAAGAACAAGAAGCACAAGGATTAATGGTGACAGCCCTTCCATATTCCTTCCTGTTTTCATGTCAGTATGTATTTGTGTTTCTATATTGGTGTGAGAGTTTTAACACATTCACTTCTCTCACGCAACAATTTGCTTTGTTCCTTACAATCGAGCCTCCAACTCGATCGTGAGTGAACTCATGGCTTCTTCCACACAAGCATGGAGGAGTTAGCTCAGTGTTTCCTCTTCGACTTCCTCCCTTACCAATAGGTTAATGCCTCACACTTCCTCTACCATTTTATTTTGTTTTTTGCGCTTTTCAATCCAATGAAACATTGATGTCTAATAGTGAAGATAACCTCGAGAAATAAAAAAAAAACCTCGAGAAATAAAGTTGAATTTCAGAGCCAATTCAATTCCATAGTGAAAGCTGCAAATCATAGTTGCGACTTAAAATTGATTTGCTTGAGTTGAAGCCAAACACAACTTTGTAATCAAACGCGGTACCAAACAAAACAAACACTATATCTTTATTTTATTTTTTTGAAAGAAAACACGATGGTGGTGTTACACAGTAAGTAACAAAGTAAAAAGATACAGAAAAATAAAACAAAACACTACCTAACTAGTTTGTCTCTTAGAAGGATATACTAAGCCATATGGAGGACGATCGCAGTGAGATGAATAAGCGGAATGGGCGCTCTTCTTAGCCATAAGGTAAGCACATATATCTGATCCTTTAGAATGTGAACTAAATTGATAGCCCGTGATACAAGGCATATGAGATTTCTACTAACCCATCGGCATACAAATGCAACCTTGTATTTGTCATACTGAGAATAAGGTCTATCACTTTCAAACAATCAATCACTCCCGCATATGAAGTTTGTATAGACGATATCATAACATTTGCAAAGTAAGTGACCCCGCTATCTCATTCCCATCATGGCCACAAACACTATATCTATTTGGTGGCATATAACTAATATCAACAATTTAATTATAAAAATCTATAATTAAAAAATTCAAACATTTATTTGGCCTAATATTCATGTTTTATTAATGAGTTTTCTTTAATGTTGGACAACTTTAATTTTTAAAAATACCTATAACCACAAACTTGCTTTTGGTTTCTCCTAAAAACAACATACTTGTTAAAGAACAAACCAATCTTTCGATTTTTTTTTTTTACCCTACTTTATTGCCAAAAATCCAAAACTACCCTATTTTTTCGAAAAATTGCAAAAATACCCTACTTTTTCTGACTTTCTGGTACCACTCCACTTGGAGTTGCGGGGTACCCTAAAAAGTGACAAAATTTTTGTCCTTATTATACCCCTCAATCTCCACTTGCGGGGTACTTCCTATTTTTTTTTCGAAATTTTATGGTACAACGCAATCTCCACTTGCGTTCTAGTTTTGGCATTTTTTTTAAAATTTTTAAATACCCCTCTACTCCAAGTAGAGTGGTATAATAGGACAAAAAAATTTTGCAAAAACTTCATCACGTGATGTTGTGGTGCATGCATAAAAAATAATAATAAAAACTTAATTTAAAAAAACTAATTAAAATTATATAACACTTAAAATACCATAAAATCTACAATTATTATAAATGCCCTGCGGTCCCACACCCTCGTCTTCGACGATGTCTTCCACGATTTACTTGAGGGTCGTGTTGGTCTTCGTCATTGTTATCTGCAGTTGATTGTACCTGACTACCATAACCCAACGACAACGACACATCGTGTTCCCTTGTTGGTCATCCCAAATCCAGAAATTGTTCATTGGAGTTAAATGAAGCCGGAGAGAAGTGAGATAGTAGGTTTGTTGGTGTTGGTGTTGGTGGGTTGTTGGTGTACATTGGGTATTGTGGGATGTTGTAGGGGGGGTAATTGGTGTTGGACGGTCCGGCTTGGTTTGGGTCATTATAGGAGAAGTAGTTGTTGTTGGACGTGCTAGCTTGGTTTGGGTCATTGTAACCAAAGTTTGGCATTGAATTTTGTTGATAAGTTGACTGATAATAAGGGTCATATGCATTTCTCGGAGTGGTATATGGTGGTGGTTGGATGATATTTTGTTGGGGGGTGTCGAGAAATTCATACATTATAGAACCATGACTGTTTTGTGTTGGATGTGGTTGGGATTGATGATCTTGTAGTTGCGAAAAAATTTCATGATCCCAAAAATCATCATGAATTGGTGGTTGGTCATTGTGAATTTCAGGTTGATGCTCCGGCTGTTCTTCTTCGTCTGGATCTGAACTAGATGGTTTTGTGTCAATTGAAATCCGTAGTCGTGGGTTGCATGTGGTTGTCAACCACTCAATATACGCATGAGTATGGGTGAGTGATCTTGGCCGCATGCGAGGTAGAGTATAACGACGTCGATTGTCCCAATGTTGGCTCTCTTGTGGAAAGCGAAAACCATTGGATTCGTACCACGTCTTGTACCGTTTGTCCAACACATGGAATTCCCGCATGTCTTTTGGGGCCCCCGGTATTTCTTGTGGCAGACCAAATTGGAGCATGACCCTATCGGTTGGATGCCATTCTAACTTGTCAAAACATATAAGGTAAGTTGTTGCAGTCCAATCCCAATAGTCATCAGGCACATTGTGTGGAACTTTCTTGTATGGTCTCCATTTAAACTGGCACAAACAAAAGAGAATATTTAGTGTACGTTTTAACAATTTTGATATATATATATAAACAAATAATTTAAAAATCAAGGGTATATTACATGATGTTCAAGTATGTCATCAAACTGTCTTCTATAAGTTATAGTGTCGTGGCTTGGATTCTCGTAGTATCTTGAACCTACTCCTGTCCATCTAAGAAATGATATTAAAAAATTAGTAACTAATTTACCATATAATAACATTAATAAGAAAGGTTATAAGAAAGGTTATAATAAGAAAGGATATTAAAAAAAAAAATTGTCCTATTATACCACTTTACTTGGAGTAGAGGGGTATTTAAAAATTTTAAAAAAAATGCCAAAACTAGAACGCAAGTGGAGATTGCGTTGTACCATAAAATTTCGAAAAAAAAAAATAGGAAGTACCCCGCAAGTGGAGATTGAGGGGTATAATAAGGACAAAAATTTTGTCACTTTTTAGGGTACCCCGCAACTCCAAGTGGAGTGGTACCAGAAAGTCAAAAAAAGTAGGGTATTTTTGCAATTTTTCGAAAAAGTAGGGTAGTTTTGGATTTTTGGCAATAAAGTAGGGTACAAAAAAAAATTTCCAATCTTTCATCAAAGCCATTAAAAATTTTAATAGAAAAATATTAACTATTGCTTCCGAGATAGTATGAATATAATATGAATATTTTGAAGCTTGTGTAGTTAAAGTTTTAAGAATGCAATAAAAAAAGATGTTTTCAATATAAATGTTTCTATTTTTGTTTCTTTAACTAGTGTCTCCAGAAATACTACTAATTAACATGACCATTTTTAATATTAAAAAAATGCTAAGGAATGGCCAAAAACACTTATTAAAAACTTTAAATTATACATTTTTAGAAGAAAAAAAAATATATTCATTCAATGCATTGGAATTTAAAGTGTGATTTTTTTATAAAGAATAGTTTTTAAATTTTACCCTTCCCACAAGCCTCTTGCTTAGAAAATCTTTGAACAAACTCATCTAAGCTAGCCTGTACAGCCTCTATCCTCTACATCAATCACCAACACGTCTCTGTAGACCCGAATTTGTGCAAGCAACAGTGATTATAGACATAAAATGTTTAGATTAGAGTAATAATTATTTTTCGTAATAGAGCCATTGAGAGCATCCAAATCCATATTATCCATATGAGTGGTATAAATGGGTCTTTCATAATATATTATATTACTTCACATTTTTCAATTATTTAAATCATTTAACTACATTTTTTAAATATCCATCTACTCCACTAAAACTTTAAAATGGGTCTCACTAAACCTACAATATGTCAACAGAGTCTTTTGTTGCTTTGTAAATACTACTCCCTCCGTCTCATAATACATGTCACAGTTGACCCTATTACGCATACCTATGCATAATTTTGAGCTTAAATATCTTGAATAATATGTTAGAAAAAATTATGAAAATTTGATATTTTGAAAATACTCATCGAGACAAATCTAACGACATCTTATATGATATTATTTATCTTTGTATATTAGTAGAAAAATATGGTCAAAGTAAGTTAGGTCAAAATTGCAAATTTTTAAATGGATCATTTATTACGGGACGGAGGGAGTATTTTTTATTTATTTTTTAATGCACAAAAAGCAGAAGGTATGTAGCAATGGAGAGGGGAAGCACTTGGGTGACATAATGTCACCGTGACATTAAATCTGGGCCACACAACACATACAACACATCTGGGCCACACAACACAACACCTTTGTGTGGTCCAGATTTAATGTCACGGTGACATTATGTCACCCAAGTATTTTCCCAAGAATTTTGATCTCCACCCAACAACTTTTACTCGCACCCTGCACTGCTTCCAAATATACCCTTGTGTTAGTTAAGTCACGCAGCGTGACTTAACTAACGCGCGTTGTAAGCAATGCGTGACTTAAGTCACGCACGTTGTAAGCCATGCGTGAGTTAAGTCACGCACGTTGGCCGGTGGTCAGAACTGAAGAACAAACGTTTTTTTGGTCTGTGGTCAATGTTTCAACATTCAATCCACACGTTTTCTACCAAATTTTACACGTTTTTTGACCACATTAATGGTATTTACCACATATACTACCATTTCTACCTATAAATACATCTACATATTTCCCTAATTCCTCACACCATCTCACTTTCTCCCCCTCATCACTCTCTCCCTCTATTTCTCTTCTTTCTTCTTTTTCTTTTCAATATTCTCTTTGGGGTAAAAGGTGATCAATTTTCGTCGGGCTAAAATAGTGAGTAGCCGACTTGGGGAAATGATCGACCCTTGGGATAATTTTAAACCTGTTTTTTTAACCGCAGAAACTTTTTACCGTGGGTAAAAAGAACTTCGTGTGGTAAAAAAAACAGCTTTAAATTTAGCCCAAGGGTTGATGATGTATTTTCCCCAAGAAGGCTGCTCACTATTTTACCCCACGAAGATTGTTCACTTTTTACCCCAAGAAGGATAAAATAAGTAGATTTAGTGAATAAGTAGATTACTTTTTATCATATGAATTATTGTAATGTAATTTATGAATTATTAATAAAATGAGAGATTATTTATGCCTCAATTTTGTTCCTTTGTTTTATATTTGTTGTATTTACCTTTATTTATATTTGTATTGTATTTACCTTTATTTATATTTGTATTAATATAAAGAATAATATTGAATCAATAATTTAGAATAAAATTAAGAAAATAATTTAGATTAATGTAAACAAAATAATTTCAAAATAAAGTTAATAAAATAATTTTGAATAAAGTTAAGAAAATAACATAATTTGAATAAAGTTAAAATAAACAAAATAATTTCGAATAAGTTAATAAAAATAATTTGAAAAAGTATCCTTGCACCACTTAACTTGCGTTGCATAAGTTAACTTGCGCACAAACTTACACTTGCGCAAGTTAACTAGCGCATGGACATTTTCGACATGGCTACAGGATGCGAGTAAAAGTTGCTGGGTGGAGAGCAAAAATCTTTTCCCAATGGAGAGGAACGGTGGTAAGAATTGGAACTGGCCAAAATATTAAAGACACTCTGACATGTGTCCTTGGTTTTGGTGAAGGAGTGGTAGAAAATCGGAAAATACTTGGGTGACATAATGTCACCGTGACATTAAATCTGGGCCACACAAAGGTGTTGTGTTGTGTGGCCCAGATGTGTTGTATGTGTTGTGTGGCCCAGATGTTGTGTGACAATGTGTGTTGTGTGGCTCAGATTTAATGTCACGGTGACATTATGTCACCCAAGTGCTTCCCGTAGAAAATCTACCCCGATATTCCTGCTCTGAGAGCTCTTGTCATTTCACACTTTAGAGAAATGTGTGTGTTGGTACGAGGATTTTCTTAAATTGATACTCCCTCCGTCCCGGAATAACTGACCCATTTTCTAAAAAAAAGTGTCCCAAAATAACTGACTCATTTCAATTTTCAATACAACTTTTATCATTCCCAATACAATATAACACTAAATAATACTACTTTTATCATTCCCAATACAATATATTCCACTTTCCCCTTTATTTATACATTTTTCTTAATCTGTGTGAAATGAGCCAAGGGGTCAAATAAATTGGGACGGAGGGAGTAATGTGTACGATAGTTATTGTTAGTTCAATTCGAAAAAATAATTAGATGTGGAACAATTACTCAAGAACGAAGAAAGAATTTTTTTTGGTTATAGAATGAAGTAGATGAACATGTATGATCAATGTAACAAAATCATAGTCAACATTCTAATCATAGTCAAGTAACTAACAATTCTGTTTGACAATAACCACTTCTAGTTTGCCACACTATTAACTTGTTTTTCAAAGAAAATTGAATCTAATTGTCTCAATGTGTTTGCTTCTTTTATATGAGACTGGATTTTTGGCTAGTTTTATTGTTGATTTGTTGTTAATAATAAACTTTATTGGCTTGCTAACTTCAATTTTTATTCCCATCAACAATGAACCAAGGCACACAATTTGACAAGAGAAATCCTTTCATCGACACAAGCATAAATAAATAATGTTGGGCAAATACACATATAAAGATTTATTTTTAATAATAAAAAAATTGATAATAAATTATTTAATATTTTTAAAAAAATCTTTGTTTAAATTAAACCGGAGGTTCTTTAACTTATTTAATCGTAGCACATTGGTCTTTTAAATTTTTTGTTCCATTTTGGTCTTTTAACTTAATTAATTGTAATAGTTAATCCTTTAAGCTTTTTCCGTATAAATTAGGTCATTTAAATTATTTAATCGAAACAATTTAAGAATTTCAGATCTTAAAAATGTACTCCCTCAGTCCCATATTATAAACAAAAAAAATCAAACTTATTAAGAAAACTAAAACATAGTAGTTTGCAACATAGTTTCTTGTGTTTTCCTTGAAATAAGTTTTATACGAAGATATAAAAATAATTTTTATTGGTTATTCGTTATTGAGAAAATGAAAGAGATAGCAAATTGAATGCACTTTACAATTAATTTTGCTTCGGAAAAGATGATTTTTTGAAAAAAAACATAATTAAATATGATAAAAATTAGTCTTTTTTGCTTATAATTTGGGACAATGAAAATGTGTTTTTTTTGTTTATAATTTGAGACGGAGGGAGTAAGTTATTTGGAGTCTAAGAAAAAATATAGTATGAATATCTTGAAACTTGTGTTACTAAAGTTTTAAGAATGTAAAAAAAAATATGTTTTCAATATAAATGTTTCTATTTTTGTTTCTTTAACTAGTGTATCAGATATACTGCTAATTAACATGACCATTTTTAATATTGAAAAATGCTAATGAACGTTAAAAAACACTTATTAAAAAGTTTAAATTATAAGTTTTTATAAAGATATATTTATTCAATGCATTGGAATTTAAAGTGTGATTTTTCTCATAAAGAATAGTTTTTAAATTAAACCTTTCTGATAGGCCTCTTGCTTAGAAAATGAGTAATTAGCCAAAGACCCCCCCGAAATTGCAAGGTGAATCAAATACCCCCCCTGTAGTTAACGAAACATCAATTACCCCCCCCCCCCCCGAAATTGTCTAGCGTCTGTCAATTACCCCCCTCCGTTAATTTCCTCCATCCAACATGCTGATGTGGCCGTTAACTGCCACGTGGCACTGCCACATGGTCAGAAAAGTCATGCCACGTCATAGGGGGGTAATTGACTATATTTGATTTTTTTTTTGAAAAAAATCTGATTTTTTTTTTTAAATTGAAACTGCATTTTCGGGGGGGTTTTTGGCTACAGGGGGGTATTTGATTGTGTGGCAGGTTTTGAAATTGAAAACAATGATTTGATTTTGTTCAACAAATCAAAGATTTCAGGTAACAATCTAACATAACCCACCCTAAGGAAGGATCTAAACTACTAGGAACTCACAAAGATTATTCTGAAATCTCTTAAAGCTTCAACTCCTTCTCCTTTCTCCCACAATTGCTTCTAAACACCAATTTAAGTCATCATCAACATCACACTAAACATGCATTCACTTCTGAGCTTAATTTGAACACAATTTCAGAAATGGTGAAGTTGATGGTGTGTTTCGATTTGGACAGAAGAGGGGGAATTGAAGCTTGCTTTAGGGCTTAATAATGATGAAAATGATAATGGAAGCTTTGCATGTTGATTTTTATTGAAGTACATGATAGTATTGTTGTGTATGTTGGTAGTTTTGATTAAAATTCTTGGTTCACAATAGTTATATGAAATATGTATTGTTGTTCTAAGTATTTTCTTATGTGTATTGGAAACAAATGTAAGAGGCAATTATGCCAAGCTGTTTGTGCTGCTATTGTTCTAAGTTGTTTGTGTTGTTATTGTTCCAACAAGTTCGTGTCAAAAACCCCCCTGTAGTTTATCAATAATGGTCAAAAACCCCCCTGTATTTGAATTATTTGGGCTTATGTTTTGACAGAACCTGTTATGCTAGTTCTGTTTGTGGCTGGTGGCGTGTTTCTGCTATGGGCCTGCAGTGTCTGGGTGCCTGCAGTGTCTAGGTGCATGAGTGTCTAAGTTCATAATCTATGACTAAGGTATGCTACTATATGACAGAATTATCTCTGTGAAATCATCATTTAAGTATGCTATCTATAATGACAGTATAAGCATAGAACAGTATAAGCATAGAACATCTATATGACAGAACTATATGACAGAATTATCTCTGTATAAGCACATTATATAGTAGTGATAATAATGACAGTGGCATATATTAGTCATATAAATTAGCATATAGAAAGAATAAGATTCATAGTAGTGATCAATTATCATAAATTTGCAAGGAAAAATCATATTTTTGTTCAAAAGGAAAAAAAATCATATTTTTGTTCAAAAAAAAATTTCAAAAAAAAAATTAGAAAATATAGTCAATTACCCCCCTCTGACGTGGCATGCCTTTTCTGACCATGTGGCAGTGCCACGTGGGCAGTTAACTGCCACATCAGCATGTTGGATGGAGGAAATTAACGGAGGGGGGTAATTGACTAACGTTTATCAATTTCGGGGGGTAATTGATATTTCGTTAACTACAGGGGGTAATTGACGCGCCTTGCAATTTCGGGGGGTATTTGGCTATTCACTCCTTAGAAAATCTTTGAACAAAATCATCTAAGCTAGCCTGTACAGCCTCCAGCCTCTACACCAATCACCAAGGTCTCTACACCCGAATTTGTACAAGCAACAGTGATTATAGACGTAAAATATTCAGATCAAAGTAATAATTTTTTGGTACCTGAGCTATTGAAAACTCTTGTCATTTACTCGATCCGTTTTAAAATGAATGTTGTTTTAACTAAAAAAATTGTTTTAAAATGAATGTCACCTTCAGTTTTCAATATACTATTAATTAGTTTTTCACAATAGTCCTCCTTAATTATTACTATGCACATTACTTTCAAAGTACCACATTTTACTTTAATTTTTAAGGATGGGAAATACACCAAAAGTTAACAAGACTATTTTAGTAAAAATGTCATGTCTATAAACAACATTATTGCATTTCTTAATATGTTTGTGACGGGTTAAGATCCTCTCCATTTATAATTTTTTCCATTTGTTGCAATTTGGAGAAAGATAGACAAAAAAAAATTAATGATGATGGGATCCACTTAGTGATAGGACCCACCACTTATTTTTTTTGTCTATAGTGATAGGACACTCATTTTAAAACAAAGTGATTAGTTTTTTATTATTTTTTAGTGACAATTAGAGTACCAATGGAAAAATGGTGGATAATTTACCTCAACCAATGAGCATTCACCATTTTAAATGGTATCTATGAACTATCTTGACTCCACCAATAAATTGCTTATTACATTGGTTGGTGGGTAAATTAAGCACCATTTTTCAAAGATAATCTAAAAAAAACCTATTTTTATTATTGCTCCTGTGTTTAAATCTTGCATTATTGGTAACAGATAAAATGTTCAGATCAGAGTAATAGTTATTATTGCATTATTCTTCAAAAAAAAAAATATTATTGCATTGCTACTTTTTATCATTAATTGCATTATATCACCCGGTAAGCAATACTGATTTTTTTTTTTTTAACTGTGGGTCTCCTGGATGTTTAAGACTTTTTTATTTTTATATAGACTAATTCATTCAGCAATATTTTTTTATATAGATTCATTAAATAATAAAATAATTTTATATAGAAATCCAGTGATATAAAAAGAACGAACTCATAATTGTATTCAGTAACACCATAACCGTACCATTATAGGGTCCATTTGTTTCAGATTTTTTTTTCAAAAAAAATCTATTTTTCCCCTTAAAAAAATCACTTATTTCATTTTTAAATGTTTGTTTAGGATTTTTTAAAATCGTTTTATTAAAAAAACATCTATTTTGATCATAAAATAAAGGGTGTGTTTGTTTCAGCTTTAAAAAAATAAATTTTGTGTCAAAAGAATCTAGAGATATTTTTTTATATATTTTTAAAAAAATTTGAAGTTATTTGTGTTTGCCTACTATCCATAAAATCCATTTTTTTTTAAAAAAAGAGTTGTAACATGCACATGTGTTATCTCCTTGTTGTTGAAAAAAATAGATTTTTAGAAAAACTAATCCTAATAGCTTTTTATTTTAGGGTCAAAATAGATTTTTTTGATAAAATTATTTTTCTAAAAATCCTAAACAAACACTTAAAAATGAGAAAAGTGATTTTTTTAAGGGACAAAATAGATTTTTTTTGGAAAAAATCTGAAACAAACGGGTCCAAAAAGCTATTAGGATTAGTTTTTCTCAAAACTTTTTTTTCAAAAATAAGGAAGTAACACATGTACATGTTAAAACTCTTTTTATTTAAAAATTGATTTTTATGAGTAGTAGACAAACAAAAATAACTTCAGATTTTTTTTTTAAAATCTCTAAAAATTAATCTCTAAATTCTTTCGACGCAAATTCTATTTTATTTTTCAAGTTAAAACAAATGGGGAATTAGTCACTTTAGTCCCTGAATGGGGAACGATTCGTCAATTTAGTCCCTGAATGCAGATAAATTGCAAAATAGTCCCTGAATGTAGACTTTGTTAGTCAATTTAGTCCCTGAATGCAGACTCCGTTAGTCAATTTAGTCCCTGAATGTAGACTTCGTTAGTCACTTTAGTCCCTGAAATTGACCATGCAGGGACTGTTTTGCATATTATCTGCATTCAGGGACTAAATTGACGAATCGTTCCCCATTCAGGGACTAAAGTGACTAATTCCCCTAAAACAAATGCACCCATAATCTACTCCACATCCCTACCACTATAGCTATGATGATCAATCCCCTCAAAGAAAAAAAGGCATGATGATCGGTCTTTTCTTGGGTCTATCCTATACAGACCCCACATCTAAACTAGCCTATATAAAGTTTGGTAGTGTAATAATAAGTACTAGTATTAATTAAACTTTTTTTGACAGATAAATTAATTAAACTTGAAACAATTACATGAAGCTATAAATTAGCTACTTTACTTGAACCAAACATTGCTCCAAGTTTCTCCCTTCCAAGCTTCCAAGCTTCCAAGCTACACTACTACTTGATATTTGCTCCAAGCGTCTCCAGAATTTTGAGTTCATGGAACCAACCAGACCCAGTGACATCGGTACGGTTCGTTCATTCCTACCTTATATCTATGGTCTTAAATAAGTAATATAACTTATTTTGTTATTAACTTTACGAGAGATATTTACTAATCTTTTGATTTGATCTTTAAACGGTGTTGTATTACAGGAGCAAGAGAAACGCATCAAGAAAATTCAAATGTTGGAACCTGAATGGAGTGATTATCAGGAAAAATTTAAAGAAAAGGAGTATGCCTTGCTAACTGCAAAAATTACCCAAAGAAACAATAAAATCAAAAATGTACTCTCCAAATTTTCTTTTTCGGTTTAAAAAGTGTTTTCTACTTTCTATGTAAAAGAAACACTTGTACTTTATTATTGCAATGAATTCAGTTTTTCCTTCTCATATTTTCATGTGTCATGGTTATTTGTGACTGTTTCAACAGTTTTACGATTGCGTGCTCTGATTATAACTTTGATTCAAGACTATGCTGTCTTCTTGTTCTTTAATCACAAGGAGAGTCAATGTTCAAAAGACTATGATGTCTGTGTTACTTTTAAACTTTTCATCACGACCTTGTAAAATTTCTTGAAATTCAATTTCTGTAATTTTTTTTTAACAATAATGTCCTTAAAAAAAACAATAATTACATGCTCCCTCCGGTCTCATTTATAAGCAAATTTCTACTTTTTAGATTCAATTAATAAAAGATGTATGTAGTCTACAATATAGACCATATACATCATTTATTAAATGAATCTCGAAAGTCAAAATTTGCTTATAATAGTGACCGAGTCTCCGTTTCTTTGTTTTTCTACTAAAATTCTTTAACTGGATTCATACATTAACAGATTCTTCATATTAAATTTGGAACAATAAATCACCACCAGTGATAAAACAAATTAAGACAGAGTAAGCATAAGTCTCATGGGTAGTCAATTATTGGCTAACAAGAATAAGGTCTTGCGGGCGCTGTGTTATACGCAGTAAATCTAGGCTTAATTGTAGTTTTAACCTCTAACTTTTTTAAAGTTGCGATTTTGGCCCTCTAAGAAAAAAACTGCAAAATCGTCCCTTAAGTTTTGCAACTGTAGCAGTTTTGGCCTAAGGCAAAAAAAAAAAATGACACGTGACACCTCACTTAGGGTGCCACATTAGCGTAGACCGAGTCAAAATTGGCCTTGGGAGCCAAAACTGCCACAGTTGCAAAACTTAGGGGGTGGTTTTGTAGTTTTTTTTTAGGGGACCAAAATCGCAACTTTGGGAAAGTTAGGGGGCTAAAAGTGCAATTAAGCCGTAAATCTATCAGAGTATGTAATCCAAATTAACGGTGAATAGCGTTGTGTACTCGAAATTAAGAGTGACTCGTAAGTAATAACAAATTAATTTACTATTTACTTTGATTTCATACTTATTTCCTTTCTTATCATACATTTTAATTATCAATTTAAATGTTTGGGTTGGAGCCATCAAAAATCTCTGCAAGATATACAAGGGAGGCAATTCAAGCAGTGTATAAAAAGTCGTGACCCGTGTATAAGGATCTTAAGAAAGAAGTTAGGGTTAATTTTTTTAATGAGTTTAAGGCAAAAAGAAGAAGCTCTCCATTGAAAGAGATTATGGGTCAATATTGTTTTGATGTTAATGGAGTTGGTTTTTTGTTTAATATTAGATTGAGGAATTCAGTTAGTTAGAATAAATCCTAGAGTTTAAGGTAACTAACTTTGGTTAGCTTGTTAACCAAGTTAGAAAGTTTGTTTTAGTTTGTTAGAGAAGTTTGTTACAAAAATTATTTGTATATAAGCTTCTCATTGCTTGTAAATATCAAGATTTTTTTATATCAATAACATTCATCATTCAATAATATTTTTTCAGTTTTATACCATTGCTTTTCTCTCTCTCAAAAAATCTCATAAACCCAGTTTCTGTTTTATCAGTTTTGCACAGTTTGTTGCCCAGTTTTCCAACCTAGTTCTATAGGTTATCCACCTGGTTCTATAGGTAATCCACTTGGTTATATAGGAAATTCACCATTGTTCTATCAAATTGGTATCTTGAGCCCAGTTCGTTCTTTGTTGTTAGAGAATTCGTGAAGGATGGTAACTCATAGCAATAATATCCCAGCGCATTTACCGGTGTTTGAAGGCAAGTATTACGATCAATATATCATAAAGATGAAGGTTATCTTCAGGTTTCAGGATGTTCTTGAAGTAGTGAATGATAGTGTACCAGCACTAGCAGTGAATGCTACAGATGTGCAACAAACAACAAACAAGGATGTAAAGAAGAAAGATGGGAAAGCCATGTTCTTGATGCATCAGAGTGTGAACAATGAGATATTTGAGAAGATCATATGCATTTTGAAAGTGCAAAGGAAACTCGGGAAGCATTGGAAAAGTTATATTCTGGAGATGGTAAATTGAAGAAGGTGAGGCTTCAAGCTTTGAGAAGACAGTATGGAGGAAGAAGAAACCATCAGTCAATACTTTGATAAAGTTATGAATCTGTCAAATCAAATGGCCAGGAATGGTGAAAGTGTTACAGACATGATGAAGGTTGAGAAAGTTCTTAGAACGCTAGCACCAAGATTTGATCACATTGTAGTTGCTTTGGATGAATCCAAAGATTTTGATTCTATGAAAATTGAAGAATTGCAAGCAAGTCTTGAAGCACATGAGTTTAGTTTGACTGATAGAACCAAAGCTTGAGCTAAATATGCAGCTTCTAATCAAGCTTTACAGGCTCAGCATGTGAAGAAAGGAAAATTCAAGAAGGGGAAGAAACCCTGGATTGAACAATCTCATAAAGATGGTGAAGGTTCTAGCAAGAATCAAGAAATGAATGATGCAACAAAGTCTGATCAGAAGAAGAAGAAAGATAAGAAGGACATTCAATGCTATAATTGTCAGAAGATGGACATTATGCATCTGAATGCAGATCAAAGAGAGTACCAAGAAACAAAGATGAGGCTCAGTTTGCACAAGGTGATGATTCAGACTCTGAAGAAAGGCTTCTGATGGCAATCATCAAAGAAGAAGAAGAAAAGGGTGATGAATGGTATTTGGGTACTGGGTGCTTTAATCACATGACTAGTAAGAAATCTTGGTTTGCTGAATTAGATGATTCAGTAAATAGAAAAATAAGGTTTGCAGATAATAGCATGGTGAGTGCTGCAGGAATTGGCAAAGTTTTGATTCATAGGAAAGATGGGAAGAAGGCTAGCATCACTGACGTGCTCTATGTTCCAAACATGAAGAGCAACCTCATTAGTATTGGTCAATTACTGCAAAAGGGGTATACTATGAAGATGGAAGCACAAGCCATGAAGGTTTATGATTGCAAGAATAGGTTGATTCTGAAAGCTCCATTGTCAAAGCAAAGAACTTTCAGAATCAACATCAATGTAATTGAAGACAAATGCTTGCTATCAGAAACTGAAGGTGAAAACTGGCTATGGCATCAAAGATATGGGCATATCAATTTCAGGGACTTGAATATGCTTAGTGAGAAGAAATTAGTGCAAGGTTTACCAAAGATAAAGCTACGTAATGAAGTATGTGATATGTGTTGCACTGCAAAGCAAGCCAAAAATTCATACAATGCAACAGTACCATTCAATGAAACCAGAAAACTTGAGGTAATTAATTCTGATGTATGTGGACCCTTTGAAGTGAAGTCAGTATGAGGAACTATATACTTTGTGACATTCATAGATGAATTTACTAGGAATTTATGGAATTATTTGTTGGCTAAGAAAGTGAAGTATTTGGTGTGTTTAAGAAGTTTAGACTGCTAGTTCAAAATGAAAGTAGTGGAATGATTAGCAGACTAAGAACTGATGGAGGAGGTGAGTATACTTCCACTGAGTTTAATGATTTTTGCTCATCATATGGCATCAATCATGAAGTTACTGCACCATACACAGCTCAATACAATGAAATCTCAGAGAGGAAGAATAGAACCTTGGTAAATATGATAAGAAGCATGTTGACGCAAAAGCAGATGCCTCATTACTTGTGGGGAGAAGCAGCTGCTACTGCAACATATCTCATCAATAGAAGTCCCACAAAGAAGCTGCATGACAAAACACCAGAAGAAGCATGGTGTGGTGTAAAACCAAGTGTTTAACATTTAAAGATCTTTGGTTCATTGTGTTTCAGACATGTACCTGATCAACTGAGAAGAAAATTAGATGATAAATCTCAGGTAATGATTATGGTTGGATATCACTCAACTGGTGCCTACAAACTATATGATACAAATAGGAAGAAAGTATTGTTCAGCAAAGACGTGAAGTTTGATGAAACAAAATGCTGGAACTGGAAAGATAAGTCATCAAATGAGTTTGACAGTCACCTCTATCTATCTGACTCAGAGACAGAAGATGTTGAGATTGAAGAACAAGAAGAAATTGTTGAGGATACAAATGAAGGAGGTGTAAGAGTTTCTAATAGGCCAACAAGGAATACTCTACCACCAAGCAGGTTGAGAGATTATGAGAGGTTTCCTCATTAAGCGCAGTCACAAATGAAGGTGATTTTGTGCAATTGGCAATGCTTGTTGAAGCTGAACCAGTGTCTTTTGAGGAAGCTCTCAAACAAAATCATTGGAAGAAGGCAATGATTGAAGAATTGGACTCTATAGAGAAGAATGAAACTTGGAGATTCGTTCAACTACCTATTAATAAGAAATGTATTGATGTTAAATGGGTTTTCAAAACAAAACTGAAGTCAGATGGTCAAGTTGCAAAATACAAGGCCAGGCTAGTTGCAAGAGGGTTCCTACAAAAGTATGGTCAAGACTACTATGAAGTATATGCTCTAGTAGCAAGGATGGAAACAATTAGATTGATTGTTGCTATAGCAGTCAAAAATAATTGGTCCATGTATCAGTTAGATGTAAAGTCTGCTTTTCTCAATTGTGAGTTAGAAGAAGAAGTATATATGATTCAACCACCAGGATTTGAGATAAAGGGCAAGGAAGAGTAATAAAGCTCTGTATTGTTTAAACTAATCCCCAAGTGCTTGGAATAAGAAAATAGACAGTTTTCTTGTTCAACAAGGTTTCATGCAGTGTGTAAATGAACATGGAATTTACTGCAGAAACACCACTAATAATCTTATTGTTTGCTTATATGTGGATGACATGCTAGTTGCTGAAAACAATGAAGAAGAAATGAAGGCTTTTAAGAAGAATATGATGAAGGTGATTGAGATGTCTGATCTGGGCAATCTCACATATTTTCTGGGAATTGAGTTTGAAATGAATTCACATAGAATTCTGATTCATCAAAGGAAATATGCACAAGATGTTTTGAAGAGGTTCAATATGCTGAATTGCAAACCAATTTCAACTCCAATTGACAGAGGAGTAAAATTGTCTTTGGTAAGTTATGAGAAAGAAGTGGATCCAACCTTATTCAAACAAATTGTGGGCTCATTGAGGTATCTGTGCCATACAAGACCTGATATTGCATATGGTGTAAGATTGATCAGTAGATACATGGTGAAACCTACCACCTCACACTTAGTTGCAGCTAAGAGGATTCTGAGATATGTGAAGGGAACAAGCAGTTATGGTATTCAGTACTCTAAGAATCAAAGTGGTGAACTAGTAGGTTACTCTGATTCTGATTGGAGTGGAGATAAGAATGACAGAAAAAGCACTGCAACCTATGTGTTCATGATTGGAAATGCAACTTTTTCATGGAGTTCTAAGAAGGAATCAGTAGTTGCATTGTCTTCTTGTGAGGCAGAGTACATTGCAGCTTCCATGACAGCATGGCAAGCTCAATGGATCAACATGTTACTGATGGAATTGCAACTGGTAAAGGATGAGAAGATGGAGCTCAAAATTGATAGCAAATCAGCTATAGACTTGGCAAAGCATCCAGTGGTACATGGTAGGATCAATCATATTGAAACCAAATTCCATTTTCTAAGAGATCAAGTAAACAAAGGAAAATTGGAAGTTGTGCATTGCAAAACTAAAGAGCAAGTTGCAGACTTGCTTACAAAGCCATTGAAGACTAGCAGCTTTGAATACTTGAAGAATAAGCTGGGAATGGCAAAAGCTTCTAACTAAATGAATTAGGAGGTGTATTAGATTGAGGAACATCAGTTTGTTAGAATAAATCCTAGACTTTAGGGTAACTAACTTTGGTAGCTTGTTAACCAAGTTAGAAAGTTTGTTACAAAATTTCTTTGTGTATAAGCTTCTCATTGCTAGTAAATATCAAGATTTTTTTATATAATAACATTCATCATTTAATAATATTTGAGTTTTATACCATTGCTTCTCTCACTCTCTCAAAAAATCTCGCAAACCCAGTTTCTGTTTTATCAGTTTTGCACAGTTTGTTAACCAGTTTTTCCACCTGGTTTCATTGGTTATCCACCTGGTTCTATAGGTAATCCACGTGGTTCTATAGGAAATTCACCATTGTTCTATCATTTAATGGGTGTCTAGTCCAACCTGAGCAAACTCCTTTTGAGGTTTGTGTGTTGGCCAACATCTATTTATTAATTACTATTTCATTTAAACATTTGCTTTATTTTTAGGGAAATGTTAACTTGTGCCCTTATGGCACATGTTAAGAATTCCACTAATAGAAATTATGTATCGGAAATTGTGTTCATTTATTGCTCAAAATGTTTAATATAATCTTTTTACAATAAATTCTTACCATTAATGGAATGACATTAATGCTTAACATGTGCCCTAAGGGCATAAGTTAACATGACCCTTATTTTTATAAGGGTAGTGTTAACTTGTGCCCTCAGGGCACATGTTAAGAATTTAAAAATGGAATTAAATAATAAATTTTTTCTTGAAAAGATAAGATTTCAAATTTCAAGAATATTGAATGCACAATTTTCAACAAAATATTTCTATCTTTGGCTTCTTAACTTGTGCTTTGAGGGCACAAGATAACATTTCCCTTTTTATAATGATCTTTTCATTGTCATAATGCTGGGTTTACTACAAATTATAATTTTTGCAGCTGGGAATAAAGGATGGCGATGAAATGCTTGCAATGCTTCATTTGAGAATGGGACGTGTTTAGTGTTTTTGATGAAATGTTTGCCATGCTTCATTATTGTAGATGGAATTAGTTTCATTTAAACCTAACTTTTTTTTGAACAATCATTTAAAGCTAACTAATGCATAATGTGCCTTCTATTTTCTAGTAGTAGTGTTGTGCGATTGTTGCAGCTGGACTTTGCACTTCCTTGTCCTTAGTTCATTGTATAAATTATGAATGGTTTATCATATTTCTATCTGGCTCCATGAGGGTGTGACGTATAATGTTATGAAAAATGAATGTGTATTGGATGTTTGGCTCATGCATATGTCCTAAAAAGTTTATGAAAATTAATGTTAGCTCACATGTGATTTTAGTTTTTGTAACACCCCGTTTTCCCAACATAAAAATTTCATTTAAAATCAGAGTATTTTGATCACAACGGAATGTCACATACTTCATTTAAATCATAAAACAGATAATAATAATTATCTTTTCAATTCAACATCATGAAAATCTTAAAATTGTTGCAGCGGAAAATAGTTCAACATCTAAAAGTCTTGGCACGCAGGCCTTATTGGAAAATCTCATAAATTAGTTCATAAAAGAGACACGTAAGGAATAGAAGTAAAAGCAAGCCCCCATCCCGTTACGTATCAGAGCACCTAGACACCAACTGAGAGTCCACTCATGAACGCCTCTAATCTTTATTACCTGCACATTACCCACGGTCGAGGCAACATATACGCAGAAGGGGTGAGATTTCATAGTCAATACATTAAGCATATAATCCAATAAAATGCATTTAACAACTTAAACATTAATAACATGTCAACAATTAACAATCAGTATATTTTTCATTTCATAACAAATACAATCATCAAATATCATTACTAATTTTCATCACAATCATAATCAACTTAACACTCAGCTTGACGACACAACTCATCTTTGACCATGCAACTCTATCAACTCAACAACAACTCGACAACACAACTCATCTTAGACCATGCAACTCTATCAACTCAACAACAACTTGACAACTTAACATCATGAACTTCTTGATATGCAAATGCATGTGGTACCAATCAACAACAAATGAGCATAATAGGCTCTTCATCGTGTGAGCACAAAGGCTGCCGGGCCTAAAGCCCCCAACTTTAATGAGCACAAAGGCTGCCGGGCCTAAAGCCCCCAACTTTAATGAGCACAAAGGCTGCCGGGCCTAAAGCCCCCAACTTTAATGAGCACAAAGGCTGCCGGGCCTAAAGCCCCCAACTTTAATGAGTATGCAATGGACTCAAACTTCCAGCAACTTAGACGACATCATGAACGACTCATACGACTCATAATCATGGACAACTTCTTAATTTCTTGCAACATAGACCGACTCATGCAATCTCAAGACATTAAAGGTCAGCAGCAATGAACAGCAACAGATTTACAACATATAACAGTGTTGGAATATCTCAACATCATTTAAGGAATGGATTACATCAACATAATATCATAAAAACATCATAACATTATTCATGCAACATTACTAATCATTTCAGTCATATAAACAGACTTCTGTAACATCTGGAAACATTCTAAATCACCCCCATTCTTACTTCTAAGGTCAGCTCAAGACTATACGTGCGAAAGGATCGCATCGGGACAATTTTGGGCAACTAACAGCCTAACTCGCAGTTGCGAGTAACTTCACTCGCAATGGCGAGCAAAGTGTGCATTCTGGGTTCCTACGTATTTACTCGCAGTGGCGAGTTATTCTGCTCGCAGTTGCGAGCTCACAGGTCACTCGCAGTTGCGAGTGCATTGCTCGCAGTTGCGAGTTCTGAGTTCTAGCTCGCAGATGCGAGTGTTCTTGCTCGCAGGTGCGAGCGATGAATGTCAGTACGGCCAGAAACCTAAAAATTCCAACTTTTCACTTAATCTCCTAATTCTAACCTCAATTCAACATCTAATTATCATCTTATGGTATAACTAAGTTCTGTACACTAATTTAGCATCAACCTAACATCTTTTCATGATTCAATCATCAAATTCGGTCTTAAACCTAATTCCCAATTCTCACCAAAACTTAACCTAATCATGCTAAATTCATCCTATAGGATCATACCCTTAATAGTAATGAAAATTAGTCTCACCCTTACCTTGTAATTGCAGAATCGATAGCCTCTCCCTCTGGTTCTCCTCTTCTGACTTTTCTCCCTTTTCTCCAAAAGCGTTTCACGTAAAAACGTTTCCCACTTATGTCAGTATTATTTATTTACTCTTATTACTCATCTCACCTATAAACTTACTCTTTCCACCTCACAGCCCAACTTCTAATATTTTTATTTTATTTCTAATATCTTATTTTATTTAATAATAAAATAAGTCACACCAACATAACAACTTCACAACATCATATACTCAACATAATTTCTTCATAAATCGTATAACTTACTCAAATCATAAATCACATAAATTACTCAAATTATAAATCATATAAGCATATATTTATAAATATATACTAAACTTCATTGAATTAATTAAATAGTTAAGACGGGCGTTACAACTCTCCCCAACTTATAGAATTTTCGTCCTCGAAAATTTACCTCAAGAAAACAACTCTGGATAAGACTCCATCATCTTACTCTCTAGCTCCCATGTCAGGCTTTCACCAGTCGCTCCACTCCAAACAACTCTCACTAGAGGAATCTCCTTGCCTCTCAACGTCTTCATCTTGCGATCATCAATCCTCAAGGGTAAGGTCTCTACCGTAAGGTTGTCTCTAACTTGCACATCATCACTCTGAATCACATGGGACGGGTCTGGAACATACTTCCTCAATTGCGACACATGGAACACATCATGCAAATTCGATAAATGAGGTGGTAAGCCAACTCTATAAGCCACCGTGCCAATTCTCTCGGATATCTGATAAGGACCAATAAACTTTGGAGTCAACTTCTTTGACTTCAATGCACGACCGACACCGGTCGTTGGAGTAACTCTCAAGAACACATGGTCTCCCTCTTGAAACTCAAGGTCTTTCTTACGCTTATCATGGTAGCTCTTCTGTCGACTCTGCGACGCTTTCATCTTCTCTTGAATCATCTTCACCTTCTCAGTAGTCTGTTGAACAATTTCTGGTCCTAGAACCACACTTTCACCGGTCTCAAACCAACACAACGGAGTCCTACACCTCCGACCATACCAAGCCTCCAAAGGTGTCATCCCAATACTTGAATGATAACTATTATTATATGTGAACTCTATCAACGGAAGATGACTATCCTAAGTTCCACCTTGCTCAAGTACACAAACTCTCAACAAGTCTTCGAGTGACTGAATCGTTCTTTCCGACTGACCATCTGTTTGAGGATGATAAGCCGAACTCAATCTCAACTTAGAGCCTAACGCCTCTTGCAAACTCTTCCAAATCTAGAAGTAAATCTTGGATCTCTATCTGACACGATGCGTAAAGGAACACCATGCAGCTTCACAATGTCCCGAATAAAAATCTCCGCCAACTGAGCTACAGGAAAACTAATATTAATCGGATGAAGTGTGCTGACTTCGTCAATCTACCAACAATTACCCAAATAGCGTCATTCCCTTTAGGAGTATTAGACAAACTCGTCACAAAATCCATGGATATACTATCCCATTTCCATTCTGGTACATCTAACGGTGTTATCAACCCAGCAGGTTTCTGATGTTCTACCTTCGACTTCTGACAAATCAAACAAGAATACACAAATTGTGCTACATCACGTTTCAATCCAGACCACCAAAACAAGTTCTTTAAGTCATGTTACATCTTTGTAGCTCCCGGATGAATACTCAATCTACCCCTATGACTCTCTTCAAGAATCATTTTCGTCATCTCATCATTATCTGGAATACAAATCCTACCTCGAAACCTCAACACACCTTGATCATCGACCTTAAAGTCACCATCTTTAGTTTGATTACTAGCAACCAACAAGTCCACAACTTAACATCAACTTATGCGCCTCTCTAATACTTTTCAAGAAATCATTATCAATTTTCAGCATTCCTAGCTTAACACTCCGAGACGACATTTCACAAACTAAGCTCAAATCTCTAAACTGTTCGAGCAATTCAAATTCCTTCACCATCATAGCAGACATATGTAAGGTCTTCCTACTTAAGGCATCCGCAATAACATTGGCTTTACCCGGATGGTAATTCAAACTAAAGTCATAATCTTTCAACAATTCGAGCTACCTTCGCTGTCTCATATTCAATTTCTTCTGATCAAACAAATACTTCAAGCTCTTGTGATCACTAAACACCTCAAATCTCGAACCATACAAGTAATGTCTCCAAATCTTAAGCACAAATACAACTGCAGCTAATTCAAGATCATGAGTAGGATAGTTTCGTTCATGAATTATCAACTGTCTTGATGCATAAGCAACCACTTCACCATCTTGCATAAGCACACCGCCTAAGCCCAACTTGGACGCATCACAATACACCACAAGAGGTTCATCAGGTCTCGGCAAAATCAAAACTGGAGCCGTCGTCAACCGCTTCTTCGATCCATTAAAACTGTTCTCACAATAAACATCCCACACAAAGGTTTTACCTTTACACGTCAACTGTGTTAACGGAAGTGCTAACTTAGAAAATCCTTCTATAAATCTTCGATAGTAACCTCATTCAACCAGAATTCACACTTAGACAATTTAGCATACAACTTCTCCTCTTTCAGCACTTGCAAAACAATCTTCAAATGTCCCGCATGTTCTTCTTCTGTCTTAGAGTAAATCAAAATATCATCGATGAACACAACCACAAAGCGATCCAAAAATGCATGGAAAACGCGATTCATATACTCCATAAACTCACCAGGTGCATTACTAACACCAAAAGGCATCACCTTATATTCATAATGTCCATATCGCGTCCTAAAGGCCGTCTTCTGCATATCTTCATCTTTTACTTTAATCTGGTGATAACTCGACCTCAAGTCAATCTTGCTGAACACACGTGCACCCCCTAGCTGGTCCATCAAGTCATCAATTCTTGGAAGTGGATATCTATCCTTTATAGTTACTTTGTTCTACAGTCGATAGTCAATGCATACCCTCATACTACCATCCTTCTTCTTAACCAACAATACCGGCGCACCCCAAGGTGAAACACCTGGTCTTATAAACTTCTTATCAAGTAAATCCTCCAACTGTTTCTTCAACTCAGCTAACTCAGATGCCGACATACGGTAAGCTGTCATAGACACAGGCTTCGTTCCCGGAATAAGATTAATGGAAAATTCAACCTCTCTCTCTGGCGGCAGACACTTCCTGATGTGCCGGTAAGATCAACAACAATCTCTTCAGGAAAACTTCGGGAAATCCTCACACAATTTGCAACTTATCACTCACTGCTTGATTCTCAATAGATAGTGACGCCATCAACGAAACCATCAAAATTCCATCACGTGCTAATTGCTTCAACTGCTTAATAGACCAAACTCCGCTCCACTTTCTTCTTCGGCAGAAGAGAAATACACCGACTTACTAAAACAATTAATATGGACATGGTTATACTCCAACCAGTCCATACAAAGGGTTACACAACAAACAACAAACAAGACAACTCAAATACAGTGCAAACTGTAAAACGACACATCGACTCATCTACTTGGCCGGATGGACCGACCTGCTCTGATACCAATTGTAACACCCCGTTTTCCCAACATAAAAATTTCATTTAAAATCAGAGTATTTTGATCACAACGGAATGTCACATACTTCATTTAAATCATAAAACAGATAATAATAATTATCTTTTCAATTCAACATCATGAAAATCTTAAAATTGTTGCAGCGGAAAATAGTTCAACATCTAAAAGTCTTGGCACGCAGGCCTTATTGGAAAATCTCATAAATTAGTTCATAAAAGAGACACGTAAGGAATAGAAGTAAAAGCAAGCCCCCATCCCGTTACGTATCAGAGCACCTAGACACCAACTGAGAGTCCACTCATGAACGCCTCTAATCTTTATTACCTGCACATTACCCACGGTCGAGGCAACATATACGCAGAAGGGGTGAGATTTCATAGTCAATACATTAAGCATATAATCCAATAAAATGCATTTAACAACTTAAACATTAATAACATGTCAACAATTAACAATCAGTATATTTTTCATTTCATAACAAATACAATCATCAAATATCATTACTAATTTTCATCACAATCATAATCAACTTAACACTCAGCTTGACGACACAACTCATCTTTGACCATGCAACTCTATCAACTCAACAACAACTCGACAACACAACTCATCTTAGACCATGCAACTCTATCAACTCAACAACAACTTGACAACTTAACATCATGAACTTCTTGATATGCAAATGCATGTGGTACCAATCAACAACAAATGAGCATAATAGGCTCTTCATCGTGTGAGCACAAAGGCTGCCGGGCCTAAAGCCCCCAACTTTAATGAGCACAAAGGCTGCCGGGCCTAAAGCCCCCAACTTTAATGAGCACAAAGGCTGCCGGGCCTAAAGCCCCCAACTTTAATGAGCACAAAGGCTGTCGGGCCTAAAGCCCCCAACTTTAATGAGTATGCAATGGACTCAAACTTCCAGCAACTTAGACGACATCATGAACGACTCATACGACTCATAATCATGGACAACTTCTTAATTTCTTGCAACATAGACCGACTCATGCAATCTCAAGACATTAAAGGTCAGCAGCAATGAACAGCAACAGATTTACAACATATAACAGTGTTGGAATATCTCAACATCATTTAAGGAATGGATTACATCAACATAATATCATAAAAACATCATAACATTATTCATGCAACATTACTAATCATTTCAGTCATATAAATAGACTTCTGTAACATCTGGAAACATTCTAAATCACCCCCATTCTTACTTCTAAGGTCAGCTCAAGACTATACGTGCGAAAGGATCGCATCGGGACAATTTTGGGCAACTAACAGCCTAACTCGCAGTTGCGAGTAACTTCACTCGCAATGGCGAGCAAAGTGTGCATTCTGGGTTCCTACGTATTTACTCGCAGTGGCGAGTTATTCTGCTCGCAGTTGCGAGCTCACAGGTCACTCGCAGTTGCGAGTGCATTGCTCGCAGTTGCGAGTTCTGAGTTCTAGCTCGCAGATGCGAGTGTTCTTGCTCGCAGGTGCGAGCGATGAATGTCAGTACGGCCAGAAACCTAAAAATTCCAACTTTTCACTTAATCTCCTAATTCTAACCTCAATTCAACATCTAATTATCATCTTATGGTATAACTAAGTTCTGTACACTAATTTAGCATCAACCTAACATCTTTTCATGATTCAATCATCAAATTCGGTCTTAAACCTAATTCCCAATTCTCACCAAAACTTAACCTAATCATGCTAAATTCATCCTATAGGATCATACCCTTAATAGTAATGAAAATTAGTCTCACCCTTACCTTGTAATTGCAGAATCGATAGCCTCTCCCTCTGGTTCTCCTCTTCTGACTTTTCTCCCTTTTCTCCAAAAGCGTTTCACGTAAAAACGTTTCCCACTTATGTCAGTATTATTTATTTACTCTTATTACTCATCTCACCTATAAACTTACTCTTTCCACCTCACAGCCCAACTTCTAATATTTTTATTTTATTTCTAATATCTTATTTTATTTAATAATAAAATAAGTCACACCAACATAACAACTTCACAACATCATATACTCAACATAATTTCTTCATAAATCGTATAACTTACTCAAATCATAAATCACATAAATTACTCAAATTATAAATCATATAAGCATATATTTATAAATATATACTAAACTTCATTGAATTAATTAAATAGTTAAGACGGGCGTTACAGTTTTCGTCATTCACAAAAGTTGATTTCGTGAAAAGAAAGAAACTATTATTGATAATACATTCGTAGCATGCTATGAAGATTATTTTTAACAATATATATGGGGGGCTGCTAACTTACACCCACCTAAAAATACTAAGGTGCAAGTTAGCAAACTACACCCATCTAAAATTATTAAGGTGCAAGTTAGCAACCTACACCCACTTGATTATTTACACTCATTTTTATAAGTATTATTAAGGTGCAAGTTAGCAACCTTCACTAATTTACACCCAATTTCATCATTCCAAATATTGTTTTCTTAAAAGTTTGTCTTTATTACATGTTTTGTACCTTAAGCATGTCATTGTCTTTTTTGTTTCTTTTTTTAAGGATCTTTTTTAAGTTAGTTACAAAATTGCCCTTCTATTTAAAATTAATTAGAATATAAACAAAATGATGTTTTAGTAAATTATAAGTGAGTGCGGCTTGCTAACTTGCACCTTAGTGTTTTTACGTGGGTGTAAGTTAGCAGCCCTATATATATATATATATAAGCTTAAATATGAAACTACTCTTTGTTCTTCGGGGAAAATAAGAATAGAAACATGCATATGTTGAATGCTAGTAATCAGAGTATTAGTTTCGATTTCAAAACTGAAATTATTTCTAGGTACAAAATTAATGATGTGAATACTGAAACTTAACAACATGATTTTATTTATGGTAAAAGCTTTAAAACTTACAAGAGTTTCAAAGATGATAATACTTAAAAAATTTAAAACTTACAAGAGTTTCAAAGCTCAGGGATCTCAGAATGCTTGCAGAAGAAAATGCGTGCAAACTGCGAATGCCTAAACATATGAAAGGCTTGCCTACTTATAGCAAAAGTTTGAAGTCCGGACTTCAAAAAATAATACACCGGATTCAATATGGCCGACAAAGACAAATGGCCTACAGTAAAAGCAAATAAGGTGGCCGACAAAGACAAAAGGCCTTAACAGTAAAAGTAAAAATAATGGTCGACATGACCTTTAATTAATACAAAACGACAACTAACTTTAATAAAGGAAAAGTAATATCCGCAGAGATAATTGTGATCCACTTTTAATCAATGATTCCATAACAGTCGTCTTCATTGTCTTGTAATTGTTCTTCTGTAGCTGATTCACTGTCGCTTGCCGAAACAGTAGACATTGCCTCATGTAATTTTTCTAAAAATTTATTCGGATCTGATGTGGAGGATAATGAAGCAAGTAATTTTGATTTAGTAGCTAGAAATGCAGATTCAACTGGTATAGAAACTTCTCTACATTTGCTGGGGTTAGCTTTAAACCAATCATCTAATACCTGGGTATTTAAAAGAGCTGGATTAAATTTAACCCACCATTTAATTCTAATTTTCTTCACTAATTCTTGTCCCGTACATTCAGGCCAAATTTGCTGGGTGGCAAAGGACCATGCAGTAATCCAAGTAATTCCGAAAACAGCACAAAATGCCAACAGACTTTTATGCTTAGGGCAAGTAGTGGTTTGTGAAAATCGTTCATAGGCTGCTAAAGCATAATCAGGTAATATGGTTTTATTAAGACCATAAACTTCAAACCATTGTACGAACCAGTTTGGAAAGGATAATGAGATATTCTTGTTAAACCAGATGAACCAGGTGTGTTCAAATGGTAGTAAATGTAAGAATGAGCTCCAGGCATCCATGTAGTCAAAGTAATTATAGTGTTGTGGAGAAAAAACCCTAGAAAAGGATTTTTTAGTATAAGGAGCCATTCCCCAGTCAGATGGAGATAAGACTTTGTTAATTTTGAATTTTGAAAATTTAATAGATGAATTTTCTTTTTGATGAGTCAGAATAATAGAGTCTGAATCAACCAAAATGAATTCGTAATATTCTCTGGTTTTTAATAAATCTTTTGGTAGAAACCAAAAGCCTGGTGGAAAGATTTTCGAAGTAATTTGCAGTAATGATGACCCTTCTGGGCAATAATGAGATTCCAGGGGAATAATTGGCAGTGCAATATCTTTAGTAATAAAGTTAGTCCTCTCCAAAGGAGGAGGAGAATAATAAGCCAATGGGGAACCAGTTGACCTCTGAGAGGCCGTAATTCTCTGATTAAACTGTGATGGTGAAACCAGCACAGCTTGGGCTCTAGTTCCGGAGGAGGAACTAGGAGAAGAAATTTTTGATATGTAAGTAGGGGAGGATCCTACTACAATCTGTTTATCTGTAGAGGGTAATGGAGGGCCATAAGAATCTTTTCTGGAGGTTTTATCATTTGAACTCATATTTTTCCCTGCAAGAATTCTCTTGTTAAGAAATCTGGTAAAGAGTTTTTAATGCCTTCAATATGCGTAATTTCAAAATCAAAACATGCAAGTAATGCCTGCCATCTGGCAAAAATATGTTTTGAAACTAAGTTTTTAACATCCTTTTGTAAAACACTTTTTGCTGATTTACAATCAGTTTTTAATACAAATGGCTTTGAAAATAAATCATCTTGAAATTTCATAATGCATAACACAATAGCTAAAATTTCCTTTTTAATAGTACTGTAATTTATTTGCGGTCCAGTCCAAGTTCCGGAATAAAACCTAACAACCTGTTCCTTTTCTGACCCTGGTAAAACTTGTTTTAATATTCCTCCAAATCCTAGATCTGAAGCATCAGTTTCTACTATTAGACTGGCCGTAGGACAAGGAATTCCTAGACAAGGTAATTTTTTAACAATTTTCTTAAGATTAATAATACTAGTAGTCATGGTGTCATCCCAAGATGGAGGGTTTTTCTTAAGTCTTTTAAACAAGGGGGCGCAAATGACTCTAAGATTTGGTATGAAATCAGACACATAGTTAAGACATCCTAAAAACCTTTGTAATTGCGTTTTATCAGTTATTTTATCAGGAAATTTACTGACAAATTCTAAAGATCGACTAATAGGAGTATACATTCCTTGACTTATATCAAATCCTAAGAATCTAATTTTTGATTGAAAATTTTTTAATTTCTTTTCTGACAAAGCCAATCCATTAGATTTAATGATTTCGAAGAATTTATTCATGTGATATATATGTTGATTAATTGAGTCGGAAAAGACTAATATGTCATCCAAATAGACTATAACAAAATCAGAATATTTATTGAATATATCATTCATGGTATTTTGAAATTCTGAGGGTGCATTTTTTAATCCTAAGGGCATAACATTCCATTCGAAATGTCCAAATGGAACTACAAAGCCGGTTTTATATTTATCTTCTTCTTTTAATTGAATCTGATAATATCCAGATTTAAGGTCGAATTTAGAAAAGACACTTTTATTTTGTAATTTATTGATTAAATTTCTTTTATTAGGAATTGGATATCTAATCCATTGTAAAGCAGTGTTTAAGGGTTTATAATTTATAACAAGGCGAGGACTTCCTCTTTCTAATTCAGCAGCGTTAACTACATAGAAAGCTGAGCAACTCCAAGGGGATTTACTATGCCTAATTAGTCCCTTATCTAAATACTCTTGTATTTCTTTTTTACAGTAGTTTAATTGCTGTTCACTCATATGTATAGGTCTCGCTTTAGTAGGTATATTGGTTTCTTTAAAGTTGGGTTCATAAGGTAGAGATACCGTATGTATCTTTCTTTTCCAGAAAGCGTTAGGCTGATCTGAACAAAGATCCTTAATAAAGTTACCTTGTATATCTTTAATTATATCTTGTATCTTTTTAGATTGTAATTGCTCATCTATTCTTTTATAATGTATTTCTTTATTAATGAAATTAATTTGTTTTTTCTTTAAATCTATTTGATTTATAATAGAAATATTATTTCTTTTAACTGAATTAATATCTCTTATTTTCGGTTGATGTATAAACTCAAACTTTACAGTACTTCCTAAAGCTTCAGTAATTATTTCTTTATCATTAACCATAAAGGGATATAATAGTGCTAAAAAAGGCGTTCCTAAGATTAAATTTTCTTTCATGTCTTTAACTAATAAAAACGAGGTTTTATAACAAACTTGATCTTTACAAATTTTTGCATTAGATAATTTATAGGCTACCTGTAATCTAGCTCCATTTGCTCCTGCAAGGACTTCTTTAGTTTTTTCATAATATTGTGTGGGAATTAATCCTTCTTGAATACAGTTTAGATCTGCTCCCGAGTCTATTAATGCGTCTAATACGTATGTATGATCATGTACAATTAACTCAATCTTAACATGCCATTTATGAGATATAATTCTAGCAATATTGGCTATGTAACCTTCTTCATTATTATTATTTTGTATGTTTGAAGATTCTATTTTCTCTTGTTGTGATACTATAAAATTTCCTTGTAATTCTAAAAATTTTAATTCTAAATTATCACTTCTTTGTTTTAAATGGATATCTACTTCCTTTAGCTGTTTAATTTCATTTTTTAAAATTTTTATTTCTTCATTTAAATCCTTAATGGTAACCTCCTTAGGAGATTCAAACATTTTCATAATATCCTTAAATTCTATTTTATGAACATCATTTTTGTGAATATTATTATCTTCTATAATATCTTTTATTTGTTTCATAAAAGCGGTTTTATTTTCAGAATCTTCCATCTTATCTAAAATCGTAATTAGTTTATCAGCTTGACTATTAGTAATTACATTAATAGTTTTAATACAATTATTACAATTACAAAAATCTAATCCAGAACATTCTTCTTCTGGTCTATCTTGGATGTTGTCTTCCCAATTTTCTAATTGATTTAGATCGTCGTATTCTGATGTATGATTATTATAATCTTCCCCTGAAGATTGTTCCCTAGCTGATTCTTCTTCTTCAGTTTCTAACATAAGTTTTTGTAATGTATTAACTAAACTTTCTTTTAATTCTTCTGAAATATCTAAACTACTAATTTGCTTAATTTCCTTAACTCTACATTTGTTAGAGTAATGTCCAAATTTTCCACATTTATAACATTGAATATTTTTACTATCTTTTAATGTTTTATGAGGTTTTTTATAATTTTTTGTTGGACTTTTCTTATTAGATTTATAATATTCTTGATTGCCTTTATCTTTAATAGTTTTATAATGCTTATGCTTATGAGAACTCTTTTTCTTAGGGTTAGAATTTTCTCTAGCTTTTTTACTACTAGGGGCTCGTAAAGGGGGTGCCCCGTATTGTTCGCAAAATGATCCCATTTCTCTTCTATTACTTCCTAATTCGCTTTTAATTTTTATTTGTATTTTAAAGTCGGTACAAACCTGCATACCCGTTTCTATAACATAATTAGAAAGTTCTCCTAGGGTTAAAGAATCATATGGGATAGTCCCATTATAAACTCTCTTAAGATTTTGTTTTACCTTATCTGCAAATAATTTAGGTAATCCTCCTATAAATCTTTCTTTCCAATAAGACATTCCTCCGTCTGCCCTAAGACATAATTTTGAAAGGAACATGTCTCTATACCAACGATAATCTGACATAGTTGGGCAGTAAAGATTCATTAATTGATCGGACGCTCTTTGTTGGAGCTTAAGAGGTTCTCCTACAAAGAATTTTGTAATTGAATAAAGGAGGGTAGTGACACAATTTTCTTCATTAATTCCATTCTCAGCTTTAACAGCAGTGTCTATTAAAATTTTATCTTGCGGGGACATAATGTTATCCCACCAACCCTTTAATTGCCCAGTAAAACCCATAATTATCATATCTTTAGTTTGCTTATCCGAATTATTTTTAATTTTAAAGCGGTTGCCGCCATTGTCATCTGTTGAATTACATCCAAAACATGCTGTTCAGATGCGCCATCTATATTCCATTCTGATATAGCTTGACCGGTATAAGAGTTTTCAACAAAATTAAATCTCTCTTCAAATTGCACATCTGCAAATGAAGGACGAGGATAAAAATTCCTAGTTCTAGGCCTTGGTCCTGGACCTAGTTTATTAATATTATTATCATATTCTTGAGAAAGCATATTGATTGAGGAGGTAGAGGCTAGATTCATTTTACTTAATTTTTCAATTAATTGGTTAATCTTTTCTTCGGACTTTTCAGGTCCTAATTTCATTTTGTTTGCTATATTTTTTGAAGGGACTTCATATTTATATATAGGTCTTTTAGGATCAAGTTCAGTTTTAATTTCCTTTTGAGGAGTAGGAAAGGTTTCCTCAATTCTTCCTAATTGGGTTGCTATGGTACTTAATGTCTGATTCGTGTAATTTAGCTGAGTATGTATGTGATAAAAATCTTTTCTAGTTGTAAGAGCAGGTGGCTCATCAGGATATTTAATTGTTTTAAACGGGGCTGCTTCTATTTCCATATTTTCAACCTTTATTAAAATAGGTTCTAAAGGTGGATGTATTGAACTAATTATTTGCTTATTAGTTGTTTTCCACTGAGTGGTCATTCTAGTATTCGTATCTAAAAACATTTTATCAGCATAAGGATTAGGTATTTCGTATTCTAAACAATATAATTCAAACCAAGTGAAGAAATTTATATTAATCTCATGATGTGTCAAAAAATTATAGAATTCTTTTAAATAATAATCTGTTAATTCTTTATTAAACGTAGAGAAATACCAATCTCTTTTTTGTTTATTATGTTCTCCCCTAAAATTAATTTTAATCCAATTTTTATCTATCTCAAAACTTGAGATCTAGTAGGTGAAGGTGATCTAGATGGAGATCTAGGCCTTGGATGTTGATATAAAGGAATTGGAACTGCAGGTTGGAAATTTACACCTGACAATCCTACTCTAATAGTTGAATCTACAGACCTTCTAGACGCTGAGGGTTGCGTACTTGAAGATGAACTAATACTACTAGTTCTGTAATATCTATGTGACTGGCTCCTATTCATTCTAATAATAACAGATCCATCTATATCTTGAATAGTATGACTAATAGATCTAGATTCTGGGTTTTCATTTTTAACAACATTTTGTATAACCCATTCTTCAGGTAATTTTTCTATTATTTCAGAAGCAGTTAATATCTTAGGGGTAACTACCATGGATTTATTTAGATTAGCTTCTATAATACAAGTTTCATTCTTAGGGGTTGCTTTTAATGATTTAAAGTCATAATTAACCTTAGATACCTTATAAGTAATTCGACTTATAACATCGAGGTTAGCAACTCCTGGGATGAAGGTTTCTCCCTGAGTTACTACACAAATGGCTAATGAGTGGGTAGTAAAAGGGTTAGATAAACTCATACTAAAATTGGGATGACAGTTAAAGTATGCTGGTCCACTATTTAAATTCGACTCTAATGTTGCTATTACTGATTCATGAAAATCTTTAATTCTAGTATCGCGTAACACTAAGAGTAAAGGAGTATTTAATCCTAGTCGATGTAAAGGTTTTACAGCTACTTGAATTAATCCTAAGTGAATATATTTATATCCATCTTTTAAATGTTTATCTATTAATTCTTTATTTAATAATTTAATTACTTCGTACTTATTAATAACTGACGTTGCCGACTCAATAGTTCGAATAATCTTTTGAGCATTAAATTCAAAAGTACTAAATTTATATATTTCTTTTAATTTTATTTCTGGTAAAGACCAGTTGGCTAATTTGTTTTCTATTTCTTGAATTTCTAATTCATTATTTTGATATTCATCTTGATTTAATTCGTCTATGTTAGGATTACTAGATGATGCAGGACATAAAGTCCTACTACTGGTACTTCTTCTACCACTGGATCCTAACTGACTCAAAGCCCTTAAAATTTGAGACATAATTTAAATTCTTTTTAAACAAACTAGAATTCTTAAAGTTCTCTTCTTCTCTTCTCTCTCTCTCTCCCCCCTTATAGTTTGTTCCTATTTTGTTTCTATAGCGTGCTAAACCAACGGTTTCACTGCCTACCCTTAGGTCTTACTACCTGGACCACACACTAAGATACAGCAAGGATAAAGTTCAGGGTTACAAAGATTTAAAAGAAAATAAAGCTTGTAAGAAAACTAAAATAGTTTAAAGAATTTAAACTAATTTCAAACAGTACCAGGCTCTGATACCAACTTAATGCGGAAAGCTTAAATATGAAACTACTCTTTGTTCTTCGGGGAAAATAAGAATAGAAACATGCATATGTTGAATGCTAGTAATCAGAGTATTAGTTTCGATTTCAAAACTGAAATTATTTCTAGGTACAAAATTAATGATGTGAATATATATATATATATATATATATATATATATATATATATATATATATATATATATATATATATATATATATATATATATATCTTCGAAAATTTGGGTTGGGTTCAACTTTCATTTAACTCTCTACCAAATTGATTTTAAGGGTCTTATTTGTCCTAAAGATACATGTTAAAAAAATGAATATAAAAATTGTAAATAATAATTCATGTATTTAGTTCTTTGAAGTGTAAAAATTGTTCTTTGTAACAAGATAAAATTTTCTATATTTAGTTTCCGACCACGTAATTTTTGTAACACCATGAGAAAACAACGACTTGGTTTCGTTTCACAAATACAACATATTCAACCACATAATTGTATCATGAATTCATGATCCATATAATGAGACACTTTTTCATGCATTTGTGACATTCGAATTTTTTCCGTCCATTTAAAAAAAATGAAGATTTTCTAAGGAAAAAATATTGCAGTTATAACATACTTTTTTTTATCCTTTTCTATAGTACAAATATTTAAAAGTATAATGAAAATTCCAGTTCATTTTCGTCTTGCTTACTCTTCTTCAATTGTTTTATCTTAAATTACAACAAATGCACAAGATAAAAGAAATAAAAAAAGTTTTGTCAAAAAAAAAAAAAATCTTACTAGAATTAAGAAAACTTCGTACTAAATGAAAAATAATACTATTATGAATTGAATGTTATTTGTTATGAACTTAATCAAACCTATAACATTCTAAAATATACTTCCAAACCGTCAAAGGTAGGTAGCATGCATTCACGCATTCGAACAAGATCAAACATTTTAAAGATCAGTAATTCAAATTATGAAAACAAAAATAAAAATCTTTATTTGTTTGGACCTTTTGATCTTTTGATCACGCGTCAACTGATGATGATCTGAATGTGTGTTTATTTGGAGAAAAAGATAGTATTGCATTATGTTTTTTAGTAGATAATATTTACAATGCTACGTGATGCAATAATTTTTGTATAGTGATGTTTTCTTAATGGGTTGTGTTAACCGGTGCCCCCAGGGCACTGGTTAAGGTATCTAAAAAAGGAAAAATTAAATTAAAAAAGACACTTTTTTGACTTTTGAGAATTGATTACACAGTTTTCGATGCAAAAGCTACTATATTTGCTCCCTTAACCAGTGCCCCGGGGGCACTGGTTAACATTTCCCTTTCTCTTAATTTATTAGGTTTCTACCCTTTGAGTCTAGTGATTTATTTATGACGTGAAGTTAAGACATTAAAGAAAAATGGGATAATAACCATTTTGATCCTTAATATGTAACGAGTAGTTAAAATAGTCCATCAATATATCAAAATTTCAAATTAGTCTTTGATTGTGCATTTCATTAGTCAAAATAGTCTCTGACATTAAAATATTTTGTTAATATTGTCATATTAGTCTTTCAATGTATTTACTTATTGTCATATCAGTTCTTATAAATATTTATTTATTGTCATTTCAGTCCCTATATGAAAAAAAAATTGTGAGTTTTGAGAGATTATTTTTGCGTTAGAGACTATTTTGACAAACAAAATGCACAATTAGGGACTATTTTGAAATTTTGATACATTGAAGGACTATTGTGACTACTTATTACACAGTCAAGGACCAAAATGACTATTACCCCAAAGAAAAATACTTGGATGTACACAATTAAATTTAAGCTTAAATACAATTTAGATATCTTATTTTAACTAAACCGTAATTTTGGTTCTCCTATTCTTAAATGCACAATTTTGGTTCTCTTTGATTTTGACCATCTAATTTGATGACGAGGAAATAAGTTGTTCACCCTCAATAAATTGTTTCATTTCAATTCATATTCCTTTGACTTTGCAGACATAGTCACGACTCAATTTAACATCCCATTTTTTAAGACTGTTGACAATTAGGTAATTTATTTTGAAGTCAGGTTAACTAATTCACAGTGTATCAGAAATACAGGTTCTATCTTATTGACAGTTTTAATCCATGTTGCAAGAGCTTCTAACAACTTGATTGTTAGAGTTTTTATGTTTCTTTGTTTTTTTTACTTTGCCTAGAGTTGTTGATGTATCCTTCAGTCGAACTATCCCCTTATCCAGGCTCAATACATAATGTACAAAAGTGGAACTTGAGTCAATATGTGATTATTGACCCATTGAAGTTTCTATCCCATTATCCAGGAGTATAACATCGTGTACAGAAGTGGTAGGAAAGTGTTGAAATATGATGCACATTTCTAGATATTTCTAGAATACATTAGAGAAAACTAGAACAAGCTTAAAGTTATTATATATTTCTAGATTGTTCCATTAATGTCTAGGTTAAGTTGTAGCCTAGAAACATCCATAATATTCTAATGTAGAAAAGGCAAATAAAGGCCTAGATTATTCTAGTTCTAGAAACATCTATAAGCACCTATAAATAGACTTATATGGGTGCAATTGTATTCAAGCCTTTAAGCCATTGAGATGCAATGTCAATAATATTAGAGGCTTCACCATATCACTAATGTGTCTCCTCCTACAATATGCTCATCACTAATGTGTGTCCCTACCACTAGATCCCTCACGCTCTATATTTTCCAACAGAAAGGGATTGCGAAGAAGGAGATGAAAAGGATAGCGAAGAAGGAGAAGAAATTATCTTGCCAAGAAATAGAAGAATAAGAAGAGAGAAATTACGAAGAAGAAATGGATTGCGAAGATGATGAGAGTTTCAGCTACTGGTTTTTTTTCTTCATGAATTTGAGCTGCTGCGAGAAGAAAGGGGAGTTGCAGGTCGAGTGAGCAAGAAAAGGAGAGGGATAAATACGATGAAGCCAGGGGAAAATATGTCATTTCCCCTGGAGAAATGATATTTTGACAACTTTTGGACAACTTTCTCTCTCATACTCACATGATGTTGTTATCCTCTCTCTTCCTTTTTCTCTCTCCATTGTTTTTGACCAATGAGAAGTGAGAAAAACAAGGTTGTCAACAAAGTTGTCATCAAATGGATGTCAAAATATCATTACTCCTATACCCTGTGGCTAATTTCTATATGGCCAAAACTGTCCATTCAGGTATGTTCTGCTCACGTGACATCACTTACATCCACTCACCACTTGCCATGTAGGTGCCACATCACTAATCAATATCCAACTCAACAAACTTACTTAATTATGACCAATTTTTAAATGATTAAATTTTGGAGTGACTGTTTGAAATAATTAGTAAGTTCACTGACCAATTTTCAAATGACCCATATTTACAGGGATTAAAGATATAAATAAGCCTAAACAAAATCTTTGAACAAAATCTCATCTAAACGAGCCAGTACAACTTATTGCCTCTACACCAATGACCATCAAAACTTGTGGATAATGAACATTACTCTCTACATTTAAAGAGATGTTTTCTCATCTAAAAATATGTTTTTACATTCAACGGTAATTATTTTAAAATTTTGATACATTGAAGAATCATTGTAACTACTACTACTTATACGTTTAGGGGTCGTTTGATGGTCAGGATAAGAAAAAGGCAGGATAGGATATGAAACAGGATAGGGATAGGATATGATATAGACAAGATAAACACTATCATATCATGTGTTTGATGCGCACATGATAACAACCCGTATAACATTTTTTTTTTGGTACAACCCGTATAACATTATTTATATCATATTAAATGACAAAATTACCCTTGTAATCAGTTACATTTTTAACTTTTTTCATATTGTACGTATTACAAAAACATCAAACAAAAAGGAAAAATTGAAATCGATAGAAAAATAAAGAGATGAATCTATAATAAAACAAAAAAAAAACTAGAAATTTGTAAAACGAATTGGAAAAAAATTGAAATCACAAAAAAAAAGGAGGAATGCATAAAAAGAAAATGACGAAGAGGAACTGAAATCGGAAAAGAAAAAACTGGATCTATAGAAAAATGATATGAACATAGTAAAAGAATATGTGGTGTTTGTACATCAATGATCCGTTTTGTACAATTGAAACAGGAAAATTAAAGGACGAAGAACACCATCTGCCAGATTTTATGAACAATTTATCCATTTTGTTTCAACTTCGAAGAACACCATCTGCCAGATTTTGATGGTGTTTGTACATCAATTATGTTGTTAGGACGAAGAGGAATTGAAAGAAAAATGATATGAATCCATACAAAAATAAATTGATATCAATAATAATGATGGATGAATTGAAATCGAAAATGATGCATGAGCAATAGGAAGAAGACGATGAGTGGATGTTGTGGATGAATCAGGTAGAGAGGATTAGGGTGAGGGTAAATATATGATTTCTCTTATCAAACCTGATAGGTTGATTTTAACCCAGCTCAAACTCAGGATAGAAAATACAAAGGAGTGATAGGATAGGATAAATTAAAGGAATAATTTATCATATCCTATTGGTGCATCAAACGAAGGATTGAAACAGGATATGACATATCTTTTCCATCCTGACTCTCTATCCTGACCATCAAACGCACCCTTAAAGATCAAAATAATTATTATCCATACTAAAATTCTTTATTCAAGTCTTTGAATAAAGAATATACTCAAGACTTTTTTGATGATATGCCTGGTAATCATTTCATTTCTTTGATAACGTGTAAATACATCAATTTTGATAATTCCTTGATAAATGTGGGTTAAATACATCAATTTTGATAATTCCTTGATAAATGTGGGTGCAGAGTATTAAAGACTTTTTTTAAGGGGTAATAGTCACTTTAGTCCCTGAACATGTAATGATTAATCATTGGGGAATTAGTCACTTTAGTCCCTGAATGGGGAACGATTCGTCAATTTAGTCCATGAATGCAGATAATATGCAAAACAGTCCCTGCATGGTCAATTTCAGGGACTAAAGTGACTAACGAAGTCTACATTCAGGGACTAAATTGACTAACGGAGTCTGCATTCAGGGACTAAATTGACTAACAAAGTCTACATTCAGGGACTATTTTGCAATTTATCTGCATTCAGGGACTAAATTGACGAATCGTTCCTCATTCAGGGACTAAAGTGACTAATTCCCCTTAATCATTTTAGTCTTTCATTGTATCAAAATTTCAAAATAGTCCCTGATTGCGCATTATGTTAGTCAAAATAGTCCTTGACACTAAAATAACCTCTCAATGTTCACAATAACTCTTTTCATATATGGACTAAAATGACAATAAACATGTACTTATAAGGACTAATATGACAATAAGTAGGTATATCAGAGGACTAATCTGACAATATTAATGAAATATTTTAACATTAAAGACTATTTTGACTAACAAAATGCACAATCAGGGATTACTTTGAAGTTTTGATACATTGAAGGACTATGTTGACTACTCATTACAATTTCAATGGCCAAAGTGACTATTAACCCCTTTTTTTAATGATACACATTTAATAATCGAGTGAATAGCCAAATACCCCCCCGAAATTGCAAGGCGCGTCAATTACCCCCCTGTAGTTAACGAAATATCAATTACCCCCCCCCCCCAGAAATTGATAAACGTTAGTCAATTACCCCCCTCCGTTAATTTCCTCCATCCAACATGCTGATGTGGCAGTTAACTGCCCACGTGGCACTGCCACATGGTCAGAAAAGGCATGCCACGTCAGAGGGGGGTAATTGACTATATTTTCTAATTTTTTTTTTGAAATTTTTTTTTGAACAAAAATATGATTTTTTTTTCCTTTTGAACAAAAATATGATTTTTCCTTGCAAATTTATGATAATTGATCACTACTATGAATCTTATTCTTTCTATATGCTAATTTATATGACTAATATATGCCACTGTCATTATTATCACTACTATATAATGTGCTTATACAGAGATAATTCTGTCATATAGTTCTGTCATATAGATGTTCTATGCTTATACTGTTCTATGCTTATACTGTCATTATAGGTAGCATACTTAAATGATGATTTCACAGAGATAATTCTGTCATATAGTAGCATACCTTAGTCATAGATTATGAACTTAGACACTCATGCACCTAGACACTGCAGGCACCCAGACACTGCAGGCCCATAGCAGAAACACGCCACCAGCCACAAACAGAACTAGCATAACAGGTTCTGTCAAAACATAAGCCCAAATAATTCAAATACAGGGGGGTTTTTGACCATTATTGATAAACTACAGGGGGGTTTTTGACACGAACTTGTTGGAACAATAACAACACAAACAACTTAGAACAATAGCAGCACAAACAGCTTAGCATAATTGCCTCTTACATTTGTTTCCAATACACATAAGAAAATACTTAGAACAACAATACATATTTCATATAACTATTGTGAACCAAGAATTTTAATCAAAACTACCAACATACACAACAATACTATCATGTACTTCAATAAAAATCAACATGCAAAGCTTCCATTATCATTTTCATCATTATTAAGCCCTAAAGCAAGCTTCAATTCCCCCTCTTCTGTCCAAATCAAAACACACCATCAACTTCACCATTTCTGTAATTGTGTTCAAATTAAGCTCAGAAGTGAATGCATGTTTAGTGTGATGTTGATGATGACTTAAATTGGTGTTTAGAAGCAATTGTGGGAGAAAGGAGAAGGAGTTGAAGCTTTAAGAGATTTCAGAATAATCTTTGTGAGTTCCTAGTAGTTTAGATCCTTCCTTAGGGTGGGTTATGTTAGATTGTTACCTGAAATCTTTGATTTGTTGAACAAAATCAAATCATTGTTTTCAATTTCAAAACCTGCCACACAATCAAATACCCCCTGTAGCCAAAAACCCCCCCGAAAATGCAGTTTCAATTTAAAAAAAAAATCAGATTTTTTTCAAAAAAAAAAATCAAATATAGTCAATTACCCCCCCTATGACGTGGCATGACTTTTCTGACCATGTGGCAGTGCCACGTGGCAGTTAACGGCCACATCAGCATGTTGGACGGAGGAAATTAACGGAGGGGGGTAATTGACAGACGCTAGACAATTTCGGGGGGGTAATTGATGTTTCGTTAACTACAGGAGGGTATTTGATTCACCTTGCAATTTCGGGGGGGTCTTTGGCTAATTACTCTTTAATAATCATTCCACTTCTTTGAAAACCGAGTGGATACATTAATTTTGAATAGTTTCTTTGATAAGTAATGTCAAATGTCATATCTTAGGTTGAAAATAGCCTGTGACAAATGTTGGCTGTTGCTTTTCATACATCTATTCTATACGGGCCCCATACCTAAGGTAGTGTATTAATAATACTCACTCCATTCTGGAATATCTGACCCATTTTTTAAAAAAAAGTGTTCCAAAATAACTGAGTCATTTCAATTTTCAATACAACTTTCATCATTCTCAATACAATATAACTCTAATTAATACTATTTTCATCATTCCTAATACAATATATTTCACTTTCCCCTTTATTTATATATTTTTCTTAATTGTGTGAAAAACCAAACTGGCTACGATAAAATGGGACGGAGAGAGTACGTACTTGTATCAATTAAACAAACTTATAAACTGTTACATCAAGCTATAAGAGCATCCACAATGGAGACACCCATTTTTGGGTACTTAAATGGGTCCCACACGTACACATCACTCTTTTATCATTGTTTAATAGTAGTACCTAATAAGCACTTAATCCCTCCAACTCAGATCTCACACAAAGTTCTTAAATGGGACCCACTAATCAACTATCAATAACTTTATATCACTACATTTCAATTTTTTAATATTAAAAGCTTGCGGGTCCCGTTTAAAATTGGGGGTCTTAAATAAGACCCCGGGTCTTAAGAGACCCCAAAAAAAAAATTCCCCAATGGGGGTACCTATTAGGTACGGTGTCTTAATTGGTAAAGACACCACCATTGGGGATGGTCTAAGTTTCTCACTTCCAAGTCCCAAGTCCCACTACAACTTACAATTTCACAGGGTTAGTGTTTTGTGAATTCATCGGAGAATTGAAGACACCGTCAACTAATCATGGAACCAACTAATCACGTCATACTCATCGTCTGAAACACGGTTCGTTCATTCCATCTCTCTATGGTCTCTTAATAAATTAATAAATGTTGTTATGAGTACTCTACAAGAGTAGAGATATTTGCTAATCTTTTGATTTGGTTTTTGAACGTTATTGCATTGTAGGACGGGATTAAATTTAATTTTAGGATTAAAAGAAGTTCTCAAATGAAAATTCTCATGAATGCTTACTGTGATAGAAACTCTCTTGATTTCAACTCAATGGCTTTTCTCTCTAATGGCCATCGCATATTGCCACACCAGACACCATACGAGGTTTGTCTTTCCCTAACATGTTCCTTTCTATTATTGTTAGGGTTAAATATGTTTGCAATGAGTGTTAATCAAAACTGGTATTTTATAAAGAATAATAATATATTTTACTTTTATTTTTACACTCTACAATATTGTTGAGTTTTGGCTTGAAAAAATATATATATTTTGATGCAGCTGGACTTGGAAGATGAGGATGAAATATATGCTGTCCTGTATCAGCAGTGGACTGAACGCATCAACATCAAAGTTAAAGGCCAGGTTCGTCCATTTTTTAGGGTTTTGGGTCGGTCCAACGTTGATTTTTTTTTTTTGTTGAATAAACATTCAATTTGGTTGGTTCCCTTAACAATTTGATCTCTAAATTATTAAAATAAATTAAAAGGTTCTTAAATTGATTTTATACAGTTCTAACCGTCAATTTAGTCCTTTAATATAGACCAAATTGATGGATGAAAATATAATTTAAAAACCTTTTAGTTGATTATAATGGTTTATGCATCAAATAGAGAGGAGGGATAGTTTATGGATTAAATTGACTGTTTATTTTCTTTATTTTTATTCTGAGGTGGCCATGATTTTTTTTATTGATTATTATTGTTCTATAAGTGTGAAGTATCTCCGGACATTATCAATAACTAATTTTCATCAAATAATGTGAATGTGGTTTGCGACCTATAATGTAGTCTTTGGTCTATCCATGTCACTCAATGTTTTTGTTAGTTACTATGATAATTTTGGAAACTTTAACATAGACCGACGTATTATACTAATTTGGGTATTTTGGATATTTAAGATGGGTTTAAAGCCTCCTACAGCATCCAAAAAAGCTCTCCATTGAAAAAGATTATGGATCGATATTGTTATCAATATTGTTTTGATGATAGTGGAGTTGGTTTTTTGTTTAATGGCGTTCTCACTCAACCTGAGCAGACTCCTTTTGAGGTTTGTGTTTGCTAACATCTCAAAAGTATTATTTCATTTCAATATTAGTTAATGCTTGCTTTACTGCATATTATATTTGCTGCAGCTGGGAATCGAGGATGGCGATGAAATGCTTGCAATGCTTCATCTGAGAATGGGACGTGTTTAGTGTTTATCATGAAATTATGCTTGCCATGCTTCATTGTAGATGGAATTAATTTGATCATTTTAAGATAGGCTAATTAATGCATAATATGTGCCTTCTATTTTCTAGTAGTAGTGTTGTGCGATCGTTGCTGCAGCTGGACTTTGCACTTCCTTATCTTAGTTCATTGTATAAATTATGAATGGTTTATCATATTTCTGTGTTATCATGTTTTTAGTTGGCTCACGAGGGTGTGACGCATAATAGTATCAGGGCCGTTCCTAGAGTTTTAGGGGCTTTAGGTATAGTTTGAAAAAATGGGCCCCTACATAATACATCATAAACTTTTTTAGTTTCTTGTTATGATTTTACTAACGCTTCATTTCTTTTTTTTTCTTCGCTTTTCACTACAAGATAAGAGTTTTTTTAGGCAACATCTTCAAATAAATCAAATACTTCATAGAAACCTAAACTAAACAAAGTACCATAGGATTAGAGAATAATAGCTCATGCGAAGTAGACTGAAATTTTAGCACCTAAATAATAGACACTGAATTTTTGACATCTAATGATAGTAAAACAAAAAAAAATTAAAGTATATCAACACGTAATTAATTAAATTTTAGACATTTGGATACAAAATTCTCTAATGTTAAACCCATAACAACAATAATACTTGATAAAAAAATCAGTGTTAAGACTTTTTAGAGTAATCTAAGGTACAATAACTCATTTGTATGCTACAAGTAAATCATTCCTCTTTTTATATGCTACAAGTACCAAGTTTATATTACTATATTGATATAATTAATTTATTTTTGATACTTTAAAGGCAAGATTAAGATTAATTTCTCTAGTAGGCCCATTTTCAACTAAAATATAATTTGTTTTGTTATGAAGATTCTCCCAATTTTCTGGGTAATAAATATCACAAATATTTTTAATATTAGTAAGACACACTATTAGGAACAAAGGGCCCCAAAAAATATAAAAAATTTCTCGGCACATTATTAGGTAAAAAGGGTCCAATTTTTTTAGGGGGGTGTATATAGAAAGCTTTGTTTTACATGGGGTGTATATAGCAAATTGTATCAAAAGGCCAAAACAATAACAGACTGCAGCCCAGCTTTTCATGTCATTGTTTCGGGCCTGTTTGTATATTTTACTATATAAACCCCCAAGAAATCAATTCTTAATATATACACCCCCACCAATAAATTTTTTTAGGGCTCCCTACCGCATGGCCCCTAGGCCGTCACACTCCTGGCCTGTGCCTAGGGCCGGCCCTGAATAGTATATCTTAGCTCTGAATGTGTATTGGATGCATGTTTGGCTCTTGCATGTCCTCAAAAGTTTTATGAAAAGAAAGAAACTATAATTGATAAGGCTAGCATTCATTACACACTATGGGGATCCTTTTTTGGAAACGGTATATGTATATGTATATATATATAGTGTTATATGTTATGAACTTAACCAAAACTATAACAAGATATTTTGTAAACTATCGATGAATATAGATAATGAATAAAGAGAGAAGAGAGAACAAGATAGCGTTGCATCAAAAGATGCTATATTTACAAGGCTACATGACTCATTTGTAATTCACAACTATTGAAACTTACAAGAATATCAACACCCTAATATAAAGAGTCAATTTAACAAAGAACGACCCGTGAATAAAATTGTCACTGAGGCTAAAAAATTTGGCTAAGTAAATTATACTAAAAATAAAAATGAACCCTCCTCAATAATTTGTCAATATCAAAAGTTGCAAATGATGATGATGGATTCAAGTATGCCACACATTCTAAAAGTTCAATATTATTTTCAACAAAACTAGCATTAAGCTTCTTCAATTGTAAAAGTTATGTATTTTTTTAAAAATTATGAACTAAACTGGTATGACTATAGCCGTACCATGCCTTACCATAGATCCGTCCATGACTTCAACGTAGGAAGTTCAAATCAATACTAATGAGTGCAAGTCATTTAATCACATAAGTAATGAACCATTCATGGAATGTGAAAAAGCTTAGGAAGCTTTAACACCCATCGAATATTCATCATCATCACAACATCAGATAATATTATTTATTTTTTTGAGCAAATCAGATAATATTTTTAGTACAATTGAGTTATGACAATTTTGTGAACATAAATCCGAAAGAAAAAAAAATCATGTTCATTAAAAAATATGATGGCTATAATGTAAGACCTTGTTTTATTTTTGTATCAACGGGTTTCCTTCAATGAAGTTAATTATGTTTGAAGAATGTCACTCACTAAATATGTACATCTCTTAACTGATATTCAAATTTTGATTCGTCATATTGTGAAAGTCTAAATCGATCCTCTAATTTGACAAAATCCTAATTGGTTAATTTTGTGTATCAAATAGTATGATTTATAAGTCTTACCGTATTTAAAAAAATGGAGGTTGAACTTTTTATAAGTCTCTAGGTTCTTACATTGCTAAAGTTTTTGGTAAAATGTGTTGTTTCCATTCATGTGGCTGCCGCTTAATATGGATAATTTTCGGGCTCTCCTTGTAAAGCAACCGTTAATGTAACATCTTCTTAACGATAGGCATTTATGACACAATAGATGTACAATTTAATGATTTTAGTAAAACAATAAATTTTCCGGCGAAAAAGAATTCCTTTGTTTAAGTCAAATACGATTGAGTTAGACGAGTCATACTTTTTTAAGTAAAGTTTAAGATCGATAATGTGCGTGGTCATTATTTCAATCGTTAAGAAACTATGCATATATATATGAAGAGCATCTCTGATGAATTTTTCACTTTGCTCCATGACCAAGAGCATCTCTGATGAAAAATTCTTACAATAAGTTTTATGTGAATCTCAAATGCACTCATTTATAATTTTTAAATATCAATGTCTAATAAGAATTTAATTCTCCAATGAAGTACTTATAAAAATTAACTAAATAGGTCTCACCAATATTTAAACATCATTGCATTCAACAATAATTTTTACTCCCTCCGTTCCTTTTTAAGTGTCTCTTTGGAGAAATTTTTTGTTCCTATTTAACTGTCAGTTTCAAAGTTCAATGCAACATTAAATGTTGTTTTACCAATATTATCCTTATTTATTTATTGCGAAGAGAGAAATATATGAAATGAGATTTTAAATGAATAAGGTCATTATAGTAAAAGTATAATTTATTGCATCAAAAGTAGTCACAATTATTGATTGTCTTAGTTTATGTAAAATGTTAAAATGTAACAATTAAAAAAGAACGGATGTAGTACTTTATTTCAAATAGAGTAACTATTAAGTATCACTTGTTACATATGCACAACTAATATAGATGTTGCACCATACACCACATTCATAAGCCCTTGGATTGAAAGATTCCATAAAACATGGGTCCTAGCACAAACATTACTTAGTTCCAAGTTTTTTGCATGCAAATGCAGTGTTGCAGTTTCACACAACGTCAATGTTTGGTTGAGCGGTGGAGAGGGACAAACTCACGTTAACAAGCTCAAACGTGATTTGGTGATGTTGTTTGGGTTTCAACAATAAAATTGATTCTTATGATCCAGACTCACGTTCACCGGAAGCAAGGAAGAAATAATAGCTTTTTCAATTGATGAAATCGATTTTACAAATTCAATGTTACAAAAGAATGTTCCCCAATAACCCCTTATATTATATTTATATGATTATTTTGCTGAAAACATCGTCCGTCAAAAAGAAAACGTAAATTATAGTCATTGGCACATTGATTGAACATTGTACAAGGCTTTGCCTTTTGCTGTAACTATCAATAATAAAAATAAGGGTAAACAGTGCTTTTAGCCCCTGTAATATAGGCCACTTTTGGATTTAGCTCCTGTAAATTTTTTTTTTTTTTAGATTCCACCCTCATAAAATTTTTTTGTTTTGGTTTTGGCCACTGACCCCCTTGAGTCAGCAGAATCTTTGACGTGGCATGTTGCGTCACCTTTTTTGATGACGTGTCACGCTGACTGTATAATTAATTTTTTTTTATATTTTTTTTGGGTACACCTGGCATTTTTTATTTTTTTAAAAAAAATTAAAAAATTCTGGAAAAATTAAAAATAATTAAAAAATTGAAAAAAAAATCTTAAAATTAATAAAAAAATTCTGGAAAAAATGAAAAATTAATAAAAAAATTGAAAAAAAATATTAAAAAATTCTGGAAAATTGAAAAATTAATAAAAATGAAAAAAATTTAAAAAATAAGGAAAAAAGTTTAAAAATTCTGGAAAAATTAATAAAAATAAAAAATGATTAAAAAAATAAAATAATCTAATAAAATGAAAAATAATGAAAAATTCTGAAAAAATAAAATTTCGAAATTTTCTGAAAAAAATTAAAATTCTGGAAAAATGAAATTTTCGAAATTTTAATGAAAAATCTTAATTAAAATTTTCGAAATTTTAATTAAAATTTTGGAAAAATTCTAATTAAAATTTTAATGAAAAATAAAAATTGTGAAAAAATTCTGGAAAATATTTAAAAAAATTTCAAAATTTTCTTGAAGATTAATCATTTTTAAAAAAATGAAATTTTTGAAATCTTCATTAGTATTTCCTGAAATTTCAAAATTTTCATTAGATATATGTCGAGCTTAGGTTTTTTCAGTGTATTTATTTCCAAAAAAATTTTTGGGAATTTTTGTGTATTTATAAACCGAGAATAAGAGAAAAAATATGTGTATTTATAAACCGAGCTTAGGTTTTTTGTGTATTTTTCGAAATTTCGAAATTTTCATTAGTATTTTTTTCGGGAATTTTTGTGTATTCCGAGCTTAGGTTGAATGACAAGTACTTTCCGATTTTTGTTTTCATTTTTATTAGTTTTTCCAATTTTTTAAAAAAATTTCAGATTTCAGAATTTTTTTTCGTTTTTTTATTTTTTTAAAAAAAAAAATTTTCTTAAAAAAAAAATATTAGTATTTTTTATTTTTAAAATTTTCCAGATTTTTGTTTTCATTTTTATTAGTTTTTTCCAATTTAAAATTCAGATTTCAGAATTTTTTTCGTTAAAAAAAATATTTTTTTTAAAAAATTTTTTTTTAAAAAAAAATATTTTTAAAATTTTTTTATTAAAAAAATCAGAAATGCCACGTGGCATTGAAAAATAAAAAAAATGCCACGTCAGTGCCACATCATAGATTCTGCTGAGTCACAGGGGTCAGGTGCCAAAACCAAAACAAAAAATTTTTATGAGGGTGGAATCTAAAAAATTTTCTTTACAGGGGCTAAACCCAAAAGTGCCCTATATTACAGGGGCTAAAAGCACTGTTTACCCTAAAAATAATTAAAAAAATGTTTTTTAAGGAAAAATAAACATGCTTTTATATATTATATATAGTTCTAGTTCGTATTTATAATTTTTACATACTTTATATTAATTTTTAATTCTTTATATTTATAATATAACATGCACCTTTTATTGAATACTTTTTTTTTACTAATTTTTATACAGTTTTATCAAATTCAATAATGCAATACTATAAATAAAATATATAATTCTAAATACAACTAAAACCTATTTTGGTAATTACACATGCAAAAGCAATTTTCATCCCAACTATCTAAACAAAACAATTTTATTGGAATTACTTTCACATCAATGTATCCAAATATAAATTTATTTACAGTCAACTCACTTTTAACCAAAATCAATTCTATCAAACTCAATTCTCGTCACCCCACAACCAAACAAAGTTTAGGCGGTTTGATAAAAGTCAAGCATACAAATGAACGTATCCCGAGGCACACTTGAAAAGGAAAGTTTCAGGTTCAAAACAAAAAAGACATATATAACCTTATAAGCTTTTTATTACTATATTTAGGCGGTTTGATAAAAGTGAAGCATACAAATGAACGTATCCGGAGGCACACTTGAAAAGGAAAGTTTCAGGTTCAAAACAAAAAAGACATATATAACCTTATAAGCTTTTATTACTATATATAAGAAGATTGACTGTTTCCTTCTTCACAGTTTCACACAATATTGGAAAAACCTAAGAAGACATGAAGCCAATCAAAGAGGGTACATGTATCAGACTCAAGCTTAATGCCCAGGTTCATTACTTCTTTCCTTTGGTTACTGGTTTTGGCTTTGATGAAGGTTTATGCTTTATTTTTTTTTTTTAAAATTAAATTATGAAATGTTTATACAAATGAGTTATGTATATGGTCGAACTGTTGAAAAATCATCTGTACTGTTATTCTTTTAATTTTTAATTTTTAAAATAAAATGTAAATTTTACTCTTTAAAATCATCCAAAATCTTTCAAAATCTTCCCAACAATCATACCTTGGTTTGGTTTTCCTTCATGGGATAAAATCCTTTGTTGTCTTACCTGATGTAGGGTCCGCTCATCTTTGTTTCTTTGTCCAAAGTAGGTTGGTTTTTATTTTATTTTATTTTATTGAATTTGTATTTACTTTTATCCAATATCAGGTAGGAAGCTTCAAAGTTCTTTATTAGTATCTATCTTTGGGAGGGTTTGTTACTTTGATTGATCTAGTGATAAAAATATAGATTTTAGGTACCTGTGTTTGGTACCATTGATTGATGAAGGAAAGAAAGCATAAAGAATGGAAAAACATTCTTTCCATCGTTTGATTGCTTTGACAAAGAGGAAAAAAAGTTTGATTTGGGTGGGCTCCACTGTCAAATACTTTCCCTGCCAGATTGCGAAGAAAGCTGGATTAGGCTTCAAAAATTTCAAAATTACAGAATTGCCCTTACTTTGAACTTTGAAGCACATTGTGTCAATTTACAATGTCACGTCATATGCTTAATTATATTTCCTTCAATTAATTTGCTTCTCATTCAGCAGTACCATGCGTGCCTCTTCAATTTTTTTTAGGCTAAAGTGTACTTTTGGCCCCCTAACTTTTAAAAGCTTGCGATTTTGGCCCCCCAAGAAAAAAAATATCAATTTTGGCCATCTATGTTTTCCCCCTTTTGCACTATTCGTCCAAATGGCCAATTTTGACCGGTCAACGCCTGCGTGGCATGCCACGCGTGTAATTACTTAATTAAAAATAAATAAAAAAAGCCAGATAATCATCTTTTAAATTAAAAATCAGAAAATTAATTTTCAAAAATTAAAAAAATCCAAAAAATCAGAAAAAAATTAAAATTTAAAAAGTAAAAAAAAAATTAGATTTTTTAAAAAGGTAAAAAAAATCAGAAAAAACAATTAGTTTTTTTTCGAAATTTTAAAAATAGAAAAAAGTTCTGATTATTTTTTCCAAATTAAGAATATATTTTAAATTATGGTGTCAAATTTTCAAAATAAAAAAAATATCAGATTTTTTCTACAAAAAATAAAAATTCTGGAAAATATTTTAACTTTTAAAAATCTGGATATAACTTTTTTTTAAAATTTTTGAAAAAAAAATCTGAATTCTTTTCTAAATTAATTAATTTTTTTAAAAAACTGAAATTTAGATTTTGATTTGAATTAAAAAAAATTATATTCAAATTTTAAAAAATTAAAATATCTTCCTTCAAAAAATTAAAATATCTTCATAATTACGTAAAATCTGAATTCTGGACTAATAATTCCAGATTTTATAAAAATTCAAGAAAAAATTTTCACAAAAAAAAAATCTGAATTTTTTCTAAATTTAAAAATTTTAAAAAAAATTATATTTGAGCTTTTCTGAATTTTAAATTTTCTAAATGATCATAAAAAATCTGAAATTTATTTTATTTTGAAAATTATTTTCTAGATTTTTAAATATCTTCTTAATTTTGAAAACAATCAGATTTTTTTTCTATTTTAAATTGTTTTCTCTGATTTTTTTAATTTTAAAAAAAAATTCTGTTTTTCTGATTTTTTTTTAAAATTTTGAAAAATAATTTTTATTTTTTAAAATTTTTAAATTTTTGAAAATTAATTTTCTGTTTTTTATTTTTATTTTTAATTTAGAAGATGATTATCTGGATTTTTTATTTATTTTTAATTAAGTAATTACACGCGTGGCATGCCACGCAGGCGTTGACCGGTCAAAATTGGCCATTTGGACGAATAGTGCAAAAGGGGGAAAACATAGATGGCCAAAATTGATATTTTTTTTCTTGGGGGGCCAAAATCGCAAGCTTTTAAAAGTTAGGGGGCCAAAAGTACACTTTAGCCTTTTTTTTATTATATATAGGTTTGAAATTTGAGTGAATAGCCAAATACCCCCCCGAAATTGCAAGGGGCGTCAATTACCCCCCTGTAGTTAACGAAATATCAATTACCCCCCCGAAATTGATGAACGTTAGTCAATTACCCCCCTCCGTTAATTTCCTCCATCCAACATGCTGATGTGGCAGTTAACTGCCCACGTGGCACTGCCACATGGTCAGAAAAGGCATGCCACGTCAGAGGGGGGGTAATTGACTATAGGGGGGTAATTGACTATATTTTTTTTTTTTGAAAAAAATCTGATTTTCTTTTTTTTTTCTTTCTGGTTTCTTCATAATTTTCTACCATTATTTTGTGATTGCAGCAAAAGGGTATGTTCAAAATTTGATTTTTGATTCTTGGTTAGTTTTGTTTTTGAGATGGGATCAATAAGGCGCATGATATGGAATGAAGAAGAGAAAAGCATGGTTGGAGTTGTTCTTATGACTCAACTCCCATGCCAAATCAGCTTATTACCACACTTTAACAACTTGTCACTACTCGTGATTCCTTAAATTGTTGCCTCTAACACCCAGCAATCATCAACAGAATTAAGCTTAAAGTTAAACTTCCTAAAACAACTTATTTACAGTTTAAGCACTTCAACCCACTCAACTTCAACCCAAGCTTCAGCCCATCCATCTATCCAAACGTGCTTAGTCACTTGTAAAACTAGTCATACAACAACTTAATCTTACCATTCTTAATATAATCATCACAATGCCATGCAGGAACAACTTAATCTCTTGTAGCAGCAAACTGCTTAATTCGAAACAGTTTCAATTCTCCAGCTTCTGCTTATATTTCTACTTATTGCTCTTGAACTCCAAATCAAACCATTCAACAACACAACACCATTTAACGCTTTTGGCCTTGACCGTGTAACCGACACAGAGATGTTCTTTTTAGCTTCTATGTACTTCTTTTTCCCAAAAGGGTATGGTGGACCCGGTAAGTGTTTTGCTTCTGGTAAACATTTGTGGTTCAAATATGTTTCTGATTACTGCTTTCGTTCTTTCCTGGCTAAATCTGCTGGAATTCAAACTGTTGTTTTAGTACCTACTGATTTTGGTGTTGTTGAGTTGGGTTCTGTTAGATTGTTACCTGAAATCTTTGATTTGTTGAACAAAATCAAATCATTGTTTTCAATTTCAAAACCTGCCACACAATCATTATCATTGTATCCTAAGGTGGTCAATGAGAGAAGAGATGAAGAAAATAATGGTAGAAAATTATGAAGAAACCAGAAAGAAAGAAAAAGAAAATCAGATTTTTTTCAAAAAAAAAAAAAATATAGTCAATTACCCCCCTATAGTCAATTACCCCCCTCTGACGTGGCATGCCTTTTCTGACCATGTGGCAGTGCCACGTGGGCAGTTAACTGCCACATCAGCATGTTGGATGGAGGAAATTAACGGAGGGGGGTAATTGACTAACGTTTATCAATTTCGGGGGGGTAATTGATATTTCGTTAACTACAGGGGGGTAATTGACGCCCCTTGCAATTTCGGGGGGGTATTTGGCTATTCACTCTTTGAAATTTATTTTGTGTGCATACATTGCTAATTATTCAATATATCGTGGGTTATATAAATAGATATTGTATATCTATAATATCTGGGTATATATGTCATTTAATCCATACATATCTATCTTTCTTTTCACTCACTTTCTCACTTTCTCTTATACCAAACAACTAAATAATCATCTCACTTTCCACTTATTTTCTATTCACTTTCATTCCTTTAACCTTCTTTCCTACTACTTTCTTTCCTTACACTTTCTTTCGTCATCCAAACATACCAAGGGAAGTAAATATAGATATTTTGTAAGTGTTCTCTGAGTCCTAAGGTCTTTTCTCAATTCTGCCTTAGACCGAGACGTCATCACTTTGCAACTTACAAGTTCTGCGGTGGATCATCTTCATAAGTGGTCAATCGTTGACCAGTACTTGAAATCATAAAAAATTCAACGACGGTTGACGATACTATTCAGAAAAAAAAAAACTTAATTGATGTTAGTTCAATACGAGTTACATATTTGTTTTCTGCGTTTTTAATCAAACCAGTATCATTTAACTGACTATTTCAATTGTAAAAATGAGGAGGACCATTAATATCTACTACCAAGAGACGATATCTATCGTCATTGGAGTTTTAAACATTTTTAAGTACTAGTCTATGATGGATCATTTATGAAGATGATCCATATTAGAATTACTCTTAACAACTAAATTATTGTGAAGAGATAGTATGTTTCTAATGTATGGTTATTGGATGGTGTAGGATGGGAATGTAACTTTGGTTTACATAGACAGAAGCACTCAACTGAAAAAGCTAGTGAAGGATTATTGTGATGAGCACTCTGTGGAAGATCATAACTCTATTACTTTTTGGTTTGATGGCAATGGTCTCCAGGGAGACCATTGTCCAGATAAGGTTTGTGTTTTTATCGACATCTTCTGTTCATTGTTTAGCTACAATTGATTCAAATAGTTATTGGTTTTTATGACTTCCTAATATATTTGGCTTCAGATGCACATGGAAGATGGGAATAATGATAATGAAATGGATACCATCTCTTATGATCAGAGTGCACACATTAAGCTCAACCTGGACCTCAATATCAAGGACAAAGTTTGTTCTTTCCTTCAATTTTTAGCTACAGAAACACTTACACATACACCGGACACGACACAAACTGTGACACCGGTAATACCTTGAGAAAATAACATAATTGAATGTACGCACATGTTTCAGACACTCCCTTTAAGTTCAATCAAAAGTGTAAGTGCTACGTAGGTTTTTAGCGTTTTGCTCTGCTACATTGCTTAGCGTTGAACAGCAGCTCTGAATTTTATTGAATTTGTGTTTGACCCCTGAATTTACAGAGTAACATTAGTTGGATTTGCCTTAGATCAATAATCATTCTATTATTTATTTAAACAGAAATCACTGTTCAAAGTGAACCGAATGAATTTTCTAACCAGGATTTTACCTTGTTATCAAATATCAAGAGGCCACTGAAAGTGTCATTGATGGTTTATCACAAGTTGAAGCTAAATACTTTACCTCATTGGTTATAGCTCAATGTTGTAAATAGCGGTGCTACCCTGCTATTGCATAATGTAATTTGAACAAACCGCTATTGTTTTGCGTTCTCTAGTTTACGACACTATTATAGCTTATAATCTACTAGGCTTTGTTACTAAACCTGAAGTTAATATGAGACGTATATGATAGTTTGGTAATTTTGGTTGATGTAGGATGGGGTTGAGGTTTACTTCAACATCAGTAGAAGCACTCCATTGAAAAAGCTTATGGATGTTTATGGTTATCGACATTGTTTGGATATTAATGGAGTTGCTTTTCTGTTTAATGGTCATCTCATCACAGCTGAGCAGACTCCTGATGAGGTTTGTGTTTGTTGAAATCTTTTCATTGTTTTACTTTTGTATGTGTGATTTTGGAAACAGAAAATGTAACAAAAAAAGAGATAAAATAACAGTTGTGGGAAAAGTTTACTGACAACATATTACTGCTAGTAATATTTATATTCCTTTTATTGTTGTTTAAATTCTTGGTTTATAACTTGAAAATATTTTCTTGTAGCTGCAAATGATGGAAGGAGATGAAATAGATGTTGTTTTCTTTGATCAAATTGCACGCATGAAACTGAAGGTCAAGTGCCAGGTTCGGTAACGCTATTAATTTTTGTAGTTTTGCTCTTATGTTGGTTTGTGTTCGACATGTTGATTATTAATATTGAGAGTAAGAGTATTCATGGTTCTGTTCAGGAAGGAAACTAGACCAAACTAAGTCGTTACACCAGTTCGGTAAAACCTAATCAAACTGTTAATGGTTCACCCTAACGAACTTGTACAGTGGTTTGGTGTATGGGTTATGTGGTTTTGTACCGAAACGGAACTACCTTTACAAAACAAAATAAAAAAACTATACAAGTGTTAAAATGAACTGCACCCAAAACAACTGAATGGTTCAGTTCAGTTCGTAAATTATCCTTCAAAGTTTGGTTTTTTCGGGTGCGGTTTGATTTAACAGTTGAGTTTGGTTTTTGGTTTTTTTAAGTAGTTTGGTTTTTGGTTTTTTTGAATAGTTCTAGATGAACTCACAAACCTGTGGACTAATTAATACTATCAGCTAAGGACTGATTTTCCTGATTGTACTTTTATGTCTCTATAGCTTTGATTTGATAAAATGAAATCAAAATAGGACAGAGATATATACTGATTTGTGGTTTTTGGATGTTGTAGGATGGTAATGAAATTTTCTTTTCAATTAACAAAAGCACTCAACTGAAAAAGCTCATGAGTGCTTACTGTAATCATCACTCGGTGGATTTCAATTCAATTGGTTTTATGTTTAATGAGCATCACGTGCGGGCAGAGCAGTCTCCAAACGAGGTTCGTGTTAGCCGGCATCTTTTCATTGTTTACCACTAGTGCTGTTGAATATCAGCTATAGAGGTGTTATAGTGTAGTAAAATGTAAACAAGTGAATATTGTTATGCAATAACACCATTAGTACAAAATGTTGTCGAATAGTGGCTATAGCAAAGCTATAGCACTTTTGCGTTGCAGAATTTGATCAAATCACTTGTTTCAGCAATCCGTGATTGAGAACATTTGGTTTACGTCAAGACTAATTATAGTCTTGTTTATATTCTTGGTTTATGACTTGAAAATACATTTTGCTGCAGATGCAAATGGTGGATGGAGATGAAATAGATGCTATCTTCTATGATCAGAGCAGGCGCATCAACCTCAAAGTCAAGGGCCAGGTCAGTCTATTTTTTCAACTCTTAGCCTTTTTGGTCTAAAGTTGGTTCGTGTTATTTGCATGATTGATTTGTAACACTAGTTCATGATGTGGTTGCGAACCCTGCCAAAGCCGTAATATTTCGGCCACTTCATGTGATGTGGTCAGCAATTAGAAACCCTGATGAGTGGTATATGCTAATTTGGATAATGTAGGTTGGGTTTGAAGCTTCATTCGGCATCAATAGAAGCACTCGATTGAAAAAGCTTATGGATGTGTATTGTTGTCGATATTGTTTTGATTTGGACGGAGTTGCATTTCTGTTTAATGGGCGTCTAGTCGAGTCCGAGCAGACTCCAGATGAGGTCTGTGTCTCTAGTGTTTACTATTTACCAACATATGTTCATTATTTCACGAGTTGATTTTATATCAAAATTCTGTTAGTTTACTGCTTGAATTGAAATTATATTTGATGCAGCTGGGAATGGAAGATGGAGATGAAATACTTGCAATGCTTCAGCTGATATGTGTTTAGACTTTAGTGCTACGGCAAGAGGAATTAGTTTTTTGTTGTGATATAGGCTAACCAATGTCTCTAGTATTTAGTACTGATATATTATATACAGCCGTTACGGCTGGACTTTGATAGCAATGTAAATTATGGATCAATTGTCATCATATTTCTTTACGCCATAATGTATTAGTTATGTATCTATTTGGTCCCCGCGAACACCGGTTACGAAACTGACATAGATACAACACAGACACATATGTAGTTATCATTGTCAAGACTAATTTAAGTAAATAGAAGTGATTGAAAGTAATTAAACTTGTTAGTGTCCTATGATCAATATGATTTGTAGGTAATTAAACATTAGTGTTTAATATTTACAATATTACTTTATTCAATTTAAATAATAATAATTTCTAATTTTTTTAGGGGATAAATGTCTAATATTATACTAATATACATTTTTTAATCCATAATTATATTTTGTCACTTAAAACATAGTGTAAGAACTTTTTATTTTGATATCATGCAATGTTTTCGCAATTTAGCTTTAGTCATTTCCTTAAAACAACATAGATTTAATCGCAATTTGTATCCCGCTAATTTGTTCTATAAAGAATTTTGGTCTTCTTGTTAATTTTACAATTTTAGCTCCTTTATTTATTTTTTAAAAATATTGGTCTAGAGGCGAAATGACAATCTACCAAAAACTTTCACACAATTGTGATGTCTTAATTTTGAACTTAGTGAAAGTGTTCGGTATCCATCCCAAAATGTTACCCTTCAATTGAATAGGATTCTAAGTGGATGTCATGTCACTAATTTCATATTTTTAGAAACTTCGAATCAGGTAAACTACTTTTATTAATTTATGTAATTGCTGAAAATGATAACAATACTTATTCCATTGAAGGTGTCTATCACATGCACATTCAAGATCAGTTAGAGGAATCTTTACATCTTCATGATTTGATTTGGAACAAAGTTGTTATTTTAAGGGAAATGTTAACTTGTGCCTTTAAGACACAAGATAAGGAACCCAACATAGTAACTTTTTGTTGGAATGTGTGCATTCAATTTAATTTTTGAATTTATACTCCCTCCATTTCAAAATGCATGTCCAATTTTTGCAATGTGCACTATTCACTTGACTTACTTTGACCATACTTTTTAACTAATGTATAAATACAAATATTAACATGTAAGATGTTGTTTGATTTGTCTCGACAAATATTTTCAAAATATTAAATTTTTATAATTTTTTACTTTAGATAATTAAAGATATTAACGGTCAAAATTGTGCATTGGCATATGTGATATGATTGACTTGGACATGTATTTTGAAACGGAGTGAGTAATAAATAGAATGCACAAAATTTGAGGAAATATTTCTACTTTTAGGTTCCTTATCTTGTGCCCTAAAGACACAAGTTAACATGACCCTTCTTTTAAAGGTATCACTCATTTCTTGGGGGTTAATTCAAAATGGGAAATACTCCTACAATGTCCAATTTGATTCGTGGCAGCATCATCAATTCAGAGTCAACTCTTTGTCTCCAAGGTTGTCGGTTAGAGAAAAACTTTCAACCTATTGTGATTTTGCTGGGAGAGTTTGGTATGATATTTTGAATGACTATTACTTTTTTTTTACCCTATCCAATTCTTACGCATCTTGTAAAATTTTCAAAAATGCCCATGGATTTTCAGATTATAAAATCCGAAAACATCCGAAGTAAATTCAGATTCTAAAATTCGGACAATGCTTATGTATAAATTTTGAGTATATTTAACATGATTGTTCTGATGTAACATATAAATTTTGAGTATATTTAGAGATTAGTAAAAGTCATTTTAGATTTTCGATGGATGCTAAGAGAATTTAAAAAATATAGTTGGGTTGTTTAAATTATTAGAAAATATAAAGTAATATAAAATAGGTAAAATTGCACAATTCGTCACTTAATTTTAGGTAGCAATTTCATCTTTTATCTTTTTTCGACTTACTCATTTATGTTATAAAATATTAGCATAGTTATCCTTTTTTATCAAAATATATTATCAATACTTCAAAAACTCATCAAACTCATAAACAAACCCAAATCTCCATCATATAAACCTAGAAACTCGGATTTCATTGAAAAAATCTCATAAAAATTATAAGATATTGTTATTTTATAACATAAAGGACTAAATTAAGACCAAAAAAAACGACGAAGTGTTACTTAAAATTAAGTTAAGGAACGAATTATATAGTTTTGCACGTAAAATATTAAGCGTAGTCGAATACCACCGAATAGAGTGTCAAATATATATATATATATATATATATATATATATATATATATATATATATATATATATATATATATATATATTGTTTGCACGTCTTGTGCTAGAATAGTTTTTTAAAATTTCTTTGGCTTTTACAGAAAATAAATTATGAAATTAAAAGATACGGTACCTCTTATCTTCTCCATGAATTTGAGTTTGGTTTAACTCGGCTCCACAAAACTAACTTGTTTAACTCGGCTCCACAAAACTAACTTTAGAAATAAGCTAATAATCACTAAAATATTGCACAATCATTACACTGCGAGAAGAGAACTTGACTTTTATTTCAATTTTGATTCACTCTAATCCTTCAACTAACCTTAACATTTGTACTTATATAAATAAATTTTCTTGTTACTCCCTCCGTTTCAAAATGAGTGTCGCTTTAGCAAAAAAAAATTGTTTCAAAATGAATGTCACTTTACATTTCCAATACAACTTTATTTTCTTTCTTCCATCTTTACTCTCTCCAACTTTTCTCTCACACAATTTTCAATGCAACTTTAAGTTTGTCTTTTTCTTATAAAGTAAGGGTAGTTTAGTAAAAGTGTTATGTTTAATGATTATTTCATTCCATTCCTTAATATGTGTGCAATTGTCTAAAGCGACACTCATTTTGAAACAGAGGGAGTAATAAAGTTTCATACACAATTAAGGAGTAGTATTAAAATATAAATTTTCTTGTTAATAAATTTCTTTTTTTAAAACTTAAGGTATCCTTTATCGGAAGTCAACAACTAGTCTTTCAAAGTAAAGATATTTGTATAAGGTACTTACATCTCTAAACACATACTATTTCATACACATTACAATATTTGTCATCGAACATTTAACCATATACTTAATTAAGGGTCCTATATTTAATTAAAGGACTCAATTCTTCAACATTATGTAAACTTTTTACATCATAAAAAACATTATGTAAACTCACACTTGCACACTAGATTCATCGTAAGTTTTATAATAGATTATACAAAAGAATAAAGAGCAAAACTAAGAGCAATGTTCCCAAGCCAAATCCAGATTCATCATAATCATGGCTGGAGACATTGACATAACGTTTTGTACCGTAAGATGACTTGTTAAACAAGGAAAATGAATAAGGGAAGTAAATAATCACAAATACTAATAGAACAAGAAGCACAAGGATTAAAGTTGTGAAACTTTTCTCTTCAGCTTCAGAAGCCATTTGATAGAAAGATAATGACATGTCAAAAAGGGATAACATACTAGACCCATATATTAGAATTCCCAAAACTACCAAGATTAGAGAAGGCACCAATGGTGATGGCCCTTCCATGTTACTATGAGTACAATGTTGAAAGAAGCAATGCAATTTATAACGGACTTGAATTAAATTATGACGTGTTTGAATGTTGTAGATATAGTGGAATGATTTATACTAAATTTATTTATTTGGTGGCACATATCTAATTGGTTGAACTATCCCAACGCCCCTTGCAGTAACCACCCTTTTCTTAGGAAAAAAAAAAAAAAAAACTCATAATTTTCTCTTGACACAATAGAATATCGTTAACATAAATATAAAGTCATGAAGTTACCAACATTAAGTTGGTTCGAGTAGGACTTGATTCGGATCTCTTAAACAAAAAGTCTCGGGTTCGAATTTTGTGGATAAAAGAAAAAGTAAACATGATTGAAAGAAAAGACTCGACTAAAAGTGGTCAGTCAGATTTTTCAACATAAATTGATCGTTAACTAAAAGTTGGTGGATGCTTTACACCAATAACATTTATTAAAACAAAAACCACTTATGTTGGATGCCAACTAATTTTGTTTCACTTGACACTTTTTAATTTAGTTTTTATAAATTAGTCGGGTATCCCCAACTAAGAGTTACAAACTACTAATCTTTTGAAGAATTGTGAACTTACCTCAATAAATAGTAGTGATACTCTTTCATACATGTCGGTCAAATATCAAATTTCTAATCACATGCTTAAAAGAATGCTTTACTAAAACCTACATAGTATTCTAAGCAGTTCAGTGTAAATTTTCCTTTTGTCCACACCCAAAAGGAAAAGTTGGCTGAGCAAAAAATTTGTTGAAAAGGGCTAACTAACATAGGAACATCAACTGATAATTGTGGTAGATAATTGTGAGAATGAGTTAGATGAGCTAGTCAACTAATGAGAGTGAAAAATTCCTATCAACTAATGAACTTAGATATTAGATGTATTAAAATATACTTGATCTAGTCGTACAAGAATCCTAGCACTCAAACGCAAAGATAAGCACTCAAATTAATTTATTGATGCATAAGTTGAATCAATACATTAATTAATATATTTTGGCCTAAAGTTGTAATTGGTATGGGTTTTTTTCCTTCTGGATTCATGAATGTAGGTAGAGACTAAGTTGATCACAAAGCATGTTGTAGTTATAACAACATTCCTTTTTTGACAAAAATAAATTAGGGAACTAAAAAACACTTAAATACCTAAGGTCTAAAACTAAACATCAAGAAGAAAAATCTTTCTTTTCCAACCAAACACTTGTTTTTCATGCCAAGAGAAAGAGTACCTGGTGATAAATGGCATTTCATCGAGATATATCGTTCATCTTAATTCCTAACAACTTAAAGACTTGTTTTCCTTCAGATTGTTAGTATAAAGAAGTGTTGTCAATCACAGATCGTAAAAAATAGCAGTTTGATCAAATTCCATTACGGAACAATGCTATAGAACCGCTATAACGGCTATTTGACAATATTTTGTATGAAATAGCATATTGCGGAACATTAGCGATTTGTTCATATTCCGCTACGCTATAGCAATACGGGTATCAGGTCAATCAACCAATCAATATGGAAAAATATGGCAAGCAAATACAAAACGCTCACAAATAAATAGGAAGTTCCAGAAAATTTTAAATTAAACCAAAAGAGAGTTTTGTCTTGAGCAAACTCTATAGAAACCACCTCCAACTTCAAATGTGGAGGCACTCATCAGCATGCACCAAAGTATGTAGCCAAAAACTATTCCGCAGTTTAAATAGTCATCATATTCATACCTATGTATTACTAACAAACAAAGGTTCCATTTCCCTTTACTATCTCCAGCATAAATAGGAACACATCAAAATCTAGCCAGAAGCTCCCTCTTGTAATCTCTTCAATCACATTGCTTTCGGATTGTAGCGCAGATGCTGCTCATAGTAATCAATCAGCTGAAATTTAAGGGAAAAAAAACATTAGCTTCATGTAAAAAAAGTAAAAGAGCATAGAAACATCTTGATATAAGCCTATGAAGCCATGCAAAGTTAGAGATGGAGACTTACTAGGATCGGATGATATGTTTTGAGATGATTGTTATCGACCACAACTTCAGATCCATCAGACCTATAGAGTTTAAACCATATTTATGTCAAGAAGCGTCTTGTAAGATGATCAAATAATACAACTCATTTCGTGAGAGAGGTAAATCAATACAAGTTTAGGTACAAAACTATATGATAAAAATGAAATCTTACGCTTCCATAGAATCAAGGAAATTACTTGTGTAACAAGTGAATAATTTTGCAATGTGAATTGATTGGTTTCATATATTAACAGAAGCATGGTAAAGTTTGACTTAAAGGATAATGATATCAAGGAATAAGCATTAAAACCGAGGTCATGAACCAAATGTTCTCATTGTTGATGAAACCAAATCTCAGAGAAAATATTACCTTTTACAAGATGTGTAAAACGCTATTTATCTCTGCAAGGTTTTTATGAAAAAAATGCAGCTGTGAAATTTAGGTCAAAGGTATATCAATTAAATTAAAGTTAAAGTTGAGTAAATGACCTTATAGCCTCGAAAGTCACCAAAACATCCTGTGTGGTGCTGGCTGCTGCAGGTGTATAGCCTACTGGCTTTATAATCTTGACAATATCGCACGCAGGTTTAACAGGTTCTGTCACTGTATTACTACTAGCAGCCGCATTATCAGTAACGCCTGTTTGTGCAAGCTCAGCTGTATCAACCGGTGCTTCAGCTGTATCAACCGGTGCTGAATTTGGAATTTGTGTATTACCAGGCTTATCAGCACATGAATCTATCTTGAACCTCTTAGCAAGAGATTTTCTCGGCCTGCCTCTTGATCTTCCGGAGCCATTTTGAACTGGTTCTGTGCTAACCGCATTTCCTTCTGTGGAAACCACCATTGATTGATCATTCATGCCAGTTTCTCCTGGAGGAACCATAGCTTCTTGAAACTGCATTGCGAGGTTGCCTGAATCATTTCCATTGGTAGTCGCATCTTCAGGTTTGTCTGCAACAATCCCATTGGATGACGTAGCTTTAAGTTCACTAAGCTTAGGGTCATACTCCTTTTCCTCGTTATTTTGAGGAACCTCTTCTGGAGGATTTGCAGTCTTATTGTCATTAGCATGGTTTTCTTTAGTAGGACTGCTTCCCTCGCCATTATTTTCAACTTCATCGGCAAACAGCACAGTCTGAGGAAATGCAGGAGTGTTGGGAATATGAGGAAGTTGTTCGCTGAGAGAGGCAGGCGCTGAATGGTTGTTAGCAGCTGCCTGTGAATGGTTGTTGTTCGCGGTGCTAGTTTTCAAGCATCTGAGGCTGTAAGGAGTGGCGGAACGTTCCACCCTCTTCTTGACTTGAGTTTGATGACCTGCATGCTTGCGTTTGCGCTTTTGCTGCTTTGGCTGCTTTGGTGTTTTACAGCTTCATACCAACAAAAAAAAACAAATATTTATAAGCAAACAAGTTAAAAAATAAATAAAAAATATCATTCAATTTAGATTGACTTATTTGAACCCGGCATAAACACTTTTGAAAACGGCTAATAAGCTCTCTAGGACAACTTATGAAAACGGCTAATAACTTGTATGAAAATAGTTTAACTTTATTTTATATTTTGTTGTAGAAATAACTTATACATAAACATGTATATAAACGCGTATATGATAGGCGCTTAATTAAGATGTTTGTCCAAACAAGGCCTAAGTTTATCCAGTTTCCGACAATCAAAGTCTTTGACCTATGCACATACATAGTTCATTCATAATCATAATGGCAAACACAAATACGAAACATAAATTGGAATGTATACTTTCTTAGGTGACACTGTTTGTAGAAATGGCTTATATATAAACGGGTATATGATACGCACTTAATTAAGATGTTTGACCAAACAGGGCCTAAGTTTATCCGGTTTCTGACAACCAAAGTCTTTGACTTATTCTCGTACATAGTTCATTCATAATCATAGCAAACACAAATACAAAACATAAATTGGAATATGCATTTACTAAGGTGACACTGTTTGGAAGAGCTTATGATATGTACATAAGTTGTTTTCAGCTTATTTTTATAAAAGCTATCTAGGATTATCTATTAAAAACATTTATTAAAAACATTTTATAGCTTATATGAAAACGGTTTGACTATATTTTACTTTTTGCTATAGAAATAGCTTATGCATAAGCCCTTACACGATAAGTACTTATCTTATTAGTGTTTAATTATGTAGTTTATTTAAACATAGCCTATGTTTAACACAAGATGTAAAATAAAATATGAACATTATAGAGAAGAACAAGAGAATACCCCTTCTCAAAAGCTTCAATAATTTCCGGAACACCAACTAGATTATCTGGAGGCTCCCAAGTGTTTGCATGCTCACCCCAGCCCAACCTTCAATGATAAAACAAACAAAAAGATTAAATATCATTAAATAAATCGCATTTTGCCCTGTAAAATTGCCACAAAAAAAAGCAAAACAGAGTAAAAGGGGGCACTCACCATTTCACAAAGTACTCCAACTTACCCTGTAAATTTGCCACAAAAAAAAAAGGTCAGCCAAAAACAGAAATTGGACAAAAAATTATCATATATCTTGTGTATTTAGTTCTGTGGTGACGAAAATTGATTTTGTAAACCCGATTTTACTTAAAAGTGAGTTGATATTAAAATTATTGTGTTTGGATACATCAACATAAATGTGAGTTGAACAATAAATTCAAGCGTAAAATCACGTTTTGAGTCAAAAGCTACAAATTCTAACTTCAAGTTAGAATAAATTTTTGAGACATAATTGTTAGAACAGAAACTCGTGAAAGAAGAATAAAGAAACACAAATCGCAAATAATGGAACACGATTGTTTCTTTACATACTTCGTCCAAATATGTCTACCTCTAAGTATAACACATTTGTAGTTTCGTATATTAGGGTTTATAGTGTTACAAGGCATATATATCATATTACGGTTCAGATTACAACAATACCTCAGTACCACGGGGGCGCTATTGCCCCACACCACTAGTCACCCCCAAAACGAACAGTTGAGTTTAACACACGTTTGGGCCAAATGCAAGGTCAGGGTCGGAGGGAGCTTCACTAAACTAGCTCAGCTCCCACACCCCTTGACCCTCTTATGCCCTAATGAGTCATACTCAACAATAATCAATTCTACTTGATAACATCCAAACATATCAAAATCACTTCTACAGTTCTTAAATCAATTTTGCCCCATCAAAAATCGAAACCAAACATACACTAAAGACTAAACAAAACAAACATAAACAAAATAAAGAAATTTTTTTTGACCTTGCGGTATCTCTTACGACGAATAGCTTCAATTTCATAGAAACCATCACCAAGAGAAGGAAGTCTTTCTTCAAGTTCAAGATCATCATCCCCATTTTCTTCATCAGAATTTTCCATCTGGGTATCCTCATTTTCCAACTGGGTATTCTCTTTTTCAGCAAAAGAACCATCTTTTCCACCATCACCACCATTTCCATGTCCTCCTCCACTTCCTTCACCAACTTCAAAACCACCAGCAGGAACATCATTTGGAGCTACCAAGGTTGTTGTCTTGTTCATCCCTTCTTCACCCTTCATTACCAGTACAAAAAAAAAACAACAAAAAGACAAAAAAAAAAATTAACAGACAGAAAGACACAGTAACAACGTTAGAGAAAAAACATCATCGTATTCTCCGAGTAAGAACAAAAAAAAAAAAAAAACTAACCAAGTGATTGTGTGTTTAGTTTTTGTTTGTGAAGTGAGTGAGAGTGAATGTGAAGCTGTAAATGAATGAAAGGAATCTATGAAAAAATCCATTGATGTGTGTTTATTTAACGCTCTTTTCTTTCTTCTTTCATCAGTTTTTCTTTCTCTCTCCTTTTTCTATTGGCTTTTCTTTTCCTTTTTTCCCACTTTTATTACAACAAAACAATATTTCTTATTTCGCTTTTCTAGGATTATGTTTTTAAAAATGTGTTTTACTTTGTTTTTGACGCTCAATTTAATTTGTATGAATTGACTATGTAAATAAAAAGGATAATGTTAACTTGTGTCCTAAAAAAAGAATTAAAACATTAGTGTTGTATTGAAAAAAATACACCCTCCGGTCACTATTATAAGCAAAAAACAACATTTTAGATTCATTCATTTAATGATGTATTTGGTCTTTATTATAGACCACATACATCATTAAATGAATGAATCCAAAATGTTGTTTTTTGCTTATAATAGTGACTGGAGGGTGTAAGTTTTTAACTTTTCAAAACATTGAATGCAGAATTTTCAAAAATAAATTTCTACATTTAGCTTTTAAATTTGTGCCTTAAGGGCACAAGTTAACATTTCCCAAATAAAAAAATATTTTATCCGTCCCTATATTTAAGCATCTTTTTGACTAAAAATTTGTCTTTATATATAAACTCCCTTTCAAATTACTAGATCCATTTATTATTTTTTTTCTTAAACACATTCCTAATTAATACTATTAACTTGTATTGAAATAATTTCGTGAGTTTAGCTCAGTTGATAGGGATATTGCATATTAGCATATTATATGCAGGGGTCGGAGTTCGAACTCCGGACACTCCACTTCTCCACAATTTAATTGTGTGAACTCTAACCACTAGGCTACTTGACCAAAAAAATAATTTAATTGTGTGAACTCTAACCACTAGACTACTTGATCAAAAAAGTGAACTCTAACCACTACGAAAAATCAAATTTAATACAAATTCAAACAAAGGATAATTTTGTACTATTAACACACATTAATTGTACTGACAGTTTTTCTTAAGAAATGTGAAAAATGCAATGGATGCTTGAGACATCAATGATTCATACAAATTTATATATGTTATTTTGAATATGTATAAATTGATAAGGTTAAAAAAAATCTTCATAAACTTCAAATTGAACAAAATTGATTCTATTTCTAAGGTTCTGACATAACTGATTCTATTGCTAAGGTTATGATATAATTTCTTGAGCTTCGATTACAATTTTTAACATGATAAGAATTATGTAAAATGTAAGTTCTCAACAAAAACAATGACGAATGTGATTCAATTTTGAAAGTTGTGATTCATGTGTTAAAAAATACATCGTTGAAGCATACAAATTTATATACGTTATTTTTAATATGTATAAATTGATAGGGTTTAAAAAGAAATCTTCATAAATTTCAAATTGAACAAAATTGATACTATAGCTAAGGCCTAAGGTTACGACATAATTGATTCTATTGCTAAGGTTCTGACATAATTCCTTGAGCTTGAATTACAATTTTAAACAAGATAAGAGATATGGAAAATGTGAGCTGTTAACAAAAAACAATGACAAAAGTGACTTACTTCCGGACGTAATCCATTGTTCTCACCATATCAAAAGTTGTGATTCGATTTTGAAAATTGAGTTAGTGACAATTTGGAACCACGTTCAAAAGACCGCACAATGCGCGATTATATTGAATCTTCAAAAGAAAAGTTTATAACTTTCACGAGGACATCACCTTAAGATACGAGAATCGCGCATCAAATGGATATCCAAACACACGGTTGGTAATTGAACCAAACATTGATGTTGTGACTATTTAGTAAATGGAAAAATATTAGGTTTAACTTAAACCGTCAAATCACGAGAACTAAAAATGTAGACAAAAGTACATAGTATTTATACATTACGTTTCCTTAAGCATAACTCAGTTGGTTTGTACATTACAGTACGAAAGGGTTGGGGATTGAGCTCCTAATTTTCAACTTATTCAATTCAAAGGGAAAAAATTTAGCCACTAGACAACTTGACTAACAAAAATCTTTATACATTTCAAAAGTGACCTACTTCCAGACATAATTTGTTGTTCTCACCATATCAAAAGTTGTGATTCGGTTTTCAAAATTGTGTTAATGACTATTTGGAACCACGTTCAAAAGGACGCATAATACGCGATTATACCGAATCTTCAAAAGAAAAGTTTATAACTTTCACGAGGACATCACCTTAAGATGCGAGAATCGCGCATCAAATGCATATCCAAACACACGGTTGGTAATTGAACCAAACATTGATGTTGTGACTATTTACGAAATGGAAAAATATTAGGTTTAACTTAAACGATCAAACCATGAGCACTAAAAATGTAGACAAAAGCACAAAGTACTTATACATTACGTCTCCTTGAGCATAACTCAGTTGGTTTGTACATTACAGTACGAAAGGGTTGGGGTTTGAGCTCCTAATTTTCGACTTATTCATTTCAAAGGGCAAAAATTTAGCCACTACGCAACTTGAATAAAAAAATCTTTATGCATTTCAAAAGTGACCTACTTCCAGACATAATTTGTTGTTCTCACCATGTCAAAAGTTGTGATTCGGTTTTGAAAATTATGTTTATGACTATTTGGAACCACGTTCAAAAGACTGCATAATGCGCGATTATATCGAATCCTCAAAAGAAAAGTTTATAACTTTCACGAGGACATCGCCTTAAGATGCGAGAATCGCGCATCAAATGCATATCCAAACACACGGTTGGTAATTGAACCAAACATTGATGTTGTGACTATTTACTAAATTGAAAAATATTAGGTTTAACTTAAACCATCAAAACACGAGGTCTAAAAATGTAGACAAAAGCACAAAGTATTTATACATTACGTCTCCTTGAGCATAACTCAGTTGATTTGTACATTACGGTACGAAAGGGTTGGGGTTTGAGCTCCTAATTTTCGACTTATTCACTTCAAAGGGAAAAATTTTAGCCACTAGAAAACTTACTAAAAAAAATATTTATACATTTCAAAAGTGACCTACTTCCAGACATAATTTGTTGTTCTCACCATGTCAAAAGTTGTGATTCAGTTTTGAAATTTGTGTTAATGATTATTTGGAACCACGTTCAAAAGGCCGCATAATGCGCGATTATACCGAATCTTCAAAAGAAAAGTTTATAACTTTCATGAGGACATCACCTTAAGATGCGAGAATCGCACATCAAATGCATATCCAAACACACAGTTGGTAATTGAACCAAACATTGATGTTGTTACTATTTACTAAATGAAAAAGTATTAGGTTTAACTTAAACTATCAAAACCACAAGGACTAAAAATGTAGACAAAAGCACAAAGTATTTATACATTTCGTCTCCCTGAACATAACTCAGTTGGTTTGTACATTACGATACACAAGGGTTGGGGTTTGAGCTCCTAATTATCGACGTATTCACTTCAAAGGGCAAAATTTTAGCCACTAGGCAACCTGACTAAATTTTTTTTTATACATTTCAAATTGAACTAAATTGATTGTTGCTTGAATCACAAATTTTAACACAGTAAGAGTTATGGAAAATGTGAGATGTCAACAAAATTAATGACAAAAGTGAGCTACTTGACATAATCCATTGTTCTTACCATGTCAAAAGTTGTGATTCAACTTTGGAAATTGTGTTATTGACTATTTGGAACCACGTCCAAAAGGCCGCACAATGCGCGATTACGACGAATCTACAAAAGATAGGGTCATAAAAGTTCACGATGACAACACCTTAGGACACGACAATTAGACATCAAACGCATATCCAACCATACGGTTAGTAATTGAACCAAACATTGATGGTGTGACTGTATACTTATTATAAGTATTAAACTTAAACAATCAAAACGATGAGGATTAAAAATGTAGACAAATACACGAAATAAAACATATTAAATAACAAGATAAAAATAAATTTTACCACAAAAGAAAAAAAGAATAAGTTTTACCCTGTGGACCTTGGCTTTGTTGAGAATGGGACTATGTCCCAATCCAAACAATGTAACTCCATCTTCTTGTTCTTCTCCTCCAAGAGCAAGATTTGCAACATCAACCAGGCAATCCATTATTGTCTTCTTCTTTCCTTCATCCTTCATTGTAATGCCAAAATAAACAAACAAAAAAGAAGAGTAATATTAGTTAGAGAGAGATTCACAAAGTCGCATAGTCAATCTATTTATTCTATTTATCTATATTATTCATAAAAAAATTGCTAATAATATGCGACAAAATTTCATACTATTATTTTATGTTATTTTTCTCACGTTTGTGAAATCTTTTTTTTTTTTTGTAAGCAAGGGGAAATGTCAAGCATCAAGAGGAAAACATCGACATCTCGATAAGGTTGGCACCCTGAGAAACCTCCATCCTATGCCGCCAAACTCTACTGATAAGAAATCTTGCACAAGGTCTCTACTAATAAGAAACTTTACCTGGATAACCCTCTCATAATGCATAGATCCTTCTTCATATGTCTCATGTTCTTCTAGATTTTTTACACCTGAATTCTCAGCTTCGTCTTTATGCAATTGAGGATCTTCCGATGCAACAAAAGAGCCGCCGTTTTTGTGACCATCTTCATTCATTCTACTATCACCGATGGTAGAAACATAACACAACGTCTCCTTGCTTACAAAAAAAAATGATATGGTGCACCTGCTCTGAGTTGAGTTATAAATGATAACTGAAACGATGCGTCTCCTTGCATTGAGTCATGACTTTATGTAAAATTAATTACGCTATTTTAATTGTTTACTTTTTGTGTCACCTTTTTATTGTTTTCCTTTCATTTATTTTTCGAAAAACAAAAATTATGAATTTTCTTCTTTTTGGGTTTTTTCTTTTTGGGTTTTCCATCCCCACACCGCCAATGGTTTTTCAGAACGATGCTTTATTTATTTATTTAATGTGTTTATCTACATGCAAATTTTTTATTCAACGCAACTAATTACAATGTATCCTTTCAAAAAAACAATTATAAATTCAAACTTGTTTAAATGCATGAATGATAATAAATATAAATATAAATATAAAATTTGTGTGTGTTCTTTTCCTTTTAAAAAGATATCACATCTTTCTAATGTAATTAATATTTTTTTATTATACTCATTTTAAATATAAATATAATTCTTTTGGTCAACAAATCTAACTTTTATTAATCTATATTTAAAAAATATGAATATAATTATTAAATATAATTCTTTTGGTCAAAAAATATAATTTTTATTAATATATATTTAAAAAATAAAAATAACTTTAATATGAATATAATGTATTGATTAAAAAAATTCCCTAAATTTATTTTATTCCTGATAATTTTTTCTGAATTTAATAGTTTATTAAAAATAGTAAAATAGAAAATATTAATAGAAAAGAAAAAATATACTCAAATTATATTTTTAAAATTGAGACAATTCATAAATTCATTAATGCTCACATGTCACGGTATTGACTGGTGAAAAGATTGGGACTTTTCTTTAAAAGAAATAAGAAAGATGAAATTATTATTACAAACGATAATATTGATGATCATTTTACAACTATTCTTAAGCGAGGTTTGAATTTCTTTTTTTAAAGTTATAAAGTCAAATTTTCACCACACTTACATTTTATGGGTGGACAGAAGGGAATCGATGCCATTGTATGTCTATTTTTTTCGTGTGTTTATTTTTTTGAGGAATTTTTCTAGTGTGTTTTGTTGTGTATGAAAATTGTATAATATATTTTCAACTTAATTCGTTTAATTCAATTATATTATATATTTTTTTTAAGAAGCTAAATTAGCTCATCCAAATTTGCACCAAAGAGAATCGAACCTGAAACTTTGAGAATGAGTGTATACTATATTATTATTTTATTTTTTTAGGTAATTATTATTATTATTATTATTATTATTAGTTAAATCGTCCAATTAAGTTTGAGTGTTTTTCTTATTAAAAAAAAAGTTTGAGTGTTTTTGTTTTTCGTCCTTTTTATGTTTTGTTTTTGCCTAAATATGCATTTGATCCCTACAAATAGAGCTTGTTTAACTTTTGGTCCTTGCAAAAAGAAAAATTAAGGACCCGTTTGTTACGGATTAAAATAAAAGTTATTTTGACATAAAATAATTTAGAGATTATATTTTAGAATTTTTATGAAAAATCAAAATCTATTTTGCGTTTGTTTATCTTAATAAAAATTATTTTTTAAACAAATAATTTAGTTTGTTTGGATACAACTATATAAAAGGGGGAATTTTTGTTACAAAATTTGTTCAATCCTTTAAATTATATTTTCTCTCTCCTCTTAAAAAAATTATTTTTTTAGAATCTGCTCTTAACAACTTCTCGTTTGAAGCTGTTTTTAGATTATTTTTTTTTTTAGAATATGCTCTTAACAAACGGATGCAATATTCTTTGAAAGTGATTTTTTTAAATGATTTTTTTCTAAAAAAAAACTATAACAAATCGGCTCTAAAAATGTCCTTGCAAAATTTGTTGTCATTTAAGAAAGTCTTTGGGCCCACTTAAAGCGTTAGGTGGTAGTTTGGCGTTGATGTGGCAATTGGTGCCTGCGCAACTTTGATCATGTGTTGCTGACATTGCTTTTAAATTAATTAAAATTTAAAAATTAATTTAGAATTATGACAATTGTTATTAAAAATATAAATCAAAAAATAATTTTTCAAAAATATTCAGATTATATAAATTTCAAAAACAATTAAAACATTTTAAATAGGAAAATATTTTTTTTTGAAAATTATATAATTTTTAAAATTCTTTGGATAAGCCAGGAGAGAGGACAAACATCAAGAGGAAACACCGACATCCCAACTAGGTTGGCACCCCGGAGAACCTCAATCCTATGCCGCCAAACATTTTTTAAAATTTAAATTTAAATAGGAAAATAAATTTTCAAAAATTATATAATCTGAAGAAAAAAATTGATTTTATTTTAATTTTTGAAATCTTAAGCCTTTTTTTTTTCTTTCTAAAACAAACCCTGCAAGATGCAAACGTTATGATTTTAGTCTTTACCGTCATCATCCGTTGGAAAAACGTATACATGGCAAATAGAGGATGACGTGGCAGTGGCTAACATGGCAAACGATGCTCATTTGGCAAAATGGATGATGAGTCGTATAGTGTAGGGTTGAGCAAGAATTTGCCGATCGACCGAAACCTGCAAAAATCGTCGACGACGGTGAGACTTCAGTTGGGTTGAATCGGGTAGCGGTTTGTCGGATGTGTAAAACTGGTTTCACGCGAGTAGCTACAGGTGGACACGGATGTTGATAAAGGTTCCCATCGATAACCGAAACCGACCGTGGTGTAGAGACTTAAGAGGAAAAGGGAGAAACAACTCTATAAAAATGGAAGCACATAAATTATAGATGAATGAAGGAAGACGACTCTCTCTCTCTCTCTCTCTCTCTTAAAATTACTTGTAGATTTAAAGTGTGACTATAAATAACCTTATTTTTTTGTTCGAAGTTGTTGTCTGCCCTACAAGGCTGCAATGCATCTGCTATTGCATTTGGTTGGACCTACTTTATTGGTATAAAACAAAATAAAAATAATAAATTAATTAAAAAGAAAAAAGTTGTCAGGCCTATTAATTACACCCTCCGGTCACTATTATAAGCAAAATTTTGCATTTTAGATTCATTCAATTAATGATGTATATGGTCTTTATTATAGACCACATACATCATTTAATGAATGAATCTAAAATACAAAGTTTTGCTTATAATAGTGACCGGAGGGTGTATGTCACTAGTTTTCTTTCTTAAAAAAAGAAATAAAATAATACTAGAAACTTTATTTTTTTTCCATTCTTTCCTCTGCTATGAAACTTCAAAGCAAGAAAGACAAAATCAAGGAGGGAGAAGCAACATCAAAACATATAACTGAGAACGTTGCTACAAAGTGTCTGCAGCAAACCGTATCAACCCGTCTGTGGAAACCGACAAACCGACCAACCCGTGACTGAAATGGTTCCACTATTTAGCTCTTCGGGTATTCACCGCATGGAAGGTTTCGGTCTGAACCCGACCGAAACCGACCGTTGCTCACCCCTAGTACATTGGGATGGATCAAAACAAAAAAAACAAAATTCATAGAGTGACCAAAACCAAAACACGAGAAAACAAAAACAAATCAAATTTAAAAACATTGGTTCTTCAATCCTTTTCATGTTTTTCTTCCTCAATTTTTATATTAGCCGCACACCTTCACCATTTCTTCTACCCACATCATGCATTTATGCTAAAAATTCACAGATAGATGATTAAAGAGTCAAGATCCTCTCTATTTTGGATCTCCTCCATTTCTTTCGGTTAGAGAGATATAGACACAATAAAATTTAAAAATAATTAATGATGATGAGACTCACTTGTTCATAGGACCCATAATTTATATTTTGTGTGTATCTCTTTCTAAATGACAATCTCCATTTATTTTTATAAATGGAGAGGATCCTAACTCGGGAAAAAACTGTAAAATTATCATGATTTCCATAAAAGCATGGTTCTTTTTGCACGGATTAGTATAAAATAACAAACCATAGAGATATCATTTGCCACATCTTCTTTAATGCTTCCCGTAAAACGACCTTTTAAATATTCTAATGTATCTCTTAGATTTTTTAAAGAATATGTCCCTCAAAAGACGGAAACTCTCTTAGCTTTGCCTGAATTCCATGAAAAATAAACATATCACTAGAAGTTGAGGAAAAAACTTGACTCCGTTTAAGTGAAAAAAAAAAAAAAAACTCGAATTCAATTAAATTGTCTTGACAACAGAAAAATGATTTAATCTAAACATGGATTTTCTCCCCTTTTGTAACGCCCTACTTTTATTATTTATTATTTTATTGAGATTAGATGTCTTTTTATAATTTAGTCGACTTATTTTGATGAGTGATATTTTGTTATGTTATACGCTGGTATTTACTAGTATAATATATGTTATCTGGTGTAGAAATATATTTGTTATTTTGTTTTGTAGAAATATATATGTTATCTGGTGTAGAAATATATTTGTTTTTTTGTGTAGAAATATATTTGTTATTTGATGTAGAGATATATTTGTTATTTGGTGTTAAAATATTATATACATGTATATTTTGATGAAATATGTTATTATGTGTTATTTGGTGAATGAATATTATTTAGTGAGAGAATATATTTAGTGGAAGAATATATTTAGTGGAGAAATATATTTAGTGGAGAAATATAATTATTAGAATAAGTAGATTTGGGGGCTGAAATAGAAAGAAAAGAGTTATTGGGCCTAATTAGATTTAAGAAGAGAAGTTAGTATTATAAATAGAGGAGATATTAGGTTGAAAGACTAACATATGCAAAAAAAAAAAACAAGGATTTGGAGAAAACAAGGTTTAGAGAGAAGAGAAAAAGAGGAGAGAAGAACCCAGTGAAGGGCTGCCAATCGATAATTCTAAGGTAAGGGTGAGACTATCATTCGGTAATATTAAGTCTGTAATTCTGAATTTGCAATTAACATGTTCTAGGATTAGTTTGTGAGAATTTGCGAATTAGGGTTCTGAGAGAGAATTGATGATTAGATGATGATAAGTTGTTAGATTGATGTAGAAATTGTGTACAGACCTTAGATAATCCATGAATAATCATAATCATAGAGCTTGAAGTGAATTTATGTTGTTCTTGAAGGTTTTCATGAAAAATGGGTCAAATGGTGATTTTTGCTGAAAGGGTGTTTTAGTTCAAGATTTATATGGATTTGAGTGTCTTTTCATGTTTAGAAACATTTAAACAAACTTTTGGACCAATTTTGGGCTTAGGGGATTCAAAATTTGGATTTTGGGATGAAAAATGGAGTTTTCCAGAGAGCTATCTCTGACAACATTCTTTGTTTCATGTTTTTGCATCTTTTTCACACATTTCAGTTTTGAATTGGCTTTAGGTGTAAACACGAAAGTTATAGGTATGGATGTTAGCTTTCTAATGCCGTTGGTTTGACTTCAAAAGGATTTATAGAACTTGAGTTATGGTCAAATTACTGCACGTAGGTCACAATGAATTTTTATGGACTTTCAGCACAACTTTTCCGAATTTAAAATGAAAAGTGGTATTGATCGGTACAGAATTGGTCTTAGGCTTAAACATGAAAGTTTTAGATAATTTTGTTAGCTTTCCAGTGGCTTTGGTTTGACGTGAAAATGATGTTTGGTCTTTGAGTTATGATGAAAATACTACAAGGAGGTCTTAGCGAAATTGCACAGTGACATCATTCACTGTTTCATGTTTTTGCGTTTTGTTCATATGTTTCTGTTTTGAATTGATCTTTGTTATAAACATGAAAGTTGTTGATAATTGTGATATCTTTCCAGTAGCATTGGTTTGACATGAAAATATGTTGTGCATGATTATTTATGTTCTTACAAAGATGCATGATGAATTGTTGATACTTGAATACGATGATATATGATGAATTGTTGATGTTTGAATATGATGTTATATGATGAACTGTTGATGTTTGAATATAATATTAATGATGATCTGTGAAGTTGTTATAAGATGATTTAATGTTGTTACTGATGATATATATAATCGTATATGCATTATGTGTTATTATGATGCTTATGTTGATGTGATGCTTAAGATGCTATTATTATCATTTGATACTGTTACGTTGTGATGCTGATATGAAATTAATTTATAAGTGCTGCATATGTTGCTGTTGATCTTTATTAAGATGAAAATGTTGGTAAAAGTCAATAAGTTATAAGATGTTCATGAAGTTTCTAAGACGTAAGATGTTGAGTCCATGCATACTCATTTAAAGATGAGGGCTCATGTCCTGGAGCTTTTGCTCAACGAAGACGAGGGCTCATGCCCTAGGAGCTTTTGCTCAACGACGATGAGGGCTTATGCCCTAGGAGTATATTTATGCTCAACGATGATGAGGGCTTATGCCCTAGAATGGTACCACATGCATTTGCATTTCATGATGATTCGAGATGGTTTAAGACGTTAAGAGTTGCATAGTCGAGTCTAGATGCATTGTCAAGTCAAGTTGTTAAGTTGTGATGTTTTAACGAATCACCTTGTGATGTCTTTTAGTATGATGATATGTGACTGATATATGATGATATATTGCTAAGATGAAATAATGATGTCTATGTATTTGATTATAATTGTTAAATTATAAGATGTTTATATTGTTAAATGTAATTTATGATTTATGAGCTTAATATTATTGTTTGAGAAATCTCACCCCTTCTGCTTGAAAATGTTGCTCTTCGTATGAGTAACTTGCAGGTAACCAAGATTAGTCGCAGTCGTGAGTGGACTCCTCGTGTAACGCCCACTTTTTCATAATTAATATTTAAGTGATTTATGGCTTTTATTTAGAATATTATGTGAATTATTATATATATGTATATATATATATATTGGTAGAAGATATGTTAATAATATAAGTATTTTCTTAAGTGGGGGAGAAATATTGTTATTAGTAGAAATAATTAAATTACTAGGGGAAAGAGTAAGTTGTGGTGAGAAGAGCAATTAGGGAAAGAATAAAAGTCTGTAATTGGGAGAGAAAATTAGAACGCGTACAACAGAGGAAAGAAGAGAGAAAGAAGAGAAAACCAGAGAGAACCCTAAAGAACGAAGAACGCGGCTGTTGGATTTCAGAATCATAATCTAAGGTAAGGGTGAGACTAACTCTCATTATTAACAAGTTTTAATTCATAGAAGTGATCAATTGTTGTAGGTTTAAGGGATTGGGATTAGGTCAAAAAATCATTAAAAGTGGAAGAATTAGGTGAATTTTGATGTAGTTTGATGTAGACAGATGTTAATTAGTCATAGAACACGTTTAGATGCTGATTGGTGATGAATTAGAGGGCTGGGTAGTGAGAATTCGAGTGCTGAGATGTGTTGCAGAGCTCCGACAGAACCCTGTTCTGTCATCGCTCGCAACTGCGAGCGTTCCTACTCGCACCTGCGAGTAACCCTTTTAGCTCGCCACTGCGAGCAATGTTGTACGCAACTGCGAGTTGCCCCGTTGAACTCGCCACTGCGAGTTGTTTAGCTCGCAACTGCGAGTTAGTGCAGTACAGACCTGATGTTGTGCGAAATTGTGTCCTTTCGCCCGTATCTTTGATGAATTAGTTCCTGATGTTTATATTATAGATGATGTTGCTAAACACGATGTTCCAGTGATGCTGTTTTGATGTAATGAACTGATGTGGATCAATTGCTAATTAAATTAACATTAAAAATGAGATTGTTGCATTTAGAGTCGAGTTGTTGCATAGTCGGCGATGGGGGCTTAATGCCTGACAGGTTTTTATGACCTTAGCGATGGGGGCTTAATGCCCGACGGTCCAAATATGACCTTAGCGATGGGGGCTTAATGCCCTGGTGGTACCACATGCATGTTGTTGTTGTCTAAGTTGTTGTTGATGTTGTTGTTGCATTGTAGAGTCATCATAACTAAAAATGAATGATGAATATTGTGATGATGTTGCCATTTTGATGCTGTTGTTGCTGTCCCATTATTTATAATGATGTAAATGGAGTGAATTAAGATGAATATGTTACCTTCGAATAACTATGAAGTTGTGGATTACTTAACCTCGTTAAATGATGGCTAAATGATGATATTAATGTTAGATATATGCTGTTGGTTATCTTTTATGAATTATTATTTGTTTTTAATGAATGTGAAATCTCACCCCTTCTGCGTATATGTTGCCTCGACCGTGGGTAATGTGCAGGTAATAAAGACTAGCTGTGTTCGTGAGTAGACTCCTCACTTCGTGTCGTCTAGGATGCTCTGATACGTAACGGGATGGGGGTGTCTGATGATTGTTTTCCTTGTTACGTATTTTGTTTAATAAATGTTGAACATTTTATGAAGACTATTTGAGATGTTAAGTTGTGGCCTTATATGCCAAGATTTTATGTGACGTTGCGAACTAAATTTCCGCTGCATTTGATTATTGAATTTTATAAAGACAGGTTGCTCAAATAAATAGTATTTTCCCATTATTATATTGTTGTTAAATGAGGTATTGATGTATGTGATGCTCCGTTATGTTGATGAACTCTGATAATTTTAATGAAATTTTTAAGTTGGGAAAACGGGGTGTTACAATTGGTATCAGAGCAGGTCGGTCCGTCCGGCCAAGTAGTGAGTCAAGTTGTGTCATTTTAGCAATTGGAATACCATCATTATGTTATTCTAAACGTTGTGTGTTGTGCAGTAATGAAGAGTAGATCCGGAGGCTGCAAACCTTATCTGTTATAAGAGGACTAGAATGGCTGGAAGAAATGATGCTGCGATTGCTGCTGCTTTGGAAGCTGTAGCCCAAGCTGTAGGACAACAACCAAATGCTGGTGTTGGTGTTAATGCTGATGTAAGGATGTTGGAGGCCTTTCTGAGAAATCATCCTCCCACTTTCAAAGGAAGGTACGACCCTGATGGAGCACAGGCATGGCTCAAGGAGATTGAGAGGGTGTTCAGGGTTATGCAATGTACTGATGATCAGAAGGTGCGTTTTGGTACGCATATGCTATCTGAGGAGGCTGATGACTGGTGGGTGGGTCTTTTACCTGAATTAGAGCAAGGTGGTGCGGCTATTACTTGGGCTGTGTTTAAGGGAGAGTTCCTAAACAGATATTTTCCTGAAGATGTTCGTGGAAGGAAAGAGGTCGAGTTCCTTGAGCTGAAGCAAGGAAACATGTCGGTGACAGAGTATGCGGCAAAGTTTGTGGAGCTGGCTCAGTTCTATCCACACTATACTGGAGACAATGCTGAGTTTTCTAAATGTATCAAGTTTGAGAATGGTTTGCGTCCTGATATTAAGCGAGCCATTGGTTACCAACAGATCCGTGACTTTTCTGCGTTGGTGAGCAGGTGCAGAATCTATGAAGATGATTCAAAGGCTCATTATAAGATTATGAGTGAGAGAAGGGGTAAGCAGCAACAGAATCGTGGGAAGCCTTATAGTACTCCAGCTGATAAGGGCAAGCATAAGGTGAATGATGAGAGGAAGCCTAAGAAGAATGAGACTCTTGCTGAGATTGTTTGTTACAAATGTGGAGGAAAGGGTCACAAGAGTAATGCTTGTGGTGCTACTGAGACGAGAGGGTGCTACCGTTGTGGTGTCAAAGGGCATACAGTTGCAGAATGCAAGCACGATGACACTATTTGTTTCAATTGCGGTGGGAAAGGACATATTTCTGCTCAGTGTACTGAACCGAAGAAGGCCCCGGCTAGGGGTAAGGTTTTTGCTTTGACTGGTACTCAAACTGAGAATGAGGATCGTTTGATCAGAGGTACTTGCTACATTAATGATACTCCTTTAGTTGCTATTATTGATACTGGTGCTACACATTGTTTTGTTGCTTTTGATTGTGTTTCTAAGATGGGCCTTGCTATGTCTGATATGAATGGAGAAATGGTTGTCGAAACTCCAGCTAAGGGTTCGGTGACCACTTCTCTCGTCTGTTTACGTTGTCCCCTGTCTATGTTTGATCGTGATTTTGAGATTGATTTAGTATGTCTACCTTTGAGTGGAATGGATGTGATTCTTGGTATGAACTGGTTAGAGTACAACCATGTTCTCATTAATTGTTTTAGTAAGTCGGTGCGTTTCTCTTCTGCTGAAGAGGAAAGTGGCGCGGAGTTTTTGTCTACTAAGCAGCTGAAGCAGCTAGAACGCGATGGAATCCTAATGTTTTCTTTGATGGCATCCTTATCTTTGGAGAATCAAGCAGTGATCGATAAATTACAAGTAGTGTGCGATTTCCCTGAAGTTTTTCCTGATGAAATTTCTGATGTGCCACCGGAAAGAGAAGTTGAATTTTCTATTGATCTTGTTCCAGGAACGAAGCCTGTGTCTATGGCACCTTACCGTATGTCAGCTTCTGAGCTGGCTGAGTTGAAGAAACAGTTAGAAGATCTACTCGACAAGAAGTTTATTAGACCAAGTGTTTCACCTTGGGGAGCTCCAGTGTTACTGGTTAAGAAGAAAGATGGTAGTATGAGGTTGTGTATTGATTATCGACAGTTGAACAAAGTAACTATAAAGAATAGATATCCACTTCCAAGAATTGATGACTTGATGGATCAGTTAGAGGGTGCACGTGTGTTCAGCAAGATTGACTTGAGGTCGGGTTATCACCAGATTAAAGTAAGAGATGAAGATATGCAGAAGACGGCTTTTAGGACGCGATATGGACATTATGAATATAAGGTGATGCCTTTTGGTGTTAGTAATGCACCTGGTGTATTTATGGAGTATATGAATCGCATTTTTCATGCATTTTTGGATCGCTTCGTGGTTGTGTTCATTGATGATATTCTGATTTATTCTAAGACGGAGGAAGAACATGCTGAGCATTTGAAGATTGTCTTGCAAGTGCTGAAAGAAAAGAAGTTGTATGCTAAATTGTCTAAGTGCGAGTTCTGGTTGAAGGAAGTAAGTTTTCTTGGCCATGTTGTTTCTGGTAGTGGTATTGCAGTTGATCCATCTAAAGTTGAAGCAGTATCACAATGGGAGACTCCGAAGTCAGTTACAGAGATTAGAAGCTTTTTGGGTTTAGCGGGTTACTACCGACGATTTATTGAAGGATTTTCTAAGTTAGCACTTCCGTTAACGCAGTTGACGTGTAAAGGTAAAACCTTTGTGTGGGATATTCATTGCGAGAACAGTTTTAACGAATTGAAGAAGCGTTTGACGACGGCTCCAATTTTGATCTTGCCGAAACCTGATGAACCTTTTGTAGTGTATTGTGATGCGTCCAAGTTGGGTTTGGGAGGTGTACTTATGCAAGATGGTAGGGTGGTTGCGTATGCATCAAGACAGTTGAGGACTCATGAACGAAACTACCCTACTCATGACCTTGAATTAGCTGCAGTTGTATTTGCACTTAAGATTTGGAGACATTACTTGTATGGTTCGAGATTTGAGGTGTTTAGTGATCACAAGAGCTTGAAGTATTTGTTTGATCAGAAGGAATTGAATATGAGACAGCGAAGGTGGCTCGAATTGTTGAAAGATTATGACTTTAGTTTGAATTATCATCCGGGTAAAGCTAATGTTGTTGCAGATGCCTTGAGTAGGAAGACTTTACACTTGTCGGCACTGATGGTTAAAGAGATGGAATTGCTTGAACAGTTCAGAGACTTGAGTTTGGTTTGCGAGATGTCGCCAAGGAGTGTGAAATTGGGGATGTTAAAGATCAACAATGAATTTCTGGATAGTATCAGAGAGGCGCAGAAAGTAGATGTGAAGTTGGTGGATTTAATGGTCGCAACCGATCCTGCTGTAGACAGTGACTTTAAGGTTGATGACCAAGGAGTGTTGAGATTTCGAGGAAGAATTTGTATTCCTGATAATGATGAGATGAAGAAGATGATCCTTGAAGAAGGCCATAGAAGCAGTTTGAGTATTCATCCAGGAGCTGCTAAAATGTATCAAGATTTGAAGAAAATGTTTTGGTGGTCAGGTTTGAAGCGCGACGTGGCACAATTTGTGTATGCATGTTTGACTTGTCAGAAGTCAAAAGTTGAGCATCAGAAACCTGCTGGGTTATTGACACCGCTAGAGATTCCGGAATGGAAATGGGATAGTATATCCATGGATTTTGTGACGAGTTTGCCGAATACCAACAAAGGGAATGATGCAATTTGGGTGATCGTAGATAGATTGACGAAGTCGGCTCATTTCATTCCGATTAATATTACTTTTCCTGTGTCCCAGCTAGCAGAGATTTATGTTAGAGATGTCGTGAAGTTACATGGTGTCCCATCAAGCATTGTGTCGGATAGAGATCCGAGGTTTACATCGAGGTTCTGGAAGAGTTTGCATGAGGCCTTGGGCACTAATTTGAAGTTAAGTTCAGCATACCACCCGCAGACGGATGGACAATCGGAAAGGACAATTCAGTCGCTGGAAGATTTGTTGAGAGTTTGTGTGCTTGAGCAAGCTGGAACTTGGGATAGTTATCTACCCCTGATAGAATTCACGTACAACAACAGTTACCACGCTAGTATTGGAATGGCACCCTTCGAAGCATTGTATGGTCGGAGATGCAGAACTCCGTTGTGTTGGTTTGAATCCGGTGAGAGTGTGGTATTGGGACCAGAGATTGTCCAACAGACTACTGAGAAGGTGAAGTTAATTAGAGAAAAGATGAAAGAATCACAGGATAGACAGAAAAGTTATCATGATAAGCGCAGGAAGGATCTTGAGTTTCAAGAAGGAGACCATGTGTTTTTGAGAGTCACTCCGGTGACGGGTGTTGGACGTGCATTGAAGTCAAAGAAGTTGACTCCGAGGTTTATTGGCCCGTATCAGATTTCAGAAAGGGTCGGAACGGTTGCTTATAGGGTGGGTTTGCCACCACATCTTTCGAACTTGCATGATGTGTTTCATGTATCGCAACTTCGGAAGTATGTGCCGGATCCATCCCATGTGATTCCAAGAGATGATGTGCAGGTAAGGGATAACCTTACAATCGAGACCCTACCGGTGAGAATAGAGGATAGAGGAGTGAAGAGTGTAGACCAAGATTTTCGGGTGTCAAGCCATTAATTGGACTTGAACCTTCAATCTACCGGACTTGCTCGATTTTATTCTTGGGAAGGGAAAAAGAGATTGAAAAACCCTTTTTGGATCCGGGGGTTGGTTACGATTCGGGAAGGTGTTAGGCACCCGCGTCGTTCACGGTACTCCGTGAGAACCTCTTTCTAACTTTATTTTTATTCAAAAATTTGTTGTTTAAAGTTTGAAGTGAAAGAATGGAGGGAGAAGAAGTGGGAGCTTTGGTTATTTTTATTTGATCGATTTGAAAGGAATAAAGCCTCTGCCTACGTACCCTTAAAAGGGATCAAAACCACCGTAGTTCACTCTTATAAAAAGATTTTTTTTGTGGGTTAGGTTGATTTTAATTATTTTTTGAAAATGATTTTGAGAAGGGTTGCGAGACCTCAAGGTATAGAAGAATAAAATAGAAGTGAGGTTGTTTCATTTTATTTGAGAAATTTGGTCTAAGTTTGATTAAAGTTCATTTAGGAATTTGATTAAGAAAACAAAAGGAAAACCACTTGGATTTGGATCCAAGGTTTATTAAGAAAACAATTTGGCTTTTGCTTATTTGATTTTTGAGACAAAAAAGATTTTTCTAATTAACGGAAAGCTAGCGTAATAACGTGAAAAGTAAAGCGAGGTAAAAGCGATAGGTAAAGTGATAGTGTCGGTGCAAGTGTCGGTGTGTGCAATTACTACGCTATTACATACCATTCTAGGGGCATTCTAAAGCAAGAAATAAAAATGCGAAAAAATAAATTACATCAATTACCTAAAATACACACTAATATCATGGAAATTAAATAAATTGCAAGAATTAAAAAAATGCATGAGATTATACTAAATATGATGCAAAAATAAAGCATACCAAAATATTAGATCATGAACCAAAAGATTTAGAAGAACATTACATACGAAAACAAATACCAACTAAAATGCATGACATTAAGTATATTAAAAAACATGGAATGCAAGTTTTGAAAACAAACATTAAAGCAAAATTAACCACAAGATGCATATTATAAGGATTAAAGTATTTAAAAAAATGCATGACACATAGTGAAATTTTTTGAGTTAAAAAAACATAGGGTTAAATTTTAAAAGAAGGACTAGAATAAAATGCATGACACATAGTGAAGTTTTTTTGAGTTTAAAAACATAGGGTTAAATTTTAAAAGAAGGACTAGAATGTAAATAAGGCATAGATAAAGGATTAAAATGCAAACAAAGCAACTTGGCTCAGCCTGGATTAATTTGGACCGTCTGATGAATCAGAGGGTCCAGATTAAATAACCAGCAAATTCATCATAGCCACTAGATTAAGATCAGAGAGTTAAAAAACGAAGGTGCATGGCAAGAACATAGGGAAGCACGCACTGGATAAAAAGAAAGGGGAAGATGTATAAACACGTTGCTGTTGATGTTTTTTCATTTTATCAAAGAAAGCTTCTCACTAAAAACAAATTTGTTCACTTCTCTCTCTGTTTTAAAAGGAAACAGCACCGTCCCCATTTGCTTTCTTCTCAGGCGAGATTCATAATTCCGGCACGGTGGCCGGTGGTGGCGCCACCGCGTCGGAATCCAAACCTCCATCGTTTTCAAAAATAAATACATGTTTGGATATCCTTTTTCAAGTAGAGTGCGAATCCAGTCTTAAAATTTTCAAAACAATCACGTATAAGTCTAGATCTACACATTAAAATTCGAAAATATTGACACAAAAGGGAAGAAGAGCAGTATATTATATTACCTCTGTTTATCTCTGATTCGGATCTGTTGAGACGATTCCCAAGGTCGGTTCAGGTGCGGTGCTTCACTTTCATCCCTCTTCTTCTGATTCGGAACTGACTTGAATTCCTTCTTCACGTTTTTGCTTCACGAACAGCTCGAATTGCTCCCTCTCACTTCGATTCGGTCTCGATCACCTTCTTCATGTTTCATTTCAGTTTCGGATTTGCTCATGAATGATGTGAAAACGAATTGTTGGCGATTGTTTTGTTGAGTTCGGTTTCAGTTGAGTCCGGTTTGCTTCTGGTTGTTGTGTATTGGACCGACCCGTACCGTTTATGTTCCTCTTTCTCTGTTTCGTTCTCAGCTTCAGTATTGTATGGTGATGAATTCGAAAAAAACGAAATAGGTTGTGTTTACATCCTTGAGTGGTTGTAGTGAGATAGTGATGGTGAGATTCAAGTTTGTTTCAAAGAATTAAGTTGTTTGCGGTCGAAATCAGTGGTGTTATGACTTGGAGATTTTTGGAGAAAAAGGTATGAAGCTCATGATGAACAAGGATGAATGTTCATCGTTTTTCTTTTATTTTGCTTTTTGATCTGGAAATGTGAAGGAAGCGAGAGAATTAGTGTTTTTGGAAAGTGGGAGCGGCAGTGTTTGATTGATGTCAGTGTAATAATTTCTGTCCCCCCTTTTCTCCAATGATTGGGAGTTATTTATAGTGACACATTAGGTTAAAATGATATTTCAATGGACCAAAGTGCCCCTAACTTGGGCTGCAAGGACCTTGTGGACAAAATGACTAAAAGGACCAATTAACTAAAAAGGAGAATTAAAATAAATGAATTAAACACTAAAGCTAAATAATAAAATAAATAATAAACTAAATGAAAAAATAACAACTACATAAGATAAAAATTACGAACTTAAATTGCGATTAAAAAAGTAACTGCTTAAAATGTGACTAGAAAAGTTCTAACTGACTAAACAAATTACAAAAAAAAGATAAAATATTTAACTGCTTGAATAAAAAATATTTTAACCAACTAGAATACGACTAAAAATGTTTGACTACTTAAAATAAGACTAAAAATATTTTAACGAGCTAAAATATGAACAGAAATATTCAGCTGACTAGAAATACGAATAAAAATAAATTGATTGATTTAAAAAGCAAAAAAAACTTTAGCTGGTCAAAATTTGGGGTATGACAGATGCCCCTATTTAAGTTTCTTCGTCACGAAGATTTGAAAGAAAACTTTTAAATCGATGGGTCGAAGAGACTTAAATACTAAGTACACCGAATTTTGACCAGTTGAAAAGCTGAGAATGCAATGAATATAATGATATGAATGCAAGTGATGCAAGTATGAATGCAACGACGACAACAAATAAACTGACTGGGGAACAAACTGATAAGTATCATTGGGGAGATAAAGCTTGAACGGAACATAAAGCTCAGACAAAAGATAAAGCTCAGACGGAAAGTAAAGCTTGAGACGGAAAATAAAGCTTAAGACGGAAAGTAAAGCTTGTCCATTACCGACAGCCCGTGGTAAGGATGAAAGTACAGAAGATAAAGCTTGTCTATATCGATTATTATTGATAAAGTGATTACTGGATGGGATCTACCACTTGAACACAAATTGATTAGTGACATTTATGAATTAAACACCTTGAGGATGACCTTTTTATGTATTGGATTAGTGACGCCTCTTGAACACAAGCTGGGAACGACATATTAAGGGAATGACAGGTAAACACAAGCTGTCCGTGGTTTGGGACTGACCTTTTGAAGCAAAATAAATGTTTGCGAGAATCCACTCGGCTTTTGATGAAGGGTTTGCGAGAATCCACTCGGCTTTTGATGAACGGTTTGCGAGAATCCACTCGGCTTTTGATGAAAGGGTTTGCGAGAATCCACTCGGCTTTTGATGAACGGTTTGCGAGAATCCACTCGGCTTTTGATGAAAGGGTTTGCGAGAATCCACTCGGCTTTTGATGAACGGTTTGCGAGAATCCACTCGGCTTTTGACGAAATGTTTGCGAGAATCCACTCGGCTTTTGATGAACGGTTTGCGAGAATCCACTCGGCTTTTGATGAAAGGGTTTGCGAGAATCCACTCGGCTTTTGATGAACGGTTTGCGAGATTACACTCGGCTTTTGATGAAAGGTTTGCGAGAATACACTCGGCTTTTGATAAGAGGTTGCGAGAATCAACTCGGCTTGGTAAGAGTTCGCCGGAATCCACCGGGCTTACAGTGAATGACTTCTCTGGACCAGACACACTGGGGTAGACGCTTTTATGAGATACAGTTGAAATAAGACACGAGGTGGTAAATGCAATCATGTATAAATGATATTTGTATGCATGAAATATGTGCATGAATGTTTATATGCATGAATATATGTATGAATGAATGTATGAGTACATGAATGTATGAATGTATGACCGTATATGACAGGTGAACTTGATGAAACAAAAGAGGATAGGTAAGATGAGAGATGGACTGACACCGCAGTTCAAACACTCGACAACCTTCATTGGGGATAACATCACTGGGGATGAACCAAACACTGACGGGGTAAAGCCCTTCAAACCACTGATGGGGTAAAGCCCGCATTCTTAACCATTGATGGGGTAAAAACCCAAATTCAAACCAAGCTGATGGGGTAAAGCTCATATTCAAACCAACTGATGGGGTCAAGACCCATAATCAACTACTGAAAGGGGGGAAGGGCCCAATAACCAATTACTGAAAAGAGAATGCCTCATAATCAAACCGCTTGAAGGGATAACAGCCCATTGATTATACTGCTGAGGGGAGAATGCCCCATAACCAAACCACTTGAAGGGAGAATGCCCCATAATCAAACCACTTGAGGGAGAAAC